>NC_140240.1:2250684-2275684 GCF_949987555.1 Borostomias antarcticus | reverse complement strand
TGAACTTGCACTTCCTCGTCGCAAATTCTGATATGTTTCTCAGCCCCCAGTTGCCGGCTGACGTCAATATCATATCATATCATCATCATATCATTCGCTATAGCTCGAATGCACACAGGTCGGAGGTAGGTATTTTGCCACTTGCGACTTGCCAGCTCCGACCACAAACGAATGCACCATAAGAGGTACGGCCCTAGGAAAGAAGAGACCTAGAAGGGGACCAGCTCCATAGGGAAAGTCCATCTTCCCCAGACCCACCCATACTCTCCACTCACCCCACCTCTCATGACTCTGCCCATCACTCCACCCATGCTAAATACTGCATGTGTACTGCTCCTTTCATCAACTTCTCTCCGTCTCCTGCTCCTGCTAACAACACCTTATGACTGTGTTGTCTGTCTACTGCCTCTGGAGTGAAGGAGACACTTCCTGGTCCTGATTCTGCTGACAGCAGGGTTTATCTCTAGCCAGCCCAGAGAGAGGAGAGAGGGAGTGGATGGAGAGAGAGGATAGGGGGAGTGGATGGAGAGAGAGGAGAGGGGGAGTGGATGGAGAGAGAGGAGAGGGGATGGAGCAAGGAGGGGAGAGGGAGGGGGGTGGAAAGAGGGTGAGGACAGGTGTACAGAGAAAAGGAGAGAGGGATTGGGACAGGGAGAGGAGAGAGATTGGCATTGGGGAGGAGGAGAGGGGGGGCAGAGAGAGGGAGATGAGAGGGAGAGGGAGGGGGTAGAGAGAGGAGAGGGAGTGGATGGAGAGAGGAGGGGGATGGAGAAAGGAGAGAGGTCGGGGGACAGAGAGAGTCCACCTAAAGTCAACAACATGCTGTGCATGGACATGTGCTGCATCCTGGTCCTCCAGCTGTCAGAGTACACAGTAAGCCTTCATGAGGGACATAGACACGCAATGCATAGACAGGGATGTTTTAATATACGATCCATTTACAAATATGTTCAAAATACAAATCATTGGCTTTGATGCTGAGCAAAATTCCATAGTTAATATTCAACAGCCCATGATGCATTGCATCCATATATTAGTACTATAGATCAAAATAGCTTTTACAAAAAAGGCTTTACTTTATAGTAAACATAGTTTAAGTACATACATATTCATTTAGACAACACACAATTCAACTCTTACAATTCATTCAAAAAAGCACAAACAAAAACACAACTAAAGACACAAGAATAGTCTATTTTTTGTGAGCTGTTTTGTTTAGATTAAGGAGAAATTAAGTACATGCACACTCACCATCACGCTTTTCACAACCCTTCTTATTCATTTTGCATATCAAATTCATACCAGTTGAGGTAAGGCTAACATATCTCCCTGTGATGTGCAAACTACTTTGGATCAGAGGGTAAATACTACTGATATATTTTGAATCTTAGTCTCCATTGTCCAGTAAAATGAAACAATTTGAATGTTCATACAGTATGTGAACCAAACTTCAGCTGCAAGATATGTAACACTCCCTGGAAGTACCTTTACATAACTTCGTTTTCCCTCTCTCTGTTTCATCAACATGAAGGAGGTTAGCCACAGGGCAGGGCACACTCATGGCACGTGTGCAACTCACATCAACCAATGCTATGTAAAAGCATGCTTAAAACCAGAAAGAAATAACTGTTTTTACTACAGTACATTTTTACCACATCAAAATGCTCAAATAAAATAGAATATCCACCCAGTGAGAATACAACATCAGTCTCAAAAGCAGCATTTTATACTGTTCACATGTCAAAAGGTTCTAAGAAATTACAAAAAAAGGAACAGGTAAGCCTATATAGATTATAAAAGGGCTGTTACTGACCCATGGGATGATTTCTTACTCTACCATGACGTATTTAATAAAAGAGAGTCATGTATCTAAGTGTTACATCTGTGTATACTGTATACAATACAATTTGTGGTTGCACATATCTTGAGCTTCACCATACTGTTCAAACATTGGATATAATTTTGCCCTTCAGGGGAATTCACTAGCATGAACACCATAAAAACAGAAAACAAGAATACACCATGAAATCAAATGATAGGATTATAGCGAAAGCATATTGTAGGATGATTTGTCCTTTGGACTTTCTAAAATAAGCAATAGATCACCATTCACCACAAACTTTAAAAATATCAATGAATGCAAATGCAAACGTATTTAAATCATCTGCCACCTGTTCAGAATGTCACTACAACCCTCTTGCATTCAAACTTCTCAACATACAGACTTGGCTTTCAGCATCTTAACCTCAAACTCTACTTAAGTGTACTCACTGGCTTTCTGCATCTTCACCTCAAACTCTACTTAAGTGTACTCACTGGCTTTCTGCATCTTCACCTCAAACTCTACTTAAGTGTACTCACTGGCTTTCTGCATCTTCACCTCAAACTCTACTTAAGTGTACTCACTGGCTTGTCAGACTGAAGATATTCTGCTATATGGAGAATGTCCTTTTCCAGATTTTGTCTCTAGAGGTGTGTTTGTACATTACGTTTAGGTGTGGCTGCTGTCTCCAGAGCTTATCCCAAGTTAGTTCTGTTGGTATGTGCTTTAGCCAACTCTTAATCATGGCGTACAATGATGGTAATATGAATTGGCTCTGTGTCAAAACTGTTATCCAGGGTTTGTAGAGTAGAGCTCATCAGGGCAGCAACACTTTGTGAGTCCCTCTAATGTGAATGTCTAGATAGTGACACTATAATACACTCAGTAACAATTAACCAATTAATCAATTAACATAATTAATATCAATAAGCATTACGTCACAGTCTATGATCACCTTTTACACCAGCATACAGCACACAGAAGCTACTGGAATAGTGTGCTGTGTCAATCAGTGTACTTTGAATGCAGGCTATAGTGAGTGTATTTCAGGTTCTGTTTGATCACACCTTGACATCCTTTTCCAAAGGCAATCTCAGAGCTAACATATCGTATCAGTCGAAGCAAATCTTCAAATGCATTGCGTTAATCAATTGATTCATGTAAGATCAGCCATGTTTCTCAGGAGCAGAGGAAGGAAGGGGATGTTAAAGATTATGCTTACAGGGCGTTCAGTAGTATGCTTACACAGCCTACAGTAGTATGCTTACAGGGCGTTCAGTAGTATGCTTACAGAGCCTACAGTAGTATGCTTACAGAGCCTACAGTAGTATGCTTACAGGGCGTTCAGTAGTATGCTTAGAGCCTACAGTAGTATGCTTAGAGCCTACAGTAGTATGCTTACAGGGCCTAGGAATGATCACATCTGATTTCAAGCCCCAGTCTGACCAGAATAAAGATAAACCTAAGGCTACCCTATGGGCCAGCACACAGTCTACTATCAGACTAATGCCGTAGGTGGGATCTTGGAGATGTCTGACCCAGTGTGTGTGTGTGTGTGTGTGTGTGTGTGTGTGTGTGTGTGTGTGTGCGTGCAGACGGTTTGCAAATTGAATATGCTAAAAAAAAACGTAAAAAAAACTCCATATGTACAAAATAAAACACACAGCATGAGTTCCTGATGAAATATATAATAGAATAATAAAATAAAATAAGAGACAATGGTGTGTATATACACATTCCTTTAATTGACTTCTCTCTGTACAGAGTGGAGAATGGAGAAACAACATAAAATGAAGAACTCAGAGTCAGTAGGAGGACAGAAGTATTTACATGTTGACAGCTACATCTACACCTCTGGTTTCATCTACTGTATACATCCTGCGTGTAGTTAAGTAATGGCCAGATTTCAATTTGGTTTGATGTAATATCTTCTCAAATCAAATGCCAAGGCTCAACTGTATTGACACAATCGTATTTCGTCCTCGGTGTGAAGAAGTAGGTTTCAAAACACCAGAGAGTAACATTAAGCCACATCCAAGTCCTTTCAGGAATGGCAGTGTATGCATTCATCTCCCTGGCGAGATTACACTATTAAACTGGGATACAGAATCTGGAAACAAAATATGGCCAAAATACACCTGATCATTTAAATAAAGGTCTTGAGTGTTGCATTAATTGTAGAGATATAAAAATACACTGTATCAGACAAAGCGTGACCAGAAAATAAACCTGTGACACTGTACTTTCTATCCTAAAAGCACAACAGAGAAGAGATCTCAGTGCTGATTTAGTTCAATACAGAAGAGATGTGGGGTAGAGGAGAAAAGCCTTCATCCATTAAAAGCCTGGAAGCCCAACACGCAAACTTTATAGTGAAAGTGATAGTTAGCATTACTGAAAAAGGCCAGCCTTAAACGTGTCTGGAGAGATTAGGTGAGGTTGTTCCAAATTAGTTTGTTTTTCTGATTCAATTAAAGCTTCAAAATTCCATGATTAAATTTCTCTCTCATCAAAATACAGTAGATAAGAGTATAGGATCTGGGTTAAAATGACAAGTTCCAATTCACACTGTTCTATGAACTCCATATCATACAAAAAATACCTGCTGAGAATGTCACTCCATTGCAAAGCTGACATCTACTGTACTGGATCAATATGACATGATGGTAGTAAAAGCGTCGACTGATGAAAAAACATCGGAAAAAAAAAAAAGACGAAAAAGATGCATGTTCCATTAAAATGAATGAATAAAACTGTCCAAGCTCCCCAAAATTATCACCCACGCTACACGTGGGTATCTATCGCTCCTCTCCTTCCTGCTCTCGACTCTCTCCTCTTTCCATCCATTTCTTCTCTTCCACCACACTCACTTGTTCCATTAAAGTGACCTCCTCTATTGGGAATATCATCATCAAGTTTGTCCTCCCTCTTCTCTTCTCCCTTCCTTCCCAAACAGGATTCGTTACATGTGGCCTCCCCCTGGTGGCAGGAGGTTGGAACAACGCAGTGTTCCTGGCCAGACTGGGGAGTTGATTCTCTGGTATCCAGAGGCTTAAATGGGACAGTCATAGGTGGGTAGTTTGGCCAGCGGCGGTGCCCCGCTGGGGTGAGCTGGGATCAGACCTGGCTGGCGGGGTGGCAGCGGTAGGTACAGTTAGAGAGGGTGTCACGCTCCGCCCCTCCGTCTGCATTCTGGGAACAGCCCCCCTCGCCCTGGGACTCTGGGGAGAGAGAGAGAGAGAGAGAAGGAGGCAGGGTGGGGGGACAGAGAGAGAGAGAGTGAGGGAGGGAGGGAGAGAGACATAAGAGTCATAAGAGTAGGCACATCAGCACCCCATACAGCATGTAGAGCATATCCACTTGCTTCTCCCTGTGCTCTTCCCGTTCACCGCCGCCCCCATTAACCTGGGTGTTCCTGGCAGTCCTCTGGCCCCAGCAGCTGGGCACCGCAGGGGCTGCTGGGTAGGCCGGTCTGGCTAGGACCCTCCTGACTGGTCCCCAGCTGCAGACGCCTCATGTGACGCACCACCGCCGTGGCGTTGAAGGCTTGCTGCGGACGGAAGAGAGGGACGGTGAGGATCAGACGGTTCCTGCTCCACTCTGCTCACTAGGTGCGTTTACATAACGGATATTTTTCAATCTGGTTGATTTCAATCTGGTTGAAGATTTCAGCTTGAGCGTATACACGGGATACAAAGTAAACTGGTTGGGTGTTTACATGCGCCAACGAAACGAATGTTTCGAATGCGCACGCAGCCCTGAGTGATTGCATTACGATGGTTACAAACAGCTGATTACGGAACTGTCGAGCGTACCTTGATTAGTCAAGTCTTGAGCATGCGCAAAATGAACGCAGAACGCAGCATCAACCCGTTTCAAGGTAGTATACATGACGGACCAAACGGTTTCGAAAAGGTTTAAACTACCTCCTTGAAAGCGATTGGAATTTCAATCGGGTTGGGGCATTTCAGTCGGATTGAGGTGTTTATATGACATATTTTCAATCGGTTTGGTCTTCCAAATAATAACCAGGATTCTTTCCAGGTTAAATAAAGGCTAAAGAAAAATAAAAACAAACCTATTTGAAACCGATTCAAACTGTCCATGTAAACACACCTACTGTTAGAGGACGGTTCAGAAGGAAGGCCGACTCACCCTCCACCTGCTCTTGGCAAAGTTCTTCTTGATCTGGGCACTGACAGACTCGTGGATGTTCTTGTCGAGGGCGGTGTCACCAGCGATCCTAATATGGAATGATACAGTAGGGATCAAGCCTCTGTGTGTGTGTGTGTGTGTGTGTGTGTGTGTGTGTGTGTGTGTGTGTGTGTGTGTGTGTGTGTGTGTGTGTGTGTGTCTTAAGATGTTATACTCTACCATGGGTGCTGCAGGGCCTGATCACATGTGTAGCGTATCCTAGAGTCTTTCTCCATCAGGTGGACGATAAAGTCTTTAGCTACAACAACCATACAAACACACACAGTCAGAAACCAGGGACTCGCTGTTCAATTCATATCTCACTTCACCTCAAACACTGGAACTTATTGAAGTTAATCTACTTGTGAATTTAGGTTGAGTTTAATCGTTTTGCTTCAGAAGCGCGATAGTGACTGACTCATCAAATAGGGACAGGTTTGGGACAGATTTCTAATCCCCCAGCATGCCTCAATGTTCCCTTATCCCAAGGGCTCTAATAATCATCTCAAACTGTTTCAGATATTGCTCTGTGTCAGTGACTGGATTATAGCTGAAGAGTCTATTATATGGCTAATCTCAAGCGCAGAGAGGCTCAAAGCAAAAAAACAAATCCATAAGAAGCGAGGATGCTGACAAGGAAAACTTACAATGGCTGCATGATGTGCATTAATATAGCCTAGCTAAGATCCCAGCCTCTCGTATGGGACGGCAGAGTGGAGTATTGAGTTTTTGAGGCTAAAGCCGGGCTCAGACTACAGGATTTTTGGGGCCTATTTATCCCCGATTCACCCCTCCCGACAATCGGAGGAGAAATCTGGTCTGGAACGTTGGTCGGGGCCGATGATCGGCCCAGATGATCTTGTAATGTGAGGGGTTTACAGATCCAATCTTATACCTCCCGATCGGCTCGCAGTGTGTGCTGAGCCGTTATTTTCAAATCTTGCCGTGTGTGCTTGTTTGAGATGCGCAAGAAGAATATCTGTTAAGATTCTCCTTATGTGCGTGATGTAACCCGATTTCGAAATTGGTTAGGATTTTAAATATCCTGTAGTGTGAGCCCGGCATTAGACACATTTTCTCTGGGTCAGATAGGAAACTAAAGTCAGATGTACAGTAGATGTGCTGAACCCTCCCCCTCTAGGGGGCGCTAGTACTGTACCCCACCTGAGTCGGAGATGTCGTCCCAGTACGGAGAATCAAACTCATACTCCGCCTTCAGGATCTGCTCAAAGAGCTTGGCGTCGTTTTCGTCGTAGAATGGTGGGTAGCCACACAACCTGGGTCGCAACAAGAGCGCAAGGGCGATAGTTAAATGATGTGCTGATTGAGAAATGTCTACATTTAGTGGTTCCCCTTAGTTTTTTCTCTGTGAAAAAAAATCTAGTCCATATACAAGGTAGCAGATGATTGTTGATTCTCTACTATGAGTATGATAGTATAATAGTATAATATACAATATATATATATATATATATATATATAGTATAATATTATTATGAGTTAAGTAAGGAAACAGGGAAGTTCTCAAAGTCTCACAGTATGTAGGCGATGACTCCAATGGACCAGCAGTCCACAGCCTTGCTGTAAGGTTTCTGAGCCAGAACTTCAGGGGCTGCAAGACAGTACAAGACAGAGAGAGCGAGAAGGAGAGAGACAGTGTCTCATTACTTCATTGCATGTCATTACACTCAAGGCCTGAAGCAATAACTGTTCAAACCATCATGCAGACATTGGCAACTGAATATGGCCAATCTCCTATGAAGTTTGGACATTACTATTTCACCCATAATGCACTGCAGTTCTCTTGAATGGATAATCAGATCATACTACAGTGTTCCTCTGGTCATGGGTGTTGTGTGTCCACCTTACCCACGTATCCTGGCGTCCCACAGGCGGTGGACATGACGCTGCCAGAGTCTTCGATCTTAGACAGACCAAAGTCGCTGATCATGATCTTGGAGTCCTCGTCCATACTGTAGTACAGGAGGTTCTCAGGCTAGAAAAGAGGAGAAGAATTCAGACTTCTTGAAACTACGCTTCACTCACTATGAAAAACTGAGACACACTCACTGCTCTGTGCTCAGTGAAGACACAAAAAAACAGACACAGAAGAATACACAAAAGTGCATCCATGTGTGAATGTCAAACACACATGCATGTACGCGCGCACACACACACACACACACCAGGGGAAATTGGTAGTCTTATATAAGTATCAATCTCTGTTCACACTCCAGTAAACTGCCTGTAATTAGCTCATGAGAGGAGGAAAAACAATTACTCTAATTAGGACAAGCTCTTTTAAAGCTTGGAAGAAAATAGTTGGCAAGAGTACAATTTTACATCCAGCACTCACTCTTGACCTCATGTCAAAGTAATGAATATATTGTGATTTAAATATTTTCCAAACCACTACTGTAGTGTAGGTCCAAACTGTCAGGTACGGACAGGGACAACTGCAACCCTTACAATCCACTCCTGTACACAGATCCACTACACAAGTAGGGACATCACAAAGGAATTCAACCCTGAGCCTTGACCCCTTGGCTGACCTTGAGATCGCGGTGAACGATGCCCATGTCATGAAGGTACTTGACAGCGCTGAGGATCTGCTGAATGAGTTTACTGGCATCCCTCTCCGTGTAGAAGCCTTTCTCCACGATCCGGTCAAAAAGCTCCCCACCAGACACCCTGACCACAGACAGACACATCAAGGTTTTAAAGTCGCACTGAAACGGACGTTTGAGATCATCTAACTTCCGTAGTTTGACGTATTTCCGATGCAAACAAGCTATGAGAGTGGGACATGCGTTTAGAGGAATTTGATTGGAACTTTGACAAGTGGACGGGTTTTAAGAACTTTAGACAGATTTGATAGAAGGATAGCGTTGATTGACGGGTGGATGTCGTGAGATTATTGGCCTAAAATCTAAGGTACCTGTTGTCGTCACTGCACGTGACCTACCGTTTTCCAGGAAGTAAGAAATTATATACTTTGATATAAGATTACAACAAAAGTAGAATTTTGTAAATTTTTTGGCATACATCGTTGAATAGGTGAACACGATGACTAATTATGTGAACCAAAATGGGACAGAATGCTTTTTTAATTTCAGTGCGACTTTAAGGTATACCTTGGCGAAGGGACATTGTGGTGAAGTCTAATGATTAACCGTAATCTCAGCCTTATGTACACTTTACCACCACTAGGTGGTGGTATTGCTTAAGCCAGGATACAGTTTGTACACTGTGTTTGTAATGGGGTCCCCATTGACTTCAAAGAGAGAATCATTCATTGTTGTTTACATGAATAACATCACAGGAGAAAATGTCCACTGTTGCTAATGTAAGAGGTGTGAGGCAGGCAGAGCACTCTGAGGGGGCTGTTCACACACCTGCTCCAGAGAGGGAGACTACACCTCAACAACACACTTATGTTTATGGATATACCCACTACTGTTGTGTGTGTTACAGATATGCTACAGAGAGAGAGAGAGAGAGAGAGAGAGAGATGGAGAGAGAGAGAGAGAGGAAGAGAGAGATGGAGAGAGAGAGATGAAGAGAGAGAGAGAGAGATGGAGAGAGAGAGAGAGAGGGAGAGAGAGAGAGAGAGATGGAGAGAGAGATGGAGAGAGAGAGAGAGAGAGAGAGAGAGAGATGGAGAGAGAGAGGAAGAGAGAGATGGAGAGAGAGAGATGGAGAGAGAGAGAGAGAGATGGAGAAAGAGAGAGACTGGGAGAGAAATAGGGGAGAAAAAGAATAGATAGAAAAACCGCAGCACTCCCAGACTGGTAGAACAAGAGGGTTGAACACTCACAGTTGCATGACAAGGTAGAGGTGTGATTTACTCTCAAAGATGTCCTCCAGAGAGACAATGTTGGCATGTTTAATCCTAGAGAGAGAGAGAGAGAGAGAGAGAGAGAGAGAGAGAGAGAGAGAGCGAGCTATTGAACGGTGACAGGGATCCCCAGGCGAGTAAACAATCTAGAAATGTACTTCTTCGAGTGAGATTATATTGATACAGTACTTCTACGGTATCAGTAACATCAGTAAGTAACACATATACTGTAGAACAAGTATCACATAGTACAGTGAGGAGCTGCATAAGTATTTGGAAAAAATAATTATAGACTTTTTCACAAGCATCTCAGAAATGTTCTCTAAAGTTAGACTTCCTGTCGCTAGTGCTCCCAGAATCCGTGCAGCGGCACGCAGATCTCTAATTGGCCGAACGGCGTGTTCCGACGCCCCCTTGAGACTGGTTGGCGTGGTGACACGAGCGAGCAGGTGAGTCACCAGCTCTGGAGGCGGTTCGCTCCCAGCAGCCTCGTGATCACCCACCTAGAGCACTTCATCTCACTGACAGAGACTGACGCTGCCATACATTCACTCTCTCTGTCTCTCGCCCTCTCTCTCTCTAACACACACACACACACACACATTCCATACTCCTCCTCAGCACCGCCAATGAGCAGCATCACACATTTATGACAGCATGAGGGACAAAAGCACAGCAACAGTGTGACTCCTCCATCACTCACTCTCCTCTCTGTCCCCCTGTTTCTCTGTGGTCTCAGTTCATACTGGGCTGATCGTGGTTCATGGAGGAGAGGGTTGAGTTCATACTGGGCTGATCGTGGTTCATACTGGGGGAGAGGGTTGAGTTCATACTGGGCTGATCGTGGTTCATACTGGGGGAGAGGGTTGAGTTCATACTGGGCTGATCGTGGTTCATGGGGGAGAGGGTTGAGTTCATACTGGGCTGATCGTGGTTCATGGGTTCATGGGGGAGAGGGTTGAGTTCATACTGGGCTGATGGTGGTTCATGGAGGAGAGGGTTGAGTTCATACTGGGCTGATGGTGGTTCATGGGGGAGAGGGTTGAGTTCATACTGGGCTGATCGTGGTTCATGAGGGAGAGGGTTGAGTTCATACTGGGCTGATCGTGGTTCATGGGTTCATGGGGGAGAGGGTTGAGTTCATACTGGGCTGATCGTGGTTCATGGGTTCATGGGGGAGAGGGTTGAGTTCATACTGGGCTGATCGTGGTTCATGGGTTCATGGGGGAGAGGGTTGAGTTCATACTGGGCTGATCGTGGTTCATGGGTTCATGAGGGAGAGGGTTGAGTTCATACTGGGCTGATCGTGGTTCATGGGGGAGAGGGTTGAGTTCATACTGGGCTGATCGTGGTTCATGGGTTCATGGGGGAGAGGGTTGAGTTCATACTGGGCTGATCGTGGTTCATACTGGGCTGATCGTGGTTCATGGGTTCATGGGGGAGAGGGTTGAGTTCATACTGGGCTGATCGTGGTTCATACTGGGCTGATCGTGGTTCATGGGGGGGAGGGTTGACAATGCTCACACAAGGTCAAGCTGCTCCATTCTCCAGATCGCAACAGATGTTCAGACAAGACCATTCCTTCTGTGTGAAGACACTAATTCATGTTTAACCTATAGATGGGTGGGTGAGTGAATGAATGAATGAATGAATGAATGAATGAATGAATGAATGAATGAATGAAATGAGTGACAATCAGGAGAACTAGTGGACATGACATCATGAGAATCACCTGCAAGAGTGTGCTACAGTTTGTGCTACTTATTATCCCCACGGTGCCTCTCCTATTTCTGTAGGGTGCAAAGCAGGTGGTTGTTTGGCTACTTTTGATTAAATATGATAACATAACGATAACAAATAATGTAGGGAAGCATAGATAAGGAGTACAGTAGGTGGCCGGCACATTCCTATCCTGAGTGGACCCTAGATAGAGCTTGTCCTGGCATATGAACAACAGCTATCATTTACAACCCATGCCAAGGTGAAACAATTGAGTTAAGATGGTATTTTTGTATATAAATAAGCTGTTCCTTATTTACAGTATGAATTGGTTGGTTTGTGTGTTAAAGGTGCCACAGACAACTTTTACATTTTGCGACGATCGGCGGCCATTTTGCCAAAATGTGCCTATGCACGTTAGTTACTTCGTCTCATGTTAGCTACAGTACATTTATGGCTTATGCAAATCGTATAATCATACCCAGTGAAGACGGTAGAAGACATCATTTGTGAGGCTATAAGGAAATAAATGCTGATGGTATCATTTTTCTATAGCCATTATGTGCAATCTACATTTATTTCATAATGATATGTTAAATCAAAAAAGCAGCCTGTGTAACCTTTAAGTAATTCTTGTTTCAGCACTGGAAGCAGGACAGGCTTGCAAATGAGGCTAAGGTCCTCAATTTGATTTCCCTGCTTAAAGAGAGGACCAGTAGAAATGTACCAATATTAGGTCAGACAGAGGGAAAGGCTGGCAAGTCCTCCATCAGAGTATTTGGGCCGACGGGAGACCAGTCTTCCATAAGTCCGGCAGGCAGGCAGGCAGACCAGGGCGGGGGATACTGACGTAGCACACCCTGCATTCTACTGCCATGAGACGGGCTGGCTGAAATGTTGTCTGTTCCACAGCCTGTGGATGACGGTCCAGACATGTAACCAAGTGAAAGTTTGCTGACAGACGTGACCAGATCTATATAGACTAGATATATCACGTCCCTACATATTCTCCTTTAAGGAGAAATCACGTGCGTGGCTAGAACGGACCGGCTATCATCAGGGCTATGTTGACTGGGCAGGCACCGACGCTGGTAACAGCCAGGATGAGTACACAGACACTGTGTCATCACACATCCGCTTCGTCAAGAGCGAATGTGTTCCAAACCGCACCCAGATCAAATACAACAACGACAAGTCCTGGTTCACAGCCGGACTCAGGAAGTCCAGGCTGGAGAAAGAGGAAGCACGAATGAGTGAAGGAGACTAAACAACGCTACTCTGAGAAACTCCAACCCCAATTCTCAGATGGAAATGCGTCCCATGTCTGGAAAGGCCTCAGACAGATTACAAACTACAAATCCCAGATCCCCCCCTGGCCCCTGATGACTCACGCCTAGCCAATGACCTGAACGAGTTCTACTGCATGTTTGAAAAACAATGAGTCCCCCCTGTCCCCCACACTCAATAGCCACACCAACCCAGCACCCCCCACCCCTCCAGCAGGGGCCCGGACCTCTCCACAGCTGCTCCCCCCTCCCCTCCACGGGAAAAACTGCCTCTCACCATCCTAGAGAACGACGTGAACCTTCTCTTCAAGAGACAGAACCCCCGGAAAGCGCCTGGACCGGACTCTGTCCCCACCTCCATGCTGAAGTATTGTGCTGATCAGCTGTCCTCAGTGATCTTCAACACCTCACTAGAGACATGCCATGTTCCAGCCTGCTGTAAGACTTCCATCATCATCCTCATCCCTAGGAAAGCAAGGATCACTGGCCTCAGTGACCACAGACCCGTCGCCCTGACCCCTGTAGCAATGAAGCTTTTTGAGCGCCTTGTTCTGGGGCATCTCAGATTCATCACAGACCCTCTCCTGGACCCTTCTGTAGTTTGCCTGCAGAGCAACCAGGTCAGTGGACGACTCCGTTAACATCATCATCATCATCTTCATCCGCTTATCCAGGGTCGGGTCGCGGAGGCAGCAGCTCCAGCAGGGGGCCCCAGACATCCCTTTCCCTAGCAGCATCAACCAGCTCTGCCTGGGGAATCTTTAGCCGCTCACAGGCCAGTGCGGAGATGTAGTCCCGCCACCTAGTCCTGGGTCTACCCCGCAGCCTCCTCCCAGCCGGACACGCCTGGAACACCTCCCTAGGGAGGCGCCCAGGAGGCATCCTCACTAGATGCCCGAACCACCTCAACTGGCTCCTTTCAAAGCAAAGGAGCAGCGGCTCTACTCCGAGTCTCTCCCGGATGACTGAACTTCTCACCCGATCTCTCAGGGAGACCCCAGCCACCCTCCGGAGAAAACTCATTTCAGCCGCTTCGACTCCGTTAACATGGCCCTCCACTTCATTCTCCAGCACCTGGAGTCCGCAGGCACCTACGCCAGGATCCTGTTTGTGGACTTCAGCTCTGCCTTCAACACCGTCCTCCCACTCACTCTGGAGGGCGGGCTCTCCCAGATGCACGTGCCCGACCCCACCTGCAGGTGGATCACAGACTTCCTGTCTGACAGGAAGCAGCACATGAAACTGGGCATGTCTCTCTGACTCCAGGTCCATCAGCACAGGCTCCCCCCCAAAGCTGTGTTCATTCCCCTCTACTCTTCTCCCTGTACACGAACAGCTGCACCTCCTGCCACTAGTGGGTCAAGCTGAGGCTGAAGGTGACTAAGCATGTTCTTCTGGGGAATGGTGAGAGGAGCAAGAGGGAGATCAGGAACTAGTTCTTGGGTAGCCTACAGCCAGTGACGTAATCCAGCATCTGTTTAACACTGTCATTATGTGTCGGCCATCTTATGTGGAGCATCTGGACTGAGGGAAGCTGCATCCTCTGTCTGGTTCTGACCTCATGGTAAGTTAGCAGGGACACGAGTTGGCTTTGTTTTCAGGTTCTGAGATGAAGCTGGGGTATTTCAAACTATCTGGATGTCGTCTTGACTCCTAAATCGAGAAAGAAAGGAGTCTTGCGACACAAGCTAAAACAAACATACCGCACTGAAGTTCATAGTCCAAGAGTGACCTCATCTGGTGCGAACTCAAAGCAACTCTCACCTCATTTTCTTTTTCTTTTCTTTAAAAAAAAATCTCGATGCTGTTTCTATTTCTGTTTCCATCTTCATGTCTCTTTCTCTCTCTCTCTCTTTCTCTCTCTCTCTCTTTTCATCCCTCTCTTCATCACCCCATCCTCACATCTGGGTGGGCCTCTGTATTTCCTGTAACCCAGGCAACAAGAGATCTATAAATAGCCTATGTGGCTTTAGTTCAGTCATTTCCGGCATGGCCTCTATCTCCCCACTTCGAGCATACTGTTATTACTGAGATTGTTGTCAGATGTCACTATTCTTTGGCTCTGACATTGTCACAAATGTACAGAGTAAAATGACCTGCATGCCTTAATAGGAATGAGCCTACCTGCTACAAAATACACTTATCTATGCACAGACACTATAGATTATTTGAGTTGTAGGCGCGTGTGTGTGTGTGTGTGTGTGTGTGTGTGTGTGTGTGTGTGTGTGTGTGTGAGTGTTTTGATGGAAAAAAATGTCACTCACTTGTGTAGGACAGCTATCTCATTCTCAATGCTGTTCTCCTTGCCCTCCAGGGCTTTCTTGGGGATGCACTTGATGGCCACTAGTTTCTGGGTCCTCTTCTCCTCCGCTAGAACCACCTCTGAGAAGGCCCCCCTGGAACACAGAGAACCGGGGGCAACCAGTGAGACCCAAGACATAAGCAATCGATCACATACTGTATGACTGATCCAATGCTTCATGAATGAATTTATCACACAGTAGCTGTGTTCGGAATCGCTCCCTCGTTCCCTCACTCCCTATTCCCTATATAGGGTTCACCATGTAGTGAACTACCTAGGGAACGGAGAAAATGTAGGGTACATGCACTGTTCCCTGCAAATCAAGGTGAATTGTGGGTAATAAATAGTGGACTATATAGGGAACGAAAATTCCGTGGAGAATTCGGACACTACAAACAAAATGGCTGACGCCCTATATAGTGCACTATATACACAGCAACACAGCAAGTGTTTAACAGCGCCCCATCCTCAAACCTCCCCAATCCCCCAGGCTGTTACCCTAAGGTAACAGGGGGCTGTAACCTTAAGGTAACAGTGGGATGTACCCTAAGGTAACAGTGGGATGTACCCTAAGGTAACAGTGGCTATAAAAGCACTCCAGGTTTGGGAGGACAGAATCCACAAGAGGATCCAGAATGTTCAGAAACCACCAGCTGAACAGAACTTTCCCTCCCACTCACTTTCCTTTATCTCTCCTATGAAGGAGTTCTGAGAAAGTGGACAAGTAACATGCAGGTTTGAATTGGCATTCATTAGCAGTACTATTTCAAGGTAAAAGCAGGGTGTGATTGGCCAAACAAAACAAACCTGCCTAAACTTTTTTAAAGATATTTTTTAGGGCTTTTCAGCTTTATTGTTATAGGACAGTTGAGAGAGACAAGACGTGGGAGAGAGAAGGGAGGACATGCGGCACAGGACCCGAGCATCGAACCCGGGTCCGCCACGCAAAGGACTAGACTTCATATGGGGCAAAGGACTAGCCTTCATATGGGGCGCACCTTACCAGGTGAGCTACCGGGGTGCCCCAAACCTGCATAAACTTGATAGTAAAACCATATAGCACTGCTGACATGCACAGAAACCAGCACTGCAGACTAGAAACACAACACACACGTACCACCACAGATATTTACCGACTAAATAATCCAATCTAGTGTTTCCTGCAACAGCCCAGATTCAGTCTAGGACCCAGCCAGGGTTGGTTGTGACCCATGATATGAATTCCTGACCCGCCATTAAGACCGTTACCGACAGTTACAGTCACAGGGAACCGAACCAGCACCACATTTGTCAGATAAACATCTATGGAATGTAGCTCTGGGGAAGACATAGAGAGGGGGACAGGAAGAGAGCATGCCATCATGTTCAGGCTCCTGCTGTATATGAATGCAGATGCTTTGTTAAAGCATAATAATCTATGATTATTCATGAAAATGCACTTTTACCATAAAAGGCCGGCTCAACCATTTGGTAGATGTTCATAAAAATAAAACGGTGTGGTAAAAAAAATAAAAATAAAAATTGTTGTTGTTATTTGTGTCCCAATTAACTAAAAAATGCGAATAAATAAATTTTCGATAGCAGTTTTCTTGGTCTGGCTATTAAAGTTTTTGTATTTTTTTATTTTTTTTCGTTTCCTCTTTGACAGGTGCTGTAAATGCAGTAACACCTGAGTAGCCTAGCGGCCCGTTCCACTAGCATACTGAGTCACAAGTCCCGTGTTATCTGTGTGGCTGTGTGTGTGTGTGTGTGTGTGTGTGTGTGTGTGTGTGTGTGTGTGTGTGTGTGTGTGTGTGTGCGCGCGCATGACTCCAGTGACGGCGTCCAGCTTCTCCGGCTTATCTGGTCCTGATAGCAGCAGCGCACGGTCAGGGAAGAGGAGAGCAGGATCCAGAGGAACTAATCTAGAACATGACAAGCTGCTCGGCGACAAGCCAGCGTCTGAGGAAAAACACTATGTAACTGAGGGACTGCAGCCTTTACTCTTCACGATGAAGGACACAACACACAACACACATTTACTGTAAACTGTACCGAGGGGGCGTGGTGTTAGAAAGGGCCTCTGTGCCAGCCCGGTGGCTCCACCCACGTCCAATTGGGAACAATCCCACTCACACACCTGCCCCCCTGGTCAACCTCGTTAGGAGCGACGGCGAGTACTGTGCTTCTCCAGTGGGTAATAGAGTCAGAGGAGCAGCACAGACCTACGTAGAGCTGAGTCAGGAGCAGAGGGGCGGACTGGGGAAATAATTCAGGTCGGGCAATGCAGCCCCAGTCAGCCCACTGATCTTGCTACCAGCCGGCAAGTTGTTGAACGGGGGGGGTTGGTGCTCGTGAGATTTGCTGAGCGGGGGGGGCCTTTACGGCCATTTACAGCAGGCCGGGCCAGTTAGCGCCGGGAATATCCCCTCTGAATATCTCACTCACAGCAACCAGGCCGGCCCACTTGTGGACCGGCCCATCGGGTTCCGAGCGTCCCGATGGCCAGTCCACCATTGGTCAGGAGCCAGAACGCTACTGGTTACTGAAGTATCTATCTAGCTGAGGGCAGGAGTCAGATCATTCCTGGTTGCTGGAGTATCTATCCACCTCTCGTTTGGTTCGCCTGGTCAGGAAAGATCCGGAAGACTTCATTAAATTCAGTTAGCGCTTATCCGCTTTGTTTGGATGCCTGGCTGCCTAAGGAACCCTGGCCGATGCTTATTGATCGCATATTGATCCCTGTGTTTGAGTGATTGTTTTGTTTTTTGAACGCCGTTTACATTTCACCTCATTTGTTTTTTTGTAAAGATTTATTTTATTTTTTTTAAGAAATGTCTGCTTTATTATAGGACAGTGTAGGTGACAGGAAAGGTGGGAGAGAGAGGAAGACATGCAGCAAAGGGCGTGGGCCAGATTCGAACCCACACTGCTGCAGAAAGGACTAGCCCTTTACATGGTAAGGGCCCCAGTCCATTGAGCCACCGGGGCGCCCCGTGTTTGAATGATTGTTGGACTCCCTCTGAGTCACCACCCCTCATCTTGTGTTGAAACTAGGACACGCTTTAATGACGACTGGATAAACAGAAAGGAGGGAAAGTGTTTTTTTTTGCTTGTTTGACAAAAGTGGACACAGGTGTGACACAGATGCTGCACAAGCACCAGTGCTTCCATTTTGAATAGGTGGAAAAGGTGTACACAGAAAGTAATCTATTTATAACTACGCAAAAACAGTATCTAACACTTAACATCACCAACTCGGGGCCAATCACTGTTACTTTAAAGTCGCACAGAAAGGGAAGTTGGAGAACATCTTGCTTCCGTACTTTGACCTATTTCCACTTGAAACGGGCTGCGAGGGCGGGACATACGTTTAGATGAATTTCATTGGAACGTTATCAAGCGGGCGGGATATTCAACACTTGAGGCTGCAGAGTAGTTGATGTTTTGATTGACAGGGTGGATGTCGTGAGATTATTGGCCTAAAATCTAATTTATCTTTACACTGTAAAGGTGTTTTATCTTCCATCTTATTTTCCTGCTTTTTGATTATTTTATGTCTATTTTTTATTTTTATGTGAAGCATTCTGTTGTAAAGCACTTTGAGCTGCATGTATTTGTCTGAAAGGTACTATACCAATAAAGTTTAGTAGTAGTTAGTAGTAGTGGTAGTAGTAGTAGTAGTAGTAGTAGTAGTAGTAGTGGTAGTAGTAGTAGTAGTAGTAGTAGTAGTAGTAGTAGTAGTAGTAGTAGTAGTAGTGGTAGTAGTAGTAGTAGTAGTAGTAGTAGTAGTAGTAGTAGTAGTAGTAACTGCTCTTTCTAAGATTCTCTCTTATTCTCCAAAGCAGTTGGTGATTCCTAAACCTTTTTTGCATTGTGACCACTGACCTACACCCTCTCTAATGTTCTCCAGTACCCCCAAACAACACTAAACACAACCCCGTCTCAGGCCTCAGCGTCGTTTCTCCAGCCTACAGGGACTGATGGCGAATGGAAGGCATTCTGCACAGACTCAGTGACTCTGGGCTCATCTCCAACTGGGTAGAGGAGGGTCACCAGTTCACATTCCACACTAGGATCTGGAGCAGTGGACATTCTCCATCCACCCCCAGGAACACCAACCACACTAGCGATGGTAGAGAAAAAGAACCCCTTTCCCTCCTCATACCAGCACTAGCTGATCATGATGTACTTAGCAGGCTCTACCGTTACTACTTAATTAATCAAGAGGTTACATACAGTAGCTGCAAGTACAAGTACTTTGTGATCAAACAAACTAATGGAAAAACCTTTGTGCCAACATTCCAGAGCTACAGTACATCCTGTCATATGGCAGTTTGTCCTGTTGGCTCAGATAACTCTGCTTACTCAGACACCACAGTCAATAATGGAAGATACACTGATGTGTTTGGACAGCATGACTGATAACGCTCCTTTATTACCTTATTAAACACGTAAATCATTTTGCCAAATGAAACTGATACCTTTGTACGATACGTTGACGGAAAATATGACGCTGGATGCTGGATATGTAAAAGGAAGAGAGTGATGTGGTTATAGTTTGGGGTTTGGGTTTCATGTAAAGTGGGTTCGGGCTGAGAACTTGCACGGTAAACGCCCCTGTTTACAGAGATTAACCTAAGAGGCGGATGTGCTAATGATGACTATGGGACCCAGGTCCAGGAAGAGGAGTTATGCCGCCGCCACATCCTGGTCAATGATCCTGTTGATCAGCTCTTCCCAGGCCTAAGACACAATGTCACCGCCACCATCAACGCAGTCCACCATCACAGCTGTTTTCCGACGTGGCAGACAATTCCAACTGAGCCTCCTGTGAGATTCTATATCTGCTAATCCACAGAGTCAAAACAGTCAGCTGTTTCTGAACAACTAATGTGTCAATATTCTGGAAGTAGCTGTACATCAGAGGCATGTTACTGTATGAGACAGTTGAGCCGAAGGCAAATGTTCCAGTCAAGCTGAGGCTGTGGCTCCAGGCCTCCAGAGAGAGGGGTAAAATTAGACTAATGGCGCAAGATTTACTGAGCCGTCACGTCTGTGAGATAGTATTCATAACACGGCATTCCTGTGATTTAAACAGCCACGTCTACTCTCTCCATGTTAATGCCCTCGGTTTGTTTTCATATTGAGGGTGGCGGTTGATATAGTTGCATTCTAAGCTTGGTGATTCTAGATATGTATAGTACACACCAGCCAATCACATACTGAACAGCAGGCTATACAATATCTACAGTCACTGTGGCCTCCGGCCTCTCTCTCCCTGTCACCACTCAGGGACCGAAGGGACATGGAAATCCAATCAGGCCTCAATTTGGTGAGGGCCTGAGAGAGAGCAACACTGACGCACATGCTGTAATACACAGTATCAGCTCCCCTGTCACACACACACACACACACACACACACACACACACACACACACAGGTCACACATGCCCCACAAGCTCATACAGTAAGAACAGGAAAGTGTAGTAATTCTTCTAGGCCTATAGGCTGAAACTAGGCTACATGCCATACAAACTGCAGCAGAATAGTAGCTAGGTCTTGTTTGTTCATTATGGGGCTGCTCAGAGCTCGCTAGAGCCCCATCATGATATCTCCAATGTTTAATCATCTTTATTATTTAATATAAGATTGCTTTTAACCTCTGGAAGGAACGTGGATCTACAGGCTGAACTAGAACTTGCTAAGTATAATTTTCTTACTATAATAGGACTATCGGCCCATGGTGTTGTTTTGTTGTTCTGTTTAGCTAGTCTAAATTACATCATTAAAACATATAGTCCTTATATAGTCTCAATATACATATATTGATAATATTGATCATATTTTTCTATTGGAAGAAAAATATTGGAACTGATCTGATGTGTCTAGGTCAGTGGTTCTCAAACTTTTTCATCCACGGCAGCCCTAAATTACATTCTTAGTTTTCACTCTCAGCACCTATGGTTTGTGGCTTTTTAGCTTTGGCAACTAATTTGTCCACTAAAAAACTAGCCTCTTGTGCTTTTGTCAAACACAGATATCTTAGTTAAAACAAGAGCTACCCGTTTTATGTTTAGATGGATGGATGGATGGACACTTTAATGATCCCCGTAGGGGGAATTTGAAAGCATAGAATTGTCCAAAATGTTTTGGTAAGCTGAAGCATTAACATTTCCCTCCACTGGAACTAAGAGGCCTAAGCTATCCCCAGAAAAGCAAGCCCAGACCATTATCCCTCCTCCACCACAGTTGGCACAATGCAGTCAAACAGGTCTCGTTCTCCTGGCATTCACCAAACCCAGACTCATCCATCAGACTGCCAGATAGAGAAGCGTGATTCGTCACTCCACAGACAACGTTTCCACTGCTCCAGAGTCGAGTGGCGGCCTGCTTTACACCACTCCATCCGATGCTTGGCATTGCGCTTGGTAATGTAAGGCTTGCATGCAGCTGCTCGGCCATGGAAACAGGGTTTGTGAGTTGCTGTGGTTCCTAAACGCTTCCACTTGGCAATAATAACACTTACAGTTGATCATGGAATATCTATGTTTGTAGCGGCGGAGTGCATGTCTACTATGAGAGAGAGCATGAGTATGCTATTAACAAGGGCAACTAACCTACACAGAGTTAATCATGGACTTGATTGCACACTATGACAGTAGCAGAGGAATAACTGGTAAATCAGCCTGCCACTAATAGTGGTCAGGGATGGTCAGCAAATCACACATGGACAATTGATATATTATTGTCAATATCTCCCATGTCATGTGACCCAGTGACTCCAAATCAATATCAGATATAGTACCACACTGGAGAAATAGGACACAGCTCCCTTTATTTGATTTTGGTGCACGTTCTATGTCATATTCATATCTTAATGGAAAACTCATCATTTCTATTCCACTAGAACCAATCAGGGGGACAGAACAGCAGTTAGAACGCAGTCCCTGTCTCCCTGACTGGCCCGGTTGTAAATGCAATCTCTGGAAATTGTTCTAGATAATTGGAAGGCCAGACTGATCTGCAGATAGAGACAAAAAGCAGAGTCTGCAACATTTTATCAATTTGGAGTATTAGTGTGCAACAGAGACAAACACAAAATAAAAATGCCAATGCCTCCCATTGACCGTCCTGTCCTTGATTCTTGAGTCACAAGCCTCCACTGGTGTAGGCTAATGATTAAAAATGGTTAGGTTGATTTGTAAAGCTGCAGTTGTAAAACGAAGTGTGGAGAAAGGTCTGGCTATTAAACTGAGACTATTAAAAGTAATCAAGCCTCGCAACACGGACCAATACACCTGGTGCATGATAATACATAGGCTATAAAACAAACTTTGCTATGCGCAAATTGAGGTCTAGTGATTAGCAAGCTAGATAATCAGACACACAAACTACCCCTGGGATTTTAATGGTGGAATAAAATGTTAAATTACCTGTTTTGTCACTTTTGTTCTTTTCCTGATGTGACAAGGAAGCTTCCTTAGTTTAATGCTGTTTTAACCTGTAGTCGTACAGATGCTAAAAATGACTCCAATCATTATAGAATACTGGTTGTTATCGCCCCCCATCTGTGCCAGCATGGACCCTAGCAGCTCTAAGCAACACCCCGCCCAAGTCACCAGATCAGAGCTCGTCATATTAGGTGACCTTAACTGCCCAGCAAACATTTTGACGTCGATCAGCCGTCTAATCCACGTCTAATCCAGACGTCGATATCGGATCTGCTGAAATATATTGTGTTATTATATTATATATATATATATTGTAATTCAGTGATAATTTCACTATCATGTAACAATCGGGTCAATATGAAGTCAGGTCATGATGTGACTTCATATCAACCGGATTCTGACATGATAGTGAATTAGAATATCTATAATATATAATATAATAACACAATATTATATAGTCTTATAGCCTATTCTAATTCAGTTATCATTTCACTATCATGTCAAAATCGGGTCAATATGAAGTCAGGTCCTGACGTGACGTCGTCTAGACCCGTATCCTTCGACGGCCGTCGAAGAAATGTTTGCTGGGTGGGACATGCTCAAGCCACCTGACAAAGTACTACAGCACTCATCTTTACAAACCCCCCCATGTACCAGTCTGGGTTTGTTCTGCAATGATTATTAGTGACCACTGTTTCATTGCCTGTGTTCGAACTAACTGCTCTGTTAAATAGCCTATCCTGATCAGCCTTAAACGAATCATAAAATACTCAAACCTTTTTACATGACCAGGCCCATGTGAAATGGAGTCAGCCTGATCCCCTCTGCAAATGACACATGACATTTGTTTTGTGACCTGTTTAGTGCTATTGTTAGTAAGCATACCCCTGTTAAGAACATAAGACACAAGCACATATTGTAGATTGAAGACTATGGAGCCTTGAACAGAAAACAATGGACCAATCAGCATTGAGGGGGTGTGGCTTCTATAACATGGACTTGCTTGTCACAAATACAGATGTAAATGGTAAATGGACTGCAGTATAGTGCTAATCCAAAGCGCTTTACAATGAAGGCCTCTCATTCACCCATTCACACACACACCAATGGCAGCAGCTGCATGCAAGGTGCTAGCTCATTGGGAGCTATTTGGGGTTCAGTGTCTTGCCCAAGGGCACTTGGACAGGAGCTGGGATTCAAACCGCCAACCCTACGATCATTGGATGACCTGCTCTACCTGCTGAGCTGGTCATGGAGACGCAGTGCCCAAAGTGTAACCTAGTTCGTGCCTTGTTCTCTCCGAGCCTGGCGCTGAGCTGCGCATGTGACATGGTGCAAGCCATTGGAAATAATGGGTTTCAGAGCGCAGAAATAATGGGTTTCCTGCATTTTCTCCAGGAAATGCACATTTCTAATTGTATATGCAAACTGTAGCCAAGACTACAGTATGAATAAAGTCTACAATACGGCTAAATTCACACCAAGTGTATAGAGGAGTTATCAGAGTAGAGGACTGTACCTGTATGCTATTCATAAGTGACTAGCGCTGCAGTCATTATGTCACCACATGCCTGATAACCTAGTTGCCCCTCTATAAAACAGCCTTCTTCCGAGTCACTAGACCATGCAGAAGCTGTAAAGACTCGACATACTACTGCACAGTGTTTGCCATAACCAAAGATATAGAGACAAAGTTCAAACATTAGCAGTACGTATATCTGATCTTACAACACACCAATGCTGCCTCACAAAAGGGTATTCACCATACATGGAACGGACGAACATTTGAATAATCTATATTTACATTCGGATTTCTATGGGACATAGAGGAGAATATTGTCAGGAAATGTTTTCAGGCTGCTTAAAATAAAGACTTGTTGCTTAGTTTCCGTAGCTAACGGCAACCCCGTGTGGTGCTCTCTCTCTCTCTTTCTTTCTCTCTCTCTCTCTCTCTCTCTCTCTCTCTCTCGGATTTTCATTACTTTGCTGTGCATCAAAGGAATTCAAAGTCTAACACACAACACACACACGACAAACAAGTGAGCTCACAACGTACTACCCACACACCAAAGTACTACCCACACAGATAAGCATACAATCAAGCATACACACACAATATACACTAGCAAAACCAACACAGCGTCTTTAACACAGCAAACACCCACTCAGTCGCACACACACACACACGCACTAATGACTGCAGTCTTCCTGGTCCTACGGAGCGCTACCTGGCTAAGATGAGAGCATTTTGCTTCTATGTGCAACACTAGGGGGCTGAACTTAGAGCTTCTCACTATGCTCCCACTGGACATGGACAACCTTTTACAGTATAAAACAACAGATCACACCCACTTCTGACAGCGTACCACCTTGTTCTTTCTGTTACCGTGTACAAAACCAAATTG
>NC_140240.1:1918184-2245684 GCF_949987555.1 Borostomias antarcticus | reverse complement strand
ACAACCTGGACCTGACCACACTCTTTACTACACGGACAACCAGCATCTCTCTCTCTCTCTCTCTCTCTCTCTCTCTCTCTCTCTCTCTCTCTCTCTCTCTCTCTCCCCCTCCTCTCTAATAGCCATCACTCCTCTTGACTTCCATTCCTCTTCAACAGTCTTCCTCTTTTTACCTCACTGCAACACTCTCATCATCACACTTGCACAAAGCAGTTTCACAACGACACTGACGACTAGCACTTAGCACTACCTATTAAAGTAAGAATACTTAGTAAATTCTAGTTCATTCTGTAGATCCAAGTCCCTTCCAGAAGTTAAAAGCAATCTGGAGATGGCTTGGGTCTGCTTTTTATAAATCCTGAGTTCAGTAGGCTACTCCCTTAGGGAACTCACCAGGGCAATTAGTCTATCTCAGGCAGAAACTAACTCTCACAATAGAATTGACTATCAAAGCAGCTTCACAACGACACTGAAGACTAGCACTTAGCACTACCTACTGTATTACAGTAAGACAAATATACTTAGTAAATTCTAGTTCAGTCTGTAGATCCAAGTCCCTTCCAAAAGTGAAAAACAATCAGTAGCAAATTGCTTATGCAAAACAAAAAAGTGTCAGCTGATGATGCAGCTGTTGTGTGTATTGTTTCTCCAGGCTGATTATAATGAGAGGCGCATATAGAAACGGAGAGTGCAAAGTGCGGGATAATATGAAGAGAGACAGAACGAGAGAAGGAGATAGAAAGAGAGATAAAGAGAGAGAGAGCCAGCGATCAGGAGGGTCTTGTCTAGTACTGGTCAACAAATCACTTGGGCTGCCTGACCTGGCCTGTACTGGAAGCTTCCCCCTCAGTGTGTGTTTGTGTGTGTGTGTGTGTGTGTGTGTGTGTGTGTGTGTGTGTGTGTGTGTGTCTGTGTGTGTGTGTGTGTGTGTGTGTGTGCGTGCGTGCATTATGCTCTGACACATTGCAGCTTGCCACAGAGACAGAACACGGGTGGATGACAGGGAGATGAAGGGAGAGTAGAGGGTAGAAGACAGAAAAGAGATGGAATGAGAAGGAGATGAAGCTTCTAGATTGGGTTCTGATTACATGTTCTTGTAAATGAAGACGGGCATCAGTTGGAAAACATGTCAATATGACACCTTTGATTATTCTCATTGATACAGATCAGCTTGTGAGTGTGCAGTGGCAGGATCAGTACACGAAATGGCTTCCTGTGAGGGTCTTAACCTGCATTCCTACTGCATGTACAGTATACGGGAGGTAGCTCAGGAGGTTGTTTGTTGTTTGTCATACCGCTTTATCAATGAAAAAGCAGCCTTGTTATTGGTACAGTATGTGAACAGTACAGTAACTCTTTCTCTGCCTGTCACTCTCTCACACACACACAGACAGACACACACACACACACACACACACAAACACACACACACACACACAGTTATGACTGCTATCCACTCCACAGTAGAGGTAGGTTGGGAGTAGTGTTGAAGCAGGTTTAACTCAACAAATATCATAATTTCACCTGAACTGGTACATAGGTTTGTAAGGAAAGGAAATCCACTTTTATCATATAACAATGACACACCCACACACACGAAGGAAGCGGTGACTAGAAACACACACAGCACACACACGATGCAGTCACGATGCGGTAAGTGGAATTACTTTACTGTGGTAGTGGTACTTTATGACTACCGCACTGACCTGCTTAGCTTTCTAATGGAAACAGGTGTGCTAGTTCACTCTGGACACAGTAAAACCACCTCACCAGAACAAGGGGTTTTACGGGAAGCCTTTCGTTACAACAATCTTAAATCACTGGCCACCGTTGAGAGGACTGAAAGCTGGAAGAAAGACAATGCGCTTTATGATGGCTGCACCTTGGTGTGTATTCCTCCAGATGAATGGTAAATGGACTGCACTTATATAGCGCTTTTCCACCTTAGCGGCACTCAAAGCGCTTTACAATGGCCTCTCATTCACCCATTCACACACACATGGCAGCAGCTGTCATTCAAGGGGCTAACCTGCTCATTGGGAGCAATTTTGGGGTTAGGTGTCTTGCTCAAGGACACTTCGACATGTGGACAGTCGGAGCTGGGATTCGAACCACTGACCCTTCGATCACTGAACGACCCGCTCTACCAACTGAGCTACAGCCGCCCCATGAAGGGATAAGAACAGTGGTGGCTAGGGCAGGAAGCCTGCTGCTTCAGAGAGACCGTCATGGTGGAGTCTCACTGCGGGGGGAACAGGCTTGGTGAAAAGGTCCAGAAGGTTCCATCTGTTCGTCCGACAGAGCCGGCTGGCCATGATGGGAACCACATGGAGGGTTGGACCCATGCAGATTAGTCTAAAGATGCTGGGCAGACAAGTTCTGGCATATGTCCCATTTCCAAAGATTCCAAAAAAGGGGATGAGGAATACAAAAATAAAATGAAATACTCACAACACACACTGCTATCTAACAATCAATCCAACACATTGCTCGAATGCACAGCTCATAAACAGACATCTATACAGTGCCTGGCATGGGCACACACAGACACACACTTCACAGCTACACATCGTAGCAGCCAGCTAATTAGAGAAAAAGCCACTAGCACTAGGCCACCATTCCACATCAGCACTGGGGTTGATCCATCAGCATTGATTTCAGATGATTCCAGTACTTTACCCACATCCCACACTCCTCTCCTCTCCTCTCCTCTCCTCTCCTCTCCTCTCCTCTCCTCTCCTCTCCTCTCCTCTCCTCTCCTCTCCTCTCCTCTCCTCTCCTCTCCTCTCCTCTCCACTCCTCTCTGATCTGCTCTACACCTTCCATCCTTCTATGCCCCCTTTCTTTTGTTGTTCAGCATTGCTCCATTTTGCAATGTATGCTGGGATTGCAGAAATACCCAAAGGGCTGTTCTGAGCTAGAATGCAGTCAAGTCTTTTTCTATTCCTATGGCCTATGCCCTGGCTGCCCCCCAAAAAAATATTCCTTGGCCTATACTAAGTTATTTAAAAGTAAAAAAGCCACAAAATATTGTTTGTGTGTGTGTGTTTCTGTGTGTATGTGTTTCTGTGTGTGTGTGTGTGTGTGTGTGTGTGTGTCTGTGTGTTTGTGTGTGTGTGTGTGTGTGTGTGTGTGTGTGTGTGTTTATAGAAGATATATATACGTATTTTCCTGTTAGTCAGCTATGGGTCAGATCAATAGGTGATGTTTAGTTCTGTTTCCCTGGTTCCATGCCTCTGTACAGTTAGTGCTCTCGTTTCAGCTGCACCACAGATCCAGGGGAGCCTCTAGGGCCCAGTCGCACAGAAAGCCCAGTGTGAAAACAGCGACTGGCAGCTGGGGAGACAGGAGGCAAAATGGAGATGGATTTCATAAGATATTTAAGAGGCAGTTAGGGATTAGAGCAAAAACAGAACTGTGTTTAGAGAAGATTGGATAAAAACTGAAAGGAGAAAGAGAGAGAGAGAAAGGTAGATAGATTAAAATAGGGAACATGAAAGAGAGAGTGTGAGAAAGGATTTGAGTTGATTGCATTGGCAGTGTGGTTGCCATTGTGTGCCTCATTAATCCAGATCGGGAGTAATTATAGGAACACGCTGGGCAGATGCAGCTCTCTCACTCAGCAGCACCTCAGCAGAACACAACACACATGCATGAACTGAAATTTATTTCTCAATTCATTCAATTTCACAAACTAATTTACATGGCAACTCATCAGATATGAGGTTGGTGTTGAGTTTTTGGGGTGGCTTTAATTGACATTATTTTATTATAAACGCATGTACCAATGAGTCCCATTGCAGCATCAACAGAGTTCTCTCACACTCTCTACTTGCATGATAATGTACAGCACCGTGTTCGGTAGGTACGAGACTAGAATCTCCATCCTATATCCTGGCATTACGGTGCTCCATCATCCCTGTGTGCGAGAGGATGATAATCAAACAATACAGACACATGGGCTCATTGTGCTTTTTGATCAGCGGGATAATTGTGCCGTGGAGAAGAGTAAGATCAAAAGACTGAGGAGGACACACAAAGAGGCCATGATGAGAGAATACCTGCTCTAAGAGCAGCAGGTAGGAGAGGTGGGTGCACAAGTGGGGAGGTGGAGGAGGAGAGGGGAGGTGGAAGAGGAATGGGTTGGAGGAGGAGGGGGGGGGGAGTTGGAGGAGTGGGTTGGTGGAGGAGGAGAGGGGAGGTGGAAGAGGAATGGGGAGGAGGAGGAGGGGGGGGGAGTTGGAGGAGTGGGTTGGTGGAGGAGGAGAGGGGAGGTGGAAGAGGAATGGGGAGGAGGAGTGGGGAGGTGGAGGAGAGGGGAGGTGGAGAAGGAGAGGAACATGGAGGAGTAGGGAGGTGGAGGAGGAGTGGGGAGGTGGAGAAGGAGAGGAACATGGAGGAGTAGGGAGGTGGAGGAGGAGTGGGGAGGTGGAGAAGGAGAGGAACATGGAGGAGTAGGGAGGTGGAGGGGTGGGGAGGTGGAGGAGAGGGGAGGTGTAGAAGTGGAGGAGAGGTAAGTGGAGGAGCAGGCAGTAGTGGAGAGTTGGATGAGCAGGGAGGTGGAGGAGGAGTGGGGAGGTAGAGGAACTGGAGGGGGAAGGGAAGAGAGGGGAGAAGGAGGAGGAGATGGGGAGGTGGAGGAGAGGGGAGGTAGAGGAGCAGGTCATATTGTAGACGCTGGATGTGCAGAGAGTTAATCTCTCTCACAGCCAGGATTATTAATAGCAAATAAAAACTTTGTTTCCATAGTGACTGTTAGAGTCCATATGGAAAGTGTCTCCTCCTGTTGCCAAGACAACCAGCTGACAGTGAACTCTAATGTGGTGAGCCGGTGATCTTTCCATAAACAAGTACCGACCACCAACATATTCCTCAGCCCCATGTCAAACTTACCTAGAAAACCTAGAAATTTGGACTACCTCCATATGGAAGCAGAGATAAGGGGGATTCTACCAAAAATATTTGCTAAACTTCCCAATATTAGTGTTGACCCAAAGGAGACAAGCACAGAAGGAAATACAAGCCTTTCAGCTCACATGCTCCAACACCCTAGCTTTGGGAACACGAGACACCAGTGGACTGTATTATATAAACTGTTGTTCATGTGTACTTCCAGCACTACCATGTATGAGTGTATTTAATAGGTACTTAAATACTGTTTGAAGGGAGGACGCCCTGGACAAACATCCTGTATAAACCTAGGATCACGCCACAGATCCGCCACCCAGTCAGACTCCATCTAAAATGTTTCAGCTCTATCATCAAACACCCTCAGTGTTATAAGTTGTAAATGTCTATGTGTACAGTTCCCATTGACCACAGCATGACCACACTATCATATTTAATTTAAATATAAACAGTATGATACAGTAAGTGGTAATGACGCAAATATAAAAGGCTGGTTTCTTTATGATTATGAAACCATTTGCCTCACCGTTAGGATGTCTCATTATGTATCTATCATCTATATCATCTATCCTCAAACACCCTCAGTGTTTGTAGTCCTTGTAGTTTGATGACCCCCGCTTATTGTTATTGTTATAGAAAGGGAGGCCATTTGGGTTGGAGAAGTGCGGGCGCCTGGCTGCTCGTGCGTGCTGCCGAACCTGATCCGGGGGGTTTGGCCCGGGTATGGGAGCTGAACACGCAGCACCCCGGGCGCTATACCGCCGGGGAGGGTGTAGGTGGGCATGCGCCAGCGGCTAGGTGCTCGTATCTCCAGTCTCCTTCTTGGCCCGAACTTTATTTTTCTTTCCTTTTATTATTATTGAGACTTTCAGTTTTGGATGTTGCGATGCTCCCTCATGCAAGTATGAGTGATGAATGTGTCTGTGTGTGAGTGTGAGAATGGCTGTGTTTTTGTTTGGGTCAGGAAATGGGTTTGGATTGCTTTGTACTGTGATGTACTTATATTGCAGTATTATGCTAATCATTTTTTATTTTTTTATTTTTTTTAAGTAACGTTAGCCTAGCCGCCAGCTACTGTGTTGTAGCTCTTTAGTTGTAAGTCTTTTATTAGTATAGAGATGGATAACAGTGTGAGGGATAATTATACTTGAACAAGGTGATGAAAGTGTACTGGTTCAATCACTTAATGGTGAGATTCTACCACAATGTTTTATCATTGCTTAGAAATGCCCGTTAGATTAGTGTTCACTATTGTGAATGAGACCTTAGTGTCAATGGGCTCCCCTGGCTAAATAAAGGTAAAATAAACAAAACACATTTCAGAGAGGAACCAGACCTCAGCCATCCCCCACTAAGGACTATGATGGAAGTGGCCCCTGCTGAGAGGTGTTGACCAGGGATTATCTGATCCTTCACTATAGAAAGCAGAACCCCTCTGACCCAAACACCCAGCTGTTGACAGAATTAACTTCCCTACGCTCCTGTAGAACTGACACCACTATGGCTCGGCGTGCTCAACTCTGTCAGCACCTGACTGTATGGGGCTAAAGTTGGACAATGCATACAGTAAATGGTAAATGGACTGCACTTATATAGCGCTTTTCCAACTTAGCGGCACTCAACGCGTCCTGCTCTTGGCATAGATATGGTATCTCTTCCTACAACTAAAACGCTGACATTGTCCACACTACACTATCAGTATTTTTCTTAATGTCTGTTTGTTCCCTAGTCTCTAGGGCCGAGAGTTGGTATGGTAAGTCTCAACTGTGTCTTGACATTTCTGGCTGCAGGCTCCTCTCTCCCATGCCCTAAGAAGAGGAAAGGGCACCAGAGACCTGCTGCAAACTGCTTCCTGGGTCAGAGGTCATCTTACGCGTCCACACACGGAGCAGCCAAACAACATCCCCAGAGAATGTTTGAATCCATCGGTGACCTCGACAACATTTATGCATGGCAGCATTTTATATGTGATAAAAGACACAGAACTACTTAAAAGTCCACAGTAGTCAAATCATATGCAAACAAGAGAGACAACATACTGCAAAATGACTAGCTAAATATATAATGAAACAGCATCCAACAAAGCTAAATAAAAAGGCAAAAGTGTAAAAGCTCCCCTGGGCCATTTATAATTCAGGACTAAGAGGTGAGGCACATCGAGCCTTTGCTCTAAGACAACGTCTGTTCAACACATTTCCCCTCTGCAGGCTGGAATACACTGTCCACTCTGCCAGCTAGACAGACATGTATTAAGTAGACATGAAAGCCCAAACACACACACACACACACACGCACACACACACACACAAACACACACACACGCACGCACGCACACACACAAACTCACACACTCTGTCATCTAAAACCGTAGGGCAATTTTCCAAATAGGCTAGTAGAGCTACAGTACACATTAATAATGCCCTGGCATTGGACATGTGAACAAGTCCTCAACTTACTCTTAGTCTTTACAGAGCCAAACATTTCTTACCAAACAGGATATCCCCTATTACTTTCTACCCACACAAACAATGCAGCCTACATAACCTAGGCCAGCAGATAAACTCTGGGAAGTAATCAATACAAGATGGATGCAGCAAAACACATGCAAATGACCTCTCCCCATTGTGAATCTGAATGAAACTGTTCAGCTGTGCCAGAGGACTGTAGCGTTTGAATAGTAGTGTATGAACTAGTGCCATGAGGTACACATAACAATTAGGCCTCAACACCACAGTAGGAACATGCAATAAAGGGTCCGGTGATGTTTAGCTTTTGAAACACTTACGTTCCCAGGATCTCTTTGAAGTCGTAGTTCTCCTTCACGTCAGCGGTTTTCTTTTTCCAGGCATGGCCATCATCACCCAGAGGCATCTTTCTCTTGTGACACTCTGCTACAATACTGAGGGGAGAAGAAGAGGGGGGGGGAGGGAGCGATAAATTATGTTCATTAACGCTGACCGTCCAAACAACTGACACTCTCTGGCAAGAGAGCAGAGACCTATCTGTGGATTGTTCTGAACGTATTCCCAAATATTTCTCTGTGCTGTTATGTTCTCAGAGAGCAGTGTTTTATTGAAAACTTCCACCTGTTCGGCTATTCCTGAGCCTGGAACACAAGAGTTGTATTGCTACATCATTCCATACTAAATGTCAAATGAGTCACTGTTCGCGGTTCCTGAGAAGGCCCAAGTTTTCTTTACACCCATAATTGTTTAGAACTTACCTTCCTTAGTCATTTGCCAAGTAGCGTGATCACTAGAATAGAATGTACACCAGACAGCTTCACTCTTCCTCAAACAGCTACACTCTTCCTCAGACAGCTACACTCTTCCTCAGGTGAAAAGGGAATGCTGCAGGTCCTGATCTCCCTTTTGTTTCTTCCCTGTCAGAAACCTGCATAGCAACCTACCACTTCCCTCAAACCGCTGGTAAGCTTCCCTTTAACAGCTAGCCAGTGTCATGATGCTTATCTTAGGCTGCCGGGGCCACTCTGCAAAACTAAACTCATTTTAATGACGTTGAGTCCCATTTTAAAAGGCTACTAAAAGAGAACCAAAAAAGTGTGAAACAAAAAAGTTGTCCAATAGTTCGCAGGAGTGGTTGGTAACTCTTAATACCTCATAGATAAACATCAGCTTGCTGAGCTGAGAGTGAAAGATACCTACTGTGCTGTCAATGCACAAAGGATTTTATCTGCCAACAAGGCCTTGTTGATGACTAAAATAGCCCAGTCCATATCTTCCCTCCTCACTTCTCTTCTATTCTCAGATAAAGCCTTCTGCTAGTAGCAGCATCCGCTGCTGTAGCCGACCTCACTGTTTCTCTGCCTGTCTGTCTGCCTGTCTCTCTGTTACTAGCAGCATCCAGTGCTGTAGCCTGCCTCTCTGTCTTTCTGTCTCACTGTCTGTCTATCTGTTACTAGCAGCATCCACTGCTGTAGCCTACCTCTCTGTCTTTCTGTCTCACTGTCTGTCTGCCTGCTACTAGCAGCGTCCACTGCTGTAGCCTGTCTCTCTGTCTTTCGGCCCGCCTGCCTACCCACCTGTCTGTCTGAAAACCTGCAGTTTTTCTGTATGGCCATGCTGATATAATACTATATTATTTTGCTGAGAATCAGTGTCGTATCCGTAGTAAACAAATTAGTGTCTGATATGATTACATCAAACAGGAGCTACTTATCGACTGAGCTACTTAGTACTATCTACGTATACTTTATCAGGCTAGCTAGTCCAATCGAAATGTATCTTTGTAACTGGGGGTTGAGGGTAGATTTGTCAGCCAGAGGTCTGGCTATGAGACACGGTTGCTGTCTAAGAGTAGGTGTTAATGAGCATGGCAACATGTTGGGATGTACAGTCGGTGATGGTTGCCTAGAATATCTGGTTCGCCTAGTAACTGTCACTTGGCTTCCACTGTCCTGCAATGAACACCACAAATAAAAGGCTAGCAGTGCTGGTGCGCGGATTCAAACACACACACACACACACACACAGACACACACACACACACACACACCCAGGACAAACGTGTGCACACACATACACACACACAAACACACACACACACACAAACACACACACACTCTTGTTAGCTTAAAATCCTCCCTTTCATATAAAGTTGGCTCTATAAGCTTGTGTACTGTTTATATAATGCATGGATGTATGGATGAAGAAAGACACCCTTTCAGGAATGTTATGCCAGAAAGATATTTAATGCATATTTCAGACAGCCTGTTTATTGGTAGAATTCACCCAGGTATGGTGCACTCCCCCTTTCACTCACCGGTCAGGTGACCAGAAAACCCTATATATAGTGCCACCCTCACCTGTGGTGTTTATGACCTGATGAAGATGTACTAACATCGTTTATACTGCACCTTAATAAAAGGCTCTAATAGCCGAGTGCTCCAGCGACTCTTGGCTCTGTAAGCGTTAGCAAGGAAAGCTACTGGAAGTGTTCTGGTACAGTAGCTGAGGAAACAAACTACACTGGTGCCCAATACACAGAGGTGGGTAAGCACCAACATGTTTATTTTAGTCACTTTGATGCCTGTGCACTATGAAATACATTTATAATATGGAATATTTTATTAAATAGTTAAAGGACAGGTTCGGAATTTAGCATTATAAGCCATGTTATAAGGTTGTTTACGATCATATACAACGGCCGATATCAAAGTTTCGTCAAACGGTGCACTCTCGAGATATAGCCCGTCGCCGCTAACATACTCAATGGATCCATAGGTGCATAGACAAAATCCCTCAAAAACACCATAAACTCTCATTTTCAAAGACAGGAAACTCGCCGAGTGGTCACTGGTGTCCGTTGATGTTCTGGCAAAAAAATCACTACAAAGTATACTTCCGATCGGGTTTTATTGATCATATTATATCCAATGATTTGTATTGACAAAGCGGCAAAGCCATATATGTTTAGATTCATCGGCGTGCCATATTTGATTTGATCAACATAAACTTCTACCTCACACTATCAATGAAATACCAGCTGCAAAGCAATCCTAGGCTTCTCGACTTGTTGTTGTTGTGTAGACCTATGACCCGGAAGTGTCTCTTCTTCTACAGTTGCCTCCAAACTCAGTCAAGACCTCCCAAAGTTCAAGCGTAAGTTTACAAACGTATGTATGTGTCATTATATATGCTAAATGATAAATAAAACCCAATTGGAAGCATACTTTGTGGCAATTTTTTTGTCAGAACATCATCGGATACCAGTGACCACTCAGCGAGTTTGCTGTTTTTGAAAACGAGAGTCTATGATGTTTTTGAGGGATTTTGTCTATGCACCTGTGGATCCATTGAGTGTGTTAGCAGCAACGTGCTATATCTTGAGAGTGCACCGTTGGACAAAACTTTGATATCGGCCGCTGTTTAAGATTGTAAATAACTTTTTAACATGGCGTATAATGCTAAGTTCCAAACCTGTTCTTTAATTTCAGGGTTGTGAAAATAGGAAAATTGTGGATTGTGTGTCTAAGATATGGCAGTATATGCCTACATTAGTTCAATGTTACAGCTAAAGTTTGTGATTGTGATGATGGCAGTTGGAACAGGACTCAAGGCCCTGGAGTATTTTAATGGCAGTCTAAAGCTGCAATGTTGTAGTGTTGCCTGATACATAAAAAACGGTTAAAATGAAAGAGACAAAGAAACAGAAATCTAATTTATGACTCAAAGACCAGAATGCAAAGTGATGTGCTTGAGGGAAGTGCCAAGAGGAAGTGGAGTCAAATGTGTGAGAGGGCACTGTCAGTTTTGCACATGAATGAAAGACATTTTCTGACAACTGTGCTAGAGTCGACCTACAGTGGTGGAAAGACCAGCAAATCCACAGTATACTGTACACACTTGCTTGCTCTACTTGTCTCCTTTCTTTCAAATCAGAGGAGGACATTTCAAAAGTGTCAGTGGCTTCAGATCAGTGCAGATGTGGAAAAGGTATGAAGAAAATTCTGGGAATTTTGGAAGCTTTCCCTGGGAATGTATTATATTATATGACACATACTGTTCCATACCAGTACAATTTTCATTCACAGGCTTTTCAAACCATCACATGAGTTTGTGCAGTATTTGCACATGTACATAGTCTTTCCATTTTTAATGGCTGGGTATAATACTTCCACACCTCTGAAGCTTAACGTGGCATTGCTCTATGTAGAGAAATAGGAGGAAATTATTTAAAATTGCTTACAAATAACCTAAAACAGAAATTGAAATGGCTGCACTACAATAATATATGCAACTAGCTGGAATTGTGGATTGAATCAGGCTTTTACATTTGTAAGGACAAGTTTTAATTCAACAGATTCGCCTACATCATGTTTTCAGCCTCTGTTGTAATGGCAAGTGTTGTTAGCCAGCTAGCAAATCATACATGCTTGCTAGACATAGCTACAATTTTAGCAGCAAGCATAGTCTGAATTATAAATGCTGCTCATATCATCATGACTCGTTTATAATATTATTAACAATTGACCTACATGACTACAGTATAGCATGTGGTCAAACAACTGACTGAAGCATTAAGGATGCTACTGTATGTGGGAGACGATTGCTCATCTACTGTACACATCCAACAGACAGTTATTGCATTCAGACATAAATAACTTGGTATGGAGATTATGAAAACAAACAAAGCGAGAAGAAACAAGGTTACATAGAAAACAAAGCAGTTGAGTCCAGCTGTGATTCCCAAATTCCCAAAATCCCAAGACAATGTTCCTATGGTAATTTCCCAGAAATTTACTGCTAACATTCCTCCCATTTGCACCCCTAGTTTGTAGTGCAGACCATGGCTTATTCTCAGTAAGAAAAAGAACAAAGCCACAGTCATAACCTTTATCAATGTACGATCTTACTTTTCCTGAAGTTTTCATTTGTAGTACTACACATGGCTCCACAAAAGTCAGTCATATAATATACCTTCCCATTATACAAGAATATATAGACCTATTTGAAGACATGTATTGTCTTACTAAATGACCATGTCTGAACTCTGAGGCAATAAATATCAACCTGCTTATCTATGAAACCGTCAAGCCACTTTCACATTCAGTTGAATGGGCCAGCTGGCTGACGGGATTATTAACCAGACAATACAAAGGAGAAGAAGAAGAAGAAGAAGAAAAAGAAGAAGAAGAAGAAGAAGAAGAAGAAGAAGAAGAAGAAGCAGAAGAAGAAAAAGAAGAACAACAACAACAATACATACACATCTTTTCAACCCATTCAGGTTTTAACTAAACTCTGAACAGAAACATCAATTAAAGGAGCATGAACTAAAGGTCCAAAAACGAGCAAAGGATTGAGTCTCTTATACAAGCGAAGATGCTTTTACAGGGCATAGTATGGGACTTGAGATTTACAAAGGAGCAGATAGGAGCAAGGAGGGCACAGTCTTAAGAGGAGAGGAAGGTTGAAGAGAGGCACATGCAGGTAGAGCTTTCGCAAGACCTCAGAGAGTGGAACAAACCTCTCTGGTAAATTAGATCATTTGCCTTCAGTGGGACATATCGAGATGCCCAACAGTGAATCCGGGAGGCAACAAGATCGAGCGGGATTCAGACAAAACGGAGAGATATACAGATGAACCATAACAACAAATCCAAAGATCTATTTGACATGCAGCATTCACCGTTCCGAAGCATATTGACTGAAACACTGTACTCACTGGTTTCCCATTGCTGTGCAGAGCAGTGGACAGAAGAAACACACGCAGAGAGCTGCTATGAAGTGGCAGAATAACACTGGGACTGAGAGGAAGGCTGTGAGCGTGAGGTCAGCGCTAAAGATCAGGGCTCTCCTTACAGATCCACTCAAACACTAGTACAAACACACCCCACATGCACACAATATGATCTTACACACACACACACAAACCACATACAAACACACACACACACACACACACACACACACACACAGAGAGAGGAAGTGGAGAAATCCAATAGTTGTAACACTTCTTTCTGACCAATGTTTCAGCCATAAACTAGGTGCAGCTTCCCTTTGTGTGGCTTGTGAGAAAAAAGAGGGACAAAAAGAAAGAGAGAGAGAGTGAGTGAGAGAAAGAAAGATAAGGAGAGCATGTACTGTTGTGTGTGTGTGTGTGTGTGTGGGGGGGGGGGGTTATGCTTATCACAATGTCATAAGTCTCATTACATGGTCCAATCTGAGAGCAACAGAGCCCATGGTGAACCAAGGATCCACATTCAGCCAATGAGATGATAGATAACATGGTAATGATAAGATCATGTCTTGTGCCATCAAATTCAACCTGGCCTGGACAGTAAGCATTGAACAGCACACCTTTACATCTCTATGTGACCATGAAGTCAAAAATACTCCAAAAATATGAAGTGCGTCCTCTATATTAACAGAAGAGCCACAAGTCTATCTGTCTGTCTGTCTGTCTGCCTGGTCTGTCTACCTCCACTCACAGCTATCAAAGTATGCCTGTCACAAATGCTCACAGTGGCCATGTTAACTGTCTGGACTGACCCACCAGTTCATCTGGGGCACAGGTGTTCATGACACTGGACAAATCCCTTTCAAACCAAGCTTATTAATTGATAAGCTGCTGTGCTGTCTCCTCCCGAGCTGCCAGGGAGAGGGGGAGACAGAGAGAGACAGAAAGAGAGAGAGACAGAGAGAGAGGGAGATAGAAAGAGAGAGAGAATGAAAGAGAGAGAGAATGAAAGAGAGGGAGACAGAAAGAGAGAGAGAGAGAATGAAAGAGAGCGTGTGTGTGTGTGTGTGTGTGTGTGTGTGTGTGTGTGTGTGTGTGTGTGTGTGTGTGTGTGTGTGTGTGTGTGTGTGTGTGTGCGATTACTTGAGGAAGCGAATGAGGAAGAAACAAGAGAAAGAGGAGGTGAGCATCAGAGTAATTTGGCAAAAAACCCTCAAGGCAAGCATTCTGGTCAAGGAAACAAACAAACTAGAAAAGATGGTAGGCCTATGATACAGGACCTGTAGTCTACATTCCAGGGTTCAGGCCAGATTATCCGATGGAAAACATGCTAGATAATGCATCCTACCCTCTTGGCCTACAACTTCACTCATGCTTTAGTGGCTTGGCCTAAACTTATAAGCTAATAAAAACAGCAAGTGGTGTTTTTCTCCTATTTAAAATGATTAAGAATACTTTTTTTCAGACTTCTTTTCACTTGTATTGCTCAGCAGTTGTTCAGGTCTTCACTGGTCTATTGCAGGTAACAATCATATGATCATGTGAATATTCTGTTTTGGAGCGTAGATGCCTATTTATCGGAAAAGTACGCCTACCATAAATTAATTTCAATAGTTTTGCAGATGCAATTATCAACTCTGGAAGTAATGCGCATACGTGCCATTGCATGTCTGCTACTGACAGATAACCAGAACTATCTGCTGTCTGGCTGTTGAAGGATGTCATAGGCTGACCTATTTTATGGACTACATCAGAATCTGCACCGACTGAAAATTAAACCTTTGATCGTATGTATCTAAGCTGTAACCAGCACGAAAGACATGCTTACCTGCAAATGTACTGTTCCAAATGTCTGCTGGGGTCCTGCAATTCTCACAACTGGACTCCCCGCGGAAAACTGGACTCAACAACCCTTACAGCGCTCCCCTGACGTCAGGGCGGAGGGCGTGGCTAAAGGGGCAAGGCTTCTTCTTTACAACCAATCACCAGGCTGGCTTTGGTAAGCAGGTAAACGCAGTTTTGTATCGTTTTGGCGCTCTAGTTCACGGTTTCTTGGCGGCCTGCCACGGAAGGTAGACGACTAGCTAGACCTGTGTTGACCTCAACTCATTTTATTATAATACCATGATAGTCTACCTCCATGCTCTTTTCACGTAAACCTTTGCTGGTAGGCTATTAAAGTTGCAATTAAAGGGATTGGCCTTTAATTGATCCAATGGATTCACCAAGGGTAATCAAATTATATTTTCATCTTGGCAAGAAGCGTGTTGATCTCCTGCCTATACCATAGCAGGTCAAGGAAGAGAATCACTAAAATGAATAGGCCAGCCGAAATATTCATTACATTCATAACATCAAATTCGCATTTCTTATTTTTTATACGTGTGCGCCATCCAGTGGAGAAGAGATGCCATAACAGTGATTAGGATCGTGTCAGTTGCCTGTACCCCGATATAGATATGCAAAACGTTTTCCTATGTGATGTTCAGATGCAAATACGATATAGGCTACAGTTGTAATGATAGCCCTAATATATATATATATATTACCCGGTTACAATACAAGTTCTCTGCTGATGCAAGGCAAGGCAAGTTTATTTATATAGCACATTTCAGCCACAGGGCAATTCAAGGTGCTTTACATGAGACATTAAAAGCATTAAAACAAAAAGCAAGACATTATAGACATTTAAAACAAAAGGCAGGACAAATTAAAAGCATTAAAACAAAAAGCAAGACATTATAGACATTTAAAACAAAAAGCAGGACAAATTGCGTTTATTTAGCCCCCCAGAACTCAGCGATAGCCTACATTTTAGGATGGGGAATCTGTAGCGCTTCTATCTCTTTCCCCTAGATGGGGCTGTGATATTAGGGGCGTGTTTTCTATGGTTCGAGTCCCTCCACCCAACACAGACGACGAAAAGCCAGTTGCCTAGTGACGAAAAGCTAGCCACTGATGATTTCCTGTGTTTTGAAAAGTCGTCTTGTTGGTATGATCTAGTGTTCTCGCACTGATTTGATTTTTGATCTACGTGTATTGCTAATTTATGGACTTGATGGGATGCAGTCGTATTGTTTCTTCGGTCCAGTAGCTAATCAAGGCAACATCATTTGTTCAGCCTCAACGATTGGACGATTTATGAGTTATGAATAATTACATTTTTATCAGAGTTGTTGGGAAGGGAAGCTATGGGGAGGTGAATCTGGTGAAACACAAAACAGACCGAAAACAGGTAAGAGAGGACTGCTGATCTGCATTTCTCTCACTCGAACCACAACCTCAGCTAAGGTTCTGAGTCTAGACAGAATGTTTGTCACAAATGCCTCTTGTCTAGACAGAATGTTCACTTGTCTAGACAGAATGTTCACTTGTCTAGACAGAATGTTCATAACTTTAGATGTTAGCAAATGCACGTGCCAACTAGGGCTGCTCGATTAATCGGATTTTAATCTAGATTAAGATTTGGGCTGAAAACAAAATAATCGCCATAAAACGATTTTGCACAAATCAAGTGCACCCTACACTGCAGAGCTATACTGCGCTTGACCTCAAGGTCAAGGTTCACTATTTGTCTCCCATGGGAGAAATGTATCTAATCCAAAGAACATTGTTAAAAAGAAAAGCCTCTGTCAACATTTAATAAATTAATTGTTATCAAAGTCAATGTATAATTTGATATGTTGAGAAAATGTTAAAACCTTTGATAAAAAAAAAATAATCTATGAATAATCGTGTTAAATAATCGTGATCTCAATATCAATCAAAATAATCGTGATTATGATTTTTGCCATAATCGAGCAGCCCTAGTGCCAACAGAACTGATCGAGCCCATGCATTCTGTTGTGACAGTACGTGATAAAGAAGCTGAACTTGACCACGTCGTCTAAACGGGAGAGACAGGCTGCGGAGCAAGAGGCGCAGCTCCTCTCGCAGCTTCGACACCCCAACATCGTGACATACAGGGAGTCGTGGGAGGGAGACGACTGCCAACTCTACATTGTCATGGGCTTCTGCGAGGGAGGCGACCTCTATCACAGACTGAAGCAGCAGAAGGGGGAACTCCTTCCCGAAAGACAAGTGGTGGAATGGTTTGTCCAGATAGCGATGGCCCTCCAGGTAACCTTCTCGGTCGAGATAGACTAACATGACTCTATTGACAGAAATCGTCTAACTTTGATAAAAAGCTACAGTTACAACTTGTATCTTTTTCCGTAGTATTTACACGAGAAGTGTATCTTGCATCGTGACTTGAAGACCCAGAATATCTTCCTAACCAAGACGAATATCATTAAAGTGGGTGACCTAGGGATTGCCCGGGTTCTGGAGAACCAGAGTGACATGGCCAGCACTCTCATAGGAACGCCGTATTACATGAGCCCAGAGCTCTTCTCTAACAAACCCTACAACCACAAGGTAGCACTCTATTCTTAGATTCTGGGACATTGTCTAACTAACCTTACTCCTATACTATTAGTGGCTGTGTATGCAATGAGTGGATGTTCATGCAATGAGAAATCCTGTTAATCACCATTTTATGCACCTTTTATTTCTAGTCTGATGTGTGGGCGCTGGGCTGCTGTGTGTATGAGATGTCCACCCTCAAACATGCCTTCAACGCTAAAGATATGAACTCATTGGTGTATCGAATTGTAGAGGGAAAGGTCAGTGTTTCAAAGGTTTTACATACATTTTATTGGTTACAGTACATTGGTTACAGTACATTGTTTCTGCCATTTCTTAGTTAATAGATTAAAAAAATATTAATCGTAAAGAAGAGTTCAATCATATTAATCATAGCTGCGACTTTTCCAGTTGCCTCAGATGCCCAATAAGTACGACCCCCAGCTGGGAGAGCTGATCAAGAGCATGCTGTGCAAGAGACCAGAGGACCGGCCGGATGTTAAACTCATCCTACGGCAGTCCTACATTAAACACCAGATAGCCATGTTCCTAGCTGCCACCAAAGAGTAGGTGCCATCTTTGTTGTGCCATTCTACCAACCTTGCACCTTAACTTCCTTCCTACCCTCTATTTCCTGTTCTCTCTCATCTCTTCATTTTGCTTGTATTTGCATGGAACTTATCATCTGATAGTGTCAAAGACTGATTGCGTCTTCAATGCCTCATTTCGATTCTTACCAGAAAAACGGCCAAGTCAAGAAAAAAAGCTGTGAGTGTGAACACCAGGCCCAGCGGTGCAGTATCTGTGATGTCATCTCAGCCCAGATCTGAGCGCCCCCAACAGAGCCCTCAGTCTGACCCAAACACCAGAGGGAGACAGGTAAGTGGGATCTGTACCGGTAGACAAACATACTCCAGGAGCTTGCTCGATCGCCTTGTTGAGAGGGGTCAGGGAAGAAGAATTTTTACAGCTCACTTATCTGGCCCCCGGGTGATTACTGTTTTTTTGTTTCCCTCTGGAATATGTAGAGAGTGGGTCGTATGCCCACCTCCCTTGTTCTCTGTAAAGCGCATTGTGTTGCCTCTGGGTATGAAATGCGCTATACAAATAAAGCTTTGATTGATTGATTGATTGATCTGTAGAGGCGAGCAATGAAATACAGAAGGGGCAATAGGGGCCTAACTGAATCCTTATGTTTTTAATCTTAATCCACAGAAAGAGGAGAGTCCCGTACAGCAACACAAGGCTCGCAACAGTGTCACAGAACCCTGCCCGCCACAAACACCTCCGCCTTTCAAATCCCAGACACCTGACGTTCTCAACATCACCAGCGCATCCTTGGCAACAGTGAGTAACATCGACATCGATATCCAGCGGCTCAGCGAGGAGGCGAGACCCCCAGGAGATCCGCCTCCGACGGCACGGTCAAACGCCAGGCCTCGCAATGATCCAGCGCTCCACGGACCCGCGGCGGAGAAGGGAGAGAAGCGGATCACCCCTCTGCCCGCGCCCCGGAAGTTGCCAACGGATGTCAGGAACGGGGGAGGAGAGGACAAAAGTCTGTCAAACGGACCTTCCGTGCAGTGTGCTCGTACGCAGGTAGCTTTGAAGCTCAGAACTGCAGAGGAAGAAAGGAGTCAAACTGTTGATATAGATGATAAGGATGACACAATGGAGCTGCTCAAGGATGTGGTTATGGAGACTCCGGCTCGTGAACTGAGCAGAGATACTGATGTTTCCAACAGCTTGCCTGGAGAAGTCAACGCAGAATCCATTGGACGTACATTAGTAGCTAACATTGACTGTAAAGATGACACGACAAATCTCCTCAAAGACGTTTCCACACAAAACCATTCCTCAGATGTCAGAGTAAGTGGCTGTAGTGTTAGAGTGAGATCATTTACAGGTGCGTCCAGGTACACATACTGTACATTGTTGATGGGGAAAACAGGGGAAAAAAAACAAACAGTGCAAAGATCATTAGGAAGAAGAAGAGTGCCTTGATTTTGAGGAATTGTAAGCCTTTTCATGATGATCTTTGCATACTTAAAAGCCGCCCCCCCCCCAATTTATTTTCCCATTCTCATGTGTAACCCTTTCAAAGAGCACCTTTTTGAATGTTCCCATTGTCTAGCCCATCTGATCACACCAGTACTGTTCTTCTCCACACATACAGGAGAACCTTGAATCCACAGAAAAGCTGCTAGAACCACAGTTACCCGTGATAACGCTGGTAAAAAGAACATGCTTATATTTCCTCCTTTGAGTCTAGCTCAAGATGGTAGTACTTCCATTTCCTTCTTTCATGTATGGGTTTGGTAATATTTCTGGGTGTCCTCAACATACTTATCCCACCAACCCAAGTGTGTATGTGTTTTAGGAATCGTGTGACATAGAGCCCCTGTCACCTGTCCCAGAGCTGGACACACCCTTGCTTTGCCCCACCTCCTCTTCCATGGAACCTTCCGTCTCCCGACAACGCAGACAGAAGGATAGGGGTCGAATTCATGGTGATGAGGTAGCCAAGGTAAAGATCCAGTTGCAATGGAATCTCCTTAGAACTGATGAGATGTTCACGCTTGAGTTAATTCTGATATTTGTTCTGTTATATTGTAGCTAACTTAAATGCTGAGCACAAATCAATCAATCACACAGACGGGTATTTCAACTGTAGCATATTTTACCTCAGACAGCAGCAGCTCCAAGACCTCTGCCCCCGCCTCCTGTCAGTGCCCTGGAGGGGCGGAAGAGGGGCAGGAACCACGGAGACAAGACCAGCCCCACCCCATCAGCCCCTGCTTCAGTCAGCTCCTCCCAGGACGGACACATCCCTCTACCACAGGTGAGTGAGCTCAACGCTGCCCTCTACTGTATGAGCTGAGTACAGGACATAGAGCAGAGTCAGAATGTGTAATGTACGGTATATTTCTTGGTTTCAGGGTCGCCCCCTGTCTGCCAGAGAGAGGAGGCGACTGCGCCAGTCACAGGACCCCCCTAGCCAACCTGGTACACTGCTCAGCTCTTCCAATCCTTAGCTTTTTTTTTTTGAGCATCACAGTTTTTTAATTGCTCTGTTGTACTGTTTAACAAAAATATTCCATTTGGTGGCCTTTGTAGACAGCTCTCTTTGAAAGGACATATATAGTGAAGCATTTTTGTTCATGAAAAAAAAACACTGTTCTCTTCTATAGCTGTCCATGCGATAAGAAGGGCTTCGTATGATGTTGGCTCATCTAACAGTAAACTGTCAAAAAAGAATGTCCCTGTCACCCGCTCCGCATCAGACCTCACTAACGAAAGCAAGGTATCTATGAGGTCTATTCCTGAGTGTCAATGCAGTTGTTTCGGTTTCATTTGGCAAGCTAAATACCTGTAAGTGGACTAAATATTATCAATTTATGGTATTATGGTTATTATATTGTGCTGCAGGCAGACAAGTTGCTGTGTGGACCGTTGGATGAGGATGAATGCAGTTCTTCCACTAGCTCTACAGATCGCTCTGAAGGAGACTGCATAGAAGGGTCAGAGAACAGTACACACCACTACTCAGCTGACTCTCAGTGCTATGAGTTAGGGCCTTATTCAGTCCCTATACGATAGCTATCACATTGTTCGCCAAAATGTTTATTGGTTTGTATTTCTCCATTGCAACCTGATCAATTCATCAATCTACAATGTACTTTTTTATTTGTATAATTGCAGAAAGGGTGAATCCAATGATATGCAGGATTTGGTTCAGATGATGACCCAGACATTGCGAATGGATGTCAGAGAGGCTGTTTGTGAGCCAGATGGCTCTACTGCTCTGCCTGAGTTCAGACTGAACAGGAAGTACAGAGACACCCTGGTGCTTCATGGGAAGGCCAGAGAGACACAGGAGGAGTTCCACTTCAGTGAACTGCCCACTGGTCAGCCTCCCACTCTCCATCTGCAGTTACACACTCAAAGAGAAATATTGTAAATATCATGAAAACCGTGCAATATGAAGCTGATGTGTAGGGTTCTGCGTTCAATCTATCTTTTCAAAGGCACAACATCAGGGCCAGCAAAGATCCGGAGGGCCATCGAGCACCTGCGGACAGACGTGGTGAAGGGACTAGGGGTGAAACTGTTGGACAGAGTCTTGGACATCATGGAGCAGGATGACGAGGATAAACGGGAGGTCAGGGTTCCGAACCACACAGAATCCCAGAAACACAATAATTTAAAGCTCATTTGATTAACATAAATCACATAATCAATCATTGCAAGAAAAATCTTCAGAAATATATGTTCAGAAAGATGTGACCCCACACAAGATGCTGCTTCCTGACTTATGAGTGTATGTGTATTATCACAGGAATGTATTTTCACTTGTAGGTCATTATTTGTGGTATACTATTATGTAGTATCCCAGATAGCAAGCGGATGTGTAATGATTCTGGGCCATATATGGGCCGGAACTAAGCCACAAGGGCCAGATCTGGCCTGTATATGGCCCAGATCCGCTTGCTATCTGGGATTCTAAAATTGAGAGGGTCACACAGTCCGATGCGCCAATGCAGTGATTTTATAATTTCGGCAGCAAGCTGTCTTCGTCATGGATTTTTTAGGATTAGATTATTATACGCCCTTGGTCAGCACCTCACCTAATAAGGTGTGCGTTCTCTTTTCTTAAGTACTATTCTGTAGTACCTTCAGTACTTCAGTAGTCTAATTCTGGAGTAGAAATACACGGTACAGTACACTTTATCATTGTCTTTTCATCTTACAGCTACTTCTCCGGGAGGAGATGGGAGATCAGAAGTACCAATCTTATGCTGTAATGGTGAGGCAGCTGAAGTTCTTTGAGGATGTTGTCTTTAAGGGCTAGGAGATTCTGTATTCACAAATGTATCCATCCCCACACAAACATCAGATACAATTATGTTTGTATAGACAATCTTCATCAAACTATTCAATGTACAGTTGAGTTCTTGTAGAATATTTTTGTACATTCTGGTTAATGCAGATTTAGAAACTAGTTTTCAAAACTATTATGCAATAAATGTTAGTTTTATATACTGTTACATTGTAAGGTTCTGCATTTAAACATTTAACATTTGTAATCTTAACAAATTGTACACAAATTAGGCCTAAATCTTTAATTACACTGCATTATTATATTTTCTAATATGCAATATTATGCAGATGTTGTAGTTATTTGCAGTCCTGATACTCTCTAATAAAATGTTTCATAATTGATTTGTTGTATCATTCTGAACACATTGCAGAAAGAGTTTACAACCATTGCAACTATCTCAAGATGTTTGACAAAACATATCAGGTACCTGAATGTTGTTTGTTTATTGGACATTTAATTTGACGTAAGTTTTAACAAAGTTATCATTCTAAATGCTTCTAACAGGAATAACATTTCACAGTCCATTATTTTCCATAACAAAACATGTTTAGGGCTGGTTATGCAAACAGTCATGAGTTATTTGTGTTTCTTCTTCTTGAGATTCTCCTGAGGTTTCTCCCTGGTCTCCCCGGTGGTCTCTGGTAGGGCAGGCTGCCAGGAGAGGGGGGTCTTCCGGTACATCGGCCACGGAGGCAGGGTCAACTGTACAAAAACGGTGGGGGGTGGGGTGGAAAATAACGGCATATCAGAGTAAAAACAGCTTTAGAATAGAGCAAACACATTTATATGTTGTCTTGTCCAGACGTTCAATTTCTGCCTGCAAAATTCAGAATATTCTCCAAGTGTACTTCTGTAGTAGCATTTGCCATAGCTTGATAAATTGCACTGCTGCTTCACACAGTTAAAACTCACCACACAAGACACAGCAAACCCTGCCAAAACTATGTAGACTGTCCACCCAAACTGTTCAATTATTAGGCCATAGACAAATCCAATTACCTGGAAGAGAGTAGACAGTGTCAGTGTTAAGTCAAATACACTAAATAAATAAGTGTAACGTTAACCTGCATTTTTGAATGGCTAGTTAACTTACCGCTGACACAAGTATTATTCCTTGGAAAATCTGCTCTGCCACTTTCTGGCCTTTATAATCCTGTGAAGACAAAGAATGAAGAAAATACAACAAGCATTAGCTGATGATGGTGGGGATTTTGTAAATGACTCTGCTCAATAGATAGGACATGGGTGTAACGTTACCACTGTTATGTTTGCAAATAATACAGGCAAGAACAGGTGAGTTGTGCACATTATATATATATATATTATATATATATATTATATATATATATATATATATATATATATATATATTATATAGCCCATGTCATGGGCTCCAGGAAGGTTCTGATCATATCTGTCAGATGTGGCTCAAGGAACACGGATCCTCCTGGTTACTGGTCACCACATGACTAGCTAGTTAACTAGCCCAGCTATACAGTAGGAAGAAAACGTGGAAAATGCACTTTTTTCAAGTAGCTATCTAGCCTAGCTAACGTTGGCTAACAGGCTAGTAGTTAGCTGCTACACATTTCTTCTCTAAAATATTTTTGAAAATATACAAATAAAGGACATAAATAAAGGTCCGCTTATAGACAACTCTTACCATGTGTGTTGGAATGGAATTGAATATTGACAGCATCTTTCTAGCTGTATTAACTTAACAGATGGAAGAAAATTTGTCTGAATTTTTGTGTGGTTATACTTCCGTTTACAAATGTCTACGTACCGTTTCTCAGGACCTCTGTGTGGCCATTCAATACCAGTATTACTGCACCACACTTGCGCAGCTATCTTTCTTTTTGGACATTGGGGTATTGGTTCAAGCTTTCAGAAAGGTCTGGTATTTTATAGTATACGGTTGCATATTGTCCTAAAAATAGTTTCAATTTCGAGAAGAACAATAAAGACTTTTCGGGAAATTAAAACAGGCAATTACGAAGTCATCTCTTGCAACGTGTGGGCCATTCGAGGTAACTGTGGATCGACTTGTTACTTGTTGATGTTGAGTTGGCACTCGGGATTTTATGTAGATTTGTTGTTGTTTTTGTGGGTAAGCGTGCATGTGTTATCCCTTCATTACTCTGGAAGGGATGTTCCAGTGATTTATTAATGTTTTACATTTCATTTACAACTGCCTGTGCATTCATCATGGCATGCAATGGGTTGGTTGGTCACGGACTCGTTTGATAACGTTACAGCGAACAGATTAAATTGTCACCATTTATGCTACATTATGTTTTCCCTTTTTTCTGCAGATTATCGAGTAGAGCGGATGAGCCCAATAATATGACACTGCGGAGAGGTGAGTTGGATAATGGTGTTATCATTTTAGCGCAGGCGATGAAGCCATTTCTGAAACTGACCAATTTGCAACAATGGTTCTTATGTTGGTTCTTATGTTTCTGTCCTTTGTGACTTTTCTTTTCAGTTAACGTGGTCATTCTCGTGCTGCTAGCAGTTGCCTTCCTGATAATCGTGCAAAGAAATCTTCTGAATCTCAATGATTTTTTGAGAAAAGAGAATCCAGGTGATTGCATGTATCATAAATGGCGCAGGTCTCCTAGTTCAACAACACTATTCAATTGATGGGATAGTGGGGTAATGTAAACTTGGTCCATAATGTATATTGCACTGCACTCTCAATCAAAGCTTTATTTTCAATCAAAGCTTTATTTGTATAGCACATTTCATACCCAGAGGCAACACAATGCGCTTATATTACTCTGTTATAGTTTATAAAGTGCAGCTAAACGACCTGTCTCAAAATGGTTGACTGTGGTTCCTTCCTGGCAGATGCTGTGCCTGGTGTTGTTCTCCCCTTTGAGGCAGAGTTCTCCCCCGATCACAGAGGAGGCCCTGCTAGAACCAAAGAGGTTATAATGGGTAGAACCGGGGAGGAGATCCCAGTGGTCATCACCGCAGCTCAGGAAAGACTTGGTGCTGTGGTGGCTGCAATTAACAGCGTCTCCCAGAATAGCAAGTCCAACATTGTGTTTTACATTGTGACCATGAACGACACAGTGGAACACCTCAAGTAAGACATTGAAAGTTCTTTTATTTTTTGTTTTTCTGTAAACAGCACAGTGGTGACCATCTGCACCACCTTTGACCTTTTTTTTTTCCTCTCAATTTCAGGGTGTGGCTGAGTAAGACATCACTGGACAGCAGCAAACATACGATCATTATATTTCAGCCCCAGATGCTCAATGGGAAGATTCCTAAAGATCCAGAGAAGCTGAAGTCTTTGAAACCAGTAAGTGACCCCACCCCATCCCATAGTGTCAATGTTCCCAATAATAGTATTCTAGTTATAACTTTTGCATTCTGATGTATCGGTGTTGTTTGTTGTAATTCCAGTTGACCTTTGCCAGATTTTACCTTCCTGTATTTGTACCTGATGCAGAGAAAGCCATCTATCTGGATGATGACATCATTGTACAAGGTAGATTTTTATAATCACATTAGTGGGATCTGTATCCATATGTCAGTACAGGTACCGTTTACTTAAGCCCAATTCCTACTGACCCCAAAACTTGCCTACACCCACTAACATCTGGGTTTTGTCTTTACTGGGAAAGGACACACTCCGCATTCAGTCCCGTTTCTGCCGACTCTGCAATAGGCAAGACAGTCGACCCAAATGAGCAACATTTGCCTCCTACTACTTGTAGATTGTAGCCTAAGATCGCTAGATTGTTTAGCTTGCTAATTGAGTATTCGTTCATGATATAATCATGTGTGGGTTTATTTTATCATGTATAGGCTTGTGGAGCTGCCAACAAGTTGTTCCACTTTCGCATTCTAAAGTAGGGTGCATCCATAAACCACTTCCAATTCATAAAAATCTATTTTCTACCATGATAAACTAGAGGCTGATAGTGGTCTACCAAAATATATCAAAAACTCAAAATGGCTTATAAAACATATTTGGCCAAATGTAGCCTAGTCCAGAATAACAAGCCACTTCTCACTCCAACTCTTGCCCCACCAACGCGTTTGTGATGTCAAATGTGACTCGCCAGAAAAGCCACCATGATGGGATTGGTGTCAATCACCTACCCCCCATGGATTTCCTCCCAGTGGTCCTGTGTCGAAGCCCGTTTACAGGCAGTAGTCTTGGTGGAAAACGGGTATTAATATCATCTCACCAATTGTTTCTTTTTTTTCAGGGGACATCCAAGAGTTGTTTGACATGAGTCTGAAATCAGGACATGCAGCTGCGTTCTCAGATGACTGTGATTCGGCTTCCTCCAAGGGTGTGGTTCGAGGGGCTGGGACCCAGGTATATGGTACCGACTGTCATAGGCGACTGTGTGGGTATAGCTGTCCCTATAGCCCCGCCCTCTTTTACGACAGAAAACTGGGCTTACGGTCATTTCCACGCAAAGCTCGGAATTTACAATTTGGACATGAGCAGAGGGTACAATCAAATCTCTGAGGTCAATCAAATCTCTGAGGTCTATCAAAAGTCTGAGGATTGTCATGAGACTATATTCATCGTCTAGGCATATGCAGCCACATATTCATCACTTATAAATATGTAGCCTATGGCAAAATATTCCATTTTGTCAAGGCCTCAACTGTGTGTCATTCTGTATAACCCTAGCATATATACGTATTTACGGGTTCACAAGTGGCTATTGGACAAGTGGTTGGTTTCTTTTCTTGGCCGCATTACACATCTCCATGTCGTTAACTATAGGGGCAAGGCCTCTGAACCAAACAAACCACTGTGTGCGCCATCTTTTCATTGCAGTGATTCCATGTCTACACTGATATTATTTCCCTTAGAATAACTACCTTGGGTTCCTGGATTTCAAGAAGGAGGCTGTTAAGAAGCTGGCGATGAGGGCCAACACTTGTTCCTTCAACCCAGGGGTCATAGTGGCCAACTTGACTGAATGGAAGCAGCAGAACATCACTGGTCAGCTGGAGCATTGGATGGCTCTCGATGCACAGTAAGTCACCAAGTTCTGTCTCGATCTAATGGAGACGTGTAGTCTGGGACAGTCCTCAAGTAGCCAAAGATAAAGGCTTGTATCCTATAAATTAGTTTGAATTATGAGATTAGTAAGTTTTATTTATATAGTAAGTTTTATTTATATAGCGCCTTTCACAGCACGAATGCACAAAGCGCTCGGGTATGAATATCATCTCACAAACATCTCACAAAGATTGCACAAAGGAAAGGTAACTATGACCATATCCTCATTGAATTTTTCTCATTTTAGAAATAATGAATTAGGGGCTCAATGGGTTGGGGCCCCTACCATGTAAATACCATCACTTACCGCAATGGCATCCGGCCCACACCCCCGTTGCATGTCTTCTCTCTCTCCCACCTTTCCTGTCCTTGCATGGTTCTATCCCAATAAAGCCGAAATGCCCAAAAAATCTTTTTCTCAAATGTATTAAATTAATTATTTTCAATTGTAATGTCTCACCAGGGAGGATCTGTACAGCAAGACCCTGGCAGACAGCATCACAACCCCTCCCCTACTTATAGTCTTCTACAAACACTACTCCCCCATTGACCCCATGTGGCATGTCAGGCACCTTGGTAAGCACCGTCTTGTGAAACACCCGTCTTGTTTTGCACTCATTTTGATTACAGTGATATTCAGTGTTCTTCCATTAATAGGGGCTACTGGTGCTGGAAACCGCTACTCCCCCCAGTTCATGAAAGCTGCTAAGCTGCTCCATTGGAACGGACATTACAAACCCTGGGGCGGGTCATCCTCGTTTTCCGATATCTGGGACAAGTGGTATATTCCAGACCCCACGGGTAAATTTCACCCCATCCGGAGACATGAGTAAACACTTGGTAGTCAACAGCAACGTCGCACAATTATCCAAGCTGGTTCCCAACAAGTGACTTCTCAGGAAGGCTACATTGACACAAACACATTCCAAAACCAGGTGATGGCTATTGTTTACCAGTTACTGTTAAATCTGTGTGCCTATTTATACAGGACCTTTAACCAAGAACACTTCTCTCCTCAGATCATTAGCTTTGTTAATGAATTAACTGTTACCAGATGTTTTGCACTTTAACTCGTCTTACCGTATACAATACTGTATGTTGGTTTTACATCAGCATTTCTCCACCAAACCTTACATTCATCATCATGCTGTTTACTAAAGGATTTACTATTGTGACATTACAAACCACTATGGTATCATTACTTGTGCAACAGACCAAATGGGTATTATCATGTTAAACAGCTTAATTGCACAGCATCTTAGGTCACTGTAAAGTGTGTTAAAGCCAGCAGTTGTTAAAGCCAGCAGTGAGGATGTTTTTATACTCTATATACAAAGGATTTATACGGCTGATGTAAATATCTATTCAAAATGTGTTATCCTTTTGTATGAGATTTAATAAAACCATGAGCTTTTCTTGCCAGTGTTATTTATGTATTCGAGTCTTAGGATGCAAATTCGAATTGAGGCAATATAACAGACATTCAGTCACACTATATACAATAATCCACATGAAAATTGACACGTTTTAAATATTTACCTTGAGTAAAAAAAAGAAGGAATTTGCCTTTCAATTACAGATACATTTGTCTTGAAACATACTTGATGCAGGTAGATAAGGAAACATTAGCATGAACAGTAGTTTAGTTGTCCATAGAAAAAATCAACTTATTTGTGGGTTCTTCTATGGTTCTTTAAAGGAGAGAAATTCAGTGCCAGAAATGTGACAAAACCTTTAGGCGTTAAGTTTGCCATCCAAAACTGTAAGAGGGCCAGGAAGCTTTGTCAACGACACAGACTAATAAGCTGTTTGAGGAGCCATAAATGAGTGAAACATCATTATAGCAAAGTATATCTTAGGTTTTAGTAATAGGAATTCTATAAATAGCTGTTTGAGGAAACACGGAACAAATCACATCTGACTTGTGACAAGGAGGGCCTGGTTCGTCCCATGAGGATGTATTTGAGTTAAAGTCGCTGTTCGGTGGAAGTCCAGAAATGTATAATTCAGTAAAAGCTGTGTACGTAGTAAGAGGGATCTGTCTTCTTACTCCTCTAGCTAAGACACATTTCTAGCACTGATTTCTCTCATTTGACAGAACTTGACACTAAAATGCATTTTGGATTTCATGTTTAATTAAAATCTGTGTTGAAGTCATAACTATTGTCTGCCTTGTCAGAGCTCAGGTCGATGCATACCGACTGGAACCTCACTTTCGCCGATTCATCTGCAAGAAGGACAAATATTGTATAAAGATGTGTTCAAACACAGACTTTGGTACAAAAAGGATTGAAGTTATTGCGTTGCAACTTACTAGTTACTGGCTTCTTTTTCTGTGATGCCTCCATTTCATCTGTCACTTCCGCTTCTACACACTCCTGATCAGTATCTTCAGGCTGTAATGAAAACATGTTGGTCAAAGATTTTATCTGAATTTAACATCTTTAAAAAGAGCCAATCTAGCTCAGCACTTGGACATTAGAAGTAGGGCTGCACCTAAAAACTATTTTTCTAATGATTAATCTCTTAAATTTTTTCCATTAAATCGATTAATCTAACGACCAATTTAACGATAATTCTAGCAATTTTTTTTAATGCTTGATTAATAGAAAACGTAATTTACCCAAAGAAAGAACACAGTATTTCCAATACTGTTAGATTTGACCAGGTGCAGCTATCTTACTTCTTTGCGACGCACGTTTCACAAATCAAGCTATTTCCGTAGTTGATGTCAAGTCGCCCCAGCACTAATTTATAAGTCTAAACTGCTCTCAAGAGCGTTTTTGTCCTCATTTCCATGGCAGCAAACACCACACACAACCGCCCAACTTGGGACAGATGCAAATGACCTGAGTCACATGTAATGTATAATGACTGAACACCGTACATTACATGTGACAAATAAAAGGAATCCTGAATGTTTAAATGACACAAACCACCATCTTGTCCATAGAAAAGGTCCTCATTGTTAGTTAGCTACCTGTTTATTTCCCTCCATCTTCTCTGCATCTTCCTCATTGAGTTCCGAAGCAGCAGAGCTTTCCTCGGGGACCTCCGTCTCCGTCAGTATGCCTGCCGTGGGGCCTTTAGAGGTCAAACTGATGCTGCTCGCCTTGTTGGGGAACTTCACACCTGGGACAGGAGAACATGTCAGTCACAGCTCCAACACCGCTGACTTGTTCATCTACTAGATGGACAACAAGATGAACCTGCTCTCCCATGTCCAATGTGTCTCAAAGAGAAACCGTATGTATAAGTGTATATACATGGAGAGAATTGTGGAAGTGGAATGAAGCTCAGTGTTGGATTGAATATAGACTCCATGGTCTTGTCAGATTTTCAACTTCATCATGCTTCATATACACTTCCCCCCCCAATACGTAACATAACTGGATAATTAGAAATCCTAGATACAATATGAACTAGAAATGGTGCTCAGAGCACAGACCTCGAACCTTGAATGCATTTCTTGGCTGTGTGTGCCAAAATTGAGTGGATTCTAAATCTGCCGATCAGAAAAAAATACACTGAACGGACATACTCTTCAAAGTGTTTTCGTTGCCCTTCCTCAGCTTGTCCAGGTCCCAACCCTTCTGCATCTGAGCCACGGTGGCGTCACACAGGTACGCAGGGAGGCTGGGGTTCTCTGGGACTTTGCAGTAGTAGCTCAGCTTTGCTCTGAGAAGATTGTGGGGCAAAGAGAAACGATACTCAATACTCAAAACTCTTTGACAACGACAATGTGCTACAGCAACTAACTGATAAATAAAAAGCTAATCCTCTCAAATCTGCCTCGGCGTTTGGATCAGAGTTGGATATGAGGTCTTCATTATGAACTCGAGACTTGCGTTTGTCCTCATCTCCATGCCGACAGATAGAATAACCTGTAAGTCAGGTAGACAGATGGAGTTGATGACACTCACCCGGTCCAATCACTGAGGAAGGCCGTGGCGGCCTGTTCTGTGTTTGGAACTCCGCCCTTCTGCAGAAATCCACGTTTCTTGGCAAAACAAGTTAAAAACTCCAAGGAGTTTCTGAAGTCTGGCACGTTGTACTGGAGCATAACCTTGAAGACAAAAAAATGTCACAGTGGGGTTTTAATGAAAAAGAGTAAATGTGCGCACATCCGATCCCGTTTCAGGCCAGGTGCTGGATCAATAGAACCAGATTGAAACTACCGCTTATGATTAAGCTGATATTATCCCACTGGGATATCCGTGTCCCTCTCACCTGTTGTTTGTCACACTGTTTGAGCAAGGTCCTGACGGCTTCCAGAACAGTCTCCTGCTTCTCCTCCACCTGCAGACTCCTCAGGGCCATGGAAGCAGGCGGGTTGGAGTGACACGCCACGATCCCCGGGCTGTCAATCATCTTCACGCCTTTGGTGATGTGCACGTCTTGCATACATCTGTAGGGAGAATTACAAGACACTTACCAAAAGGGAAGGCGGTTTTCAAAAATAAATTTGAATATGAGGTACACGAAGCTCAGTGTTGGATTGAATATAGACTCCACGGTCTTGTCAGATCTTCAACTTCATCATGCTTCATATACACTTCCCCACCAACACGTAACATAACTGGATAATTAGAAATCCTAGATACAATATGAACTAGAAATGGTGCTCAGAGCACGGTGGCCCATACTGCACCCTTCCACACGTGAAAATTGGTGCGGTAGTTTTTTTCGTTATCCTGCCGACAGCCCAGATATCATGTCACTACAGCCAGGAACCAATTCTAATCCTAGCACACAGAAGACATGTTACTGTACGAGCTGAAGCGTCACTCACTTGGTCATCCCTCTCTGGAAACCTGCGTTGCACGCCCGGATGCCCTTCAGGCTGTTGATCAGGCTGCTCTTGCCAACGTTGGGGAAGCCTGCGCAGGGAAAACAGAGCTGGGGTTAGTGAAGTACTGTAGATTACAGTATCTACAGTATTGAAGAATCACTGGAGTACTGTAGATTAAAGGTACCCAACGCAAACGTGAATCAAAACAAACCGTTCTTTGTTTATTTTCGAAATTCCTCGATTATATGGTTCCTTGTAGTCTAATAAACATGTGGAATCACTTGAATGTCTTTCCTACCTTTTAATTTCTTCGCAAAATGATATTTAACTAATGTTTTGAAAACGACAAAGATGTGAAACCTCACTATTATGTGCTCCGTGTATTGACGCAATGACGTAGTACCCGATTTTCGGGGACCACCTTCTCAAATTTGCTCTAGAGCGCATACTAGTGGTCAAAAACTACATTGGTACCTTTAATTTAGAGTTGGATCGTTCAAGTCTTTACAGAACTGAGAAGACACAGTATTGAGTACACAGACATCCCTACCTACTATGCCCACTTTGAGCATGCCCTCTCCATCTGAGGCACCAGCATAGTCTCCTAGTAACTGGAGAAGACAGCTGCTGCCAAAACAGGCCACTCCCTTGGTTTTGTCCACTACCCCGTTAGCAGTTGCTATTCTGCTTTTCTTCTCTTGCTGAGCAGAGCATAAAAACAATTGGGGAGAAAAAAAACATGGATAACATTTCTTTGTTGCAGGTATAACTACACAGATTATATAGATTTCCCAGTGGATTATCAATGAGGTTTGACTAGATAGGCTATACATTTCCCAGTGGATTATCAATTAGGTTTACCATTCATCATGCTGAATGTGAATGTACTTACCACCGTTTTGTCCTGGAGCTGTGTAGATGCCTTAAACGCCACAGCAGGGAACTCTTGCTGTAGACACTGCAGCCACTTCTCCACATTCTCCTGAGGCACAAGATCTGGGGGAAGGGATGTTACATGAGATTACTGATGGGAGAAAAAAAAGATACCAAAAGCAACTGAACCTTGATGGACTGTAAAGACGAAGTTAAAGTAATCAACCTATTTTGTTCAAAAGCAAGATAAGTTTCTTGTTTCCTTCCCTCCCAAGGACAGCCTCCTCGAGCTGAGGGCATCGACAACCCAGGGGATCTCTGGCATCCAAAACTTCAACTATGACATCAGAGGCATCGATCACCTGCAGAGCCAAATCACATTTCAGAACGTGACACATTAATCCGAAATTAATACCCAGTAAATGAGGCAAGGCCTGGGGTGGTATTCCCAGTTTGCCCCCAATTCCCAACTCATAGGTTGAATGACAGAATGACAGACATTTACCTTATTCAACTCTGAGCACTGGAATTTCTTGGAACTCTTGTCTATTGAGGGAAGACGTTTTACCGACTGCTTCACAGTCTCATCCTGAGTAGATATAAAGAGAATTAACACTGGGTTACAATAAAAATGCATTACATTAATTGACATCATTACAGGTTTCTACCTTCCGAGGTCTTTTGGCTTTGGGGTCAGCGTCACCAGTACCAGCATCTCGTTCCTTCTTCCTCTTTTTGGCTCGTTCCTGTATTTTGACAAGTTTCTTTTTCTCTTTTAACTCTTCAAGCTGGGTATAAAGGAAATCCACAGAAAATATATCACAATCCATCCATCAACAACAAGAATGATCATCCATGGAAGTGTTGGACATGATAATCTAGATCATGAAATGCAACCCTGGGTGATGATGACCTTTAACCTTTGACCTCACCTGTAACCTCCTTTGCGCTGCTTCTCTGAGGACATCCTCTTTGAAAGGGGCGATGCTGGGCACTCCAAGATCCTTTTTCACTCGTTTTCCCACACCTTTCTTTTTAGCTTCTTTCTTTAATTTTCTGTTATGTTCCCGAACCTGGACATAAGTGTCAATTAGTTTTTTAGCTAGCTTGTTAGTGGGCTACTTAGCATCACATGTAGCCAGATGTGTAAAAACCTTCGAATCAGCTGGTTTAGTGCATGAGTGGAGCAAATACACTTAGTATTTTTACTTTCTGAAACTGGCTACACCTAGGCTGCGTTCCAAATTGCATACTTCTTTTTACTACCAGTACTTACTACAGCTGCCTCTAGGAAGTACGTACTTCCTATTGGGACATACTGCCTTGTCATAACTTTACACCTTGACATTTGATCACATCTGTCGCTGTCCATGAAGTGACATTAGTCCACAGCTGAGATTCGTCAAAACGTTAATTTCTGATGAGGACAGGATTGTAAATCAGAATAGCCAGAAAAGTGTGCTGGCTTACATACTGCAAAATACGACCAGATGTAGTAGGACATCCTGGTATTTTTGCCAAACTGCATGTTGAATACTACTGTATGTATTGAGACATACATCATCCATTTTGGAATACTATATAGTATGGAAGTACACGATCCGGAACGCAGCGCTAGTCCTGGTCCAGGTCGGTAACGCAGCATCAGCCCCGAATAGTTATAGTATTATATATTATATATAGGAGTATTTATAGTAGATCGACCTGGACCAGGGCTAGGTTACACCACTCATGTAGCTAACTGCATGTAGCTAACTGCACGTTACTTCAACACTTACGTTAACGTACTTTAAGTATAGCGAACACATGATAGCTGTAGTGTCAAGCCTACATAATAAGGGACTACTTTATGTTATATAGTAACATGCTGTTGCATGCGCAATGAGGCGCGGATTGATCTCTCTCTGCCTGTTCACCCTGACTCTCGACCATTAAACATCGTTAAACTGAGTGCTCTTCTCAAGTGTTTGATTAATGTATAGTTGTGTAGTTAGGCCACATACACAACAATAGCCAACACATCAATGATGGCACATTACTTGTAAAGTCTTTAAAAATGGTGTGACAATCAAAAAATGTTAATCATAACTGACCTTTTTCTGGATTTTGTAACGTTTGGAGCATGACACACGTTTACTTGCTCTCTTCAACTCTGAAATAACACCAAACGGCTCATCAACAACACAGGAATGTCACAAGCAGATTTAGAAAGTAAAAGTTGAGCTATCTGGAATTGCTAACTAGCTAACAGTGAGCTCACGTTTGACATGACGACGTTAATGTTACACGTTTTATGTGGCTAACTAAGAGGTGGGACATAGAGTAATACATTATACAATTGTAGTAGAAAATGCAGTAACGTTAGCCTTTGCAAAATCAGACATCCAAAACATCTTTCACTGTTTAAGCAACTTACTTGGACGTTTCATGGTCGCGCTTCTGTTCTGATGGGGATGTTCAGCACGTGGATCTGCTGCAGGAAGGGAACTCTTACGACCTTTCCTTCTCGTTCTCCAACTTCCGTCAGTCCAATACTCCTACAGCGCCCTCTGCTGCCCGGATGCTGTGGCTACTGGGAGGCCACCAGCTCTCTGCTACCCCGGGGTACCTGGTTGACCCGTCACTCCGAGGCACATGCGGTCGATGGACACGGTCACTGCTCTTCTCTGTCCTGGCCCCACGGTCACGGCTCTTCTCTGTCCTGGCCTCGACACGGTCACGGCTCTTCTCTGTCCTGGCCTCAGCACGGTCACGGCTCTTCTCTGTCCTGGCCCCCACGGTCACGGCTCTTCTCTGTCCTGGCCCCCACGGTCACGGCTCTTCTCTGTCCTGGCCCCCACGGTCACGGCTCTTCTCTGTCCTGGCCCCCACGGTCACGGCTCTTCTCTGTCCTGGCCCCCACGGTCACGGCTCTTCTCTGTCCTGGCCCCACGGTCACGGCTCTTCTCTGTCCTGGCCCCACGGTCACGGCTCTTCTCTGTCCTGGTCCCACGGTCACGGCTCTTCTCTGTCCTGGCCCCCACGGTCACGGCTCTTCTCTGTCCTGGCCCCACGGTCACGGCTCTTCTCTGTCCTGACCCCACGGTCACGGCTCTTCTCTGTCCTGGCCCCACGGTCACGGCTATTCTCTGTCCTGGCCCCACGGACACGGCCCTTCTCTGTCCTGGCCCCGCAGTGGTGGAATGAACTGCCCACTGATGCTGACTGCAGAGTCGCTGCCCATCTTTCGTTGCAGGCGCAAAACTCATCTCTTCAAGAAGTACTACAACAATCCTCCCTCCTAAGCACTTATTGTATTTTATTGTATTGTATTGTATTGTAGGCCTATTGCACTGTAGCCTACTTTAGATTGCTATTCTTGCACTTTGCCTTCAGCACTAGATTATGCTCTTAATCACTTGTTTTAGAAAGAAGATGCACTTGTGAGTTCTGGCAAGTAGTAGGCTAGTACATTGGCTTTTCCTACGTTAAATGCAATTATTAATAAGTTAGTCGCTTTGGATAAAGCGTCTGCTAAATGACTGTAATGTAATGCAATGTAATGTAATGAATATCATCTGATTTTTGTCATTCATCTGAAAGCTATTCCCTATCGATCATTTGCCCACTTTTTTCATTTGCCCATTCAGTTTCGTGATTTCGCCAATTAATGGGTGTTTAAACGTTACGTGTTTGCAACTTGATGGGGAAAAAACAATAGCATCAGTAGGATTTTGTAGGATATATTGTCATAGCATGTAACCTGGTGGGGGAGATGTAGCCTACAATAGGCCGACGACTCGCATGAAGTACCGCCTAAGGGATTATGCAGTAATCCGATGATTAAATGTGCATGCGCTGGACTAGGCGCATGAGTGTCCAGCAGGTCTGGGATGAGAATAAACGAATACAGCCTAGCCTAGTTCCTCCGAGTGAAGCACTAAACGAGGTAAGGTCGTTTACGACTGAGACATTTTTCAAATATCTTTCAGCGTTTATGGTTTATTGTGGCTGTATGTCATAACGAGCCACCATTCAAAACCTATACGCACCGATAGGTTACGCACTAGCCTACCAAAACCTAATCACATTGTTTGAAATTGCGCTTGCTTCAGAACTTTGGTTACAGATAGATTATTAACTTAATCGCCACGTTTTATTCAGCGCAGAAAAGTGTGGGAAAGATGTGAAAACTGCCCTAGCCTACATGGTGACCTACTTTACGCGATGTGAGCTCATTAATACTCAAGTCACTTAAATGGGTTTTGAAGGGACGCAAACAAAGTTGTTTCAGCATGACAGCGTGAGAACTTTTGATCAGTTTTAGCCTATTAAAAACAAAAATACCCTACTGAAGCATTCTGTTAAATGTTGCGTATAGGCTATCAAATGATCACAGCTGGCATGTTATCTACTTTCAGAATCAGAATTTGTTTTAATGGAATGCAGTTTTTCAACGTAGCATACTAGGAATTGGTAGTATCGGTCGTGGTGCATAACGAGACAACTTTGGACAGGGTGCAAGGACGAGACAGGACAGTGCAAGGAGCAAGTACAAAATTATAGTGCAAAAAAGGATAAGCTAAGAAAAAGAACAATATAAAAAAAATAGTGCAGTCAGTGTACAGTATATACAGTGAGTCCGCAGATGAGTGTGTGTGCGCACGCGTTGTGATATGTGAGTGTGGTGTGTCCTATACAGTATATTCAGGTAATGTGCACGTGTGTGTATGTGTATACACTATATGGACAGAAGTATTTGGACACACCTCTTAATCATTGAATTCAGGTGTTTAATTAAGTCCCATTGCCACAGGTGTATAAAATCAAGCACCTAGCCATGCACTCTGCCTCTACAAACTTTTGTGAAAGAATGGGTCGTTCTAAAGAGCTCACTGAATTCCAGTGTGGTACTGTATTAGGATGTACTGCAACAGGTCAGTTCATGAAATGTATTCCCTCTTAGATAGTCCACAATCATCTGGAAGTGGTATTATTGCAAAGTGGAAGCGTTTAGGAACCACAGCAACTCAGACCACGTTAAGTTACAGAACGGGGTCACCGAGTGCTGAAGCGCATAGTGCGTAAAAATCGCCAACGCTCTGCTGACTCAATAACTGCAGAGTTCCAAACCTCCTCTGACATTAACATCAGCACAAAAACTGTGCGCTTGAAGCTTGATGATAACATTTTCCATAGCCAAGCAGCTGCATGCAAGCCTTACATCACCAAGCGTAATGCCAAGCATTGGATGGAGTGGTGTAAAGTGCACGCTGCCACTGAACACTGGAGCAGAGGAAACATGTTATGTGGAGTGCAGCCCTGGGGGGACCCAGTGCTGATGGACCCGGAGTCAGACATGTTTTTGCCCAGCTTCATGTGCCATTTCTTGTCGGACAGAAAGTCGGTGATCCACCTGCAGGTAGAGTCAGGCACGTGCAACTGGGAGAGCTCGTACTCCAGTGTGGGCGGGAGGATGATGTTGAAAGCAGAGCTGAAATCCACAAACAGGATCCTGGCGTAGGTGCCTGCGTGTTCCAGATGCTGTAGAATGTAGTGTAGGGCCATGTTTACTGCGTCGTCCACAGACCTGTTTACTCGGTGGGTGAACTGCAGAGGGTCCAGGAGTGGGTCCATTATGGATTTGAGGTGCAGCAGAACAAGGCGTTCAAAGACCTTCATTACTGCGACGGGCCTGTAGTCATTCAGTAGGCTACCATATCCGTATTGGTACATTTTATAGGCATGAAAATGCATTGGATGCATTCAAATTTTATATGAAATGAATGTAGGCTATGTTTGTCTTGGTTTAGTTAACTTACTGTAAGTTTGAAAAATGTTTAAAATATTAATCATGCGAATCAGTCCCAATGGTTTAGGGGTAACCTCTGTCTTTGCCTTCCATTCTAGGACGTCGTGGTGGTGCCTGAAGACTCCATGACCATCTTTTCCAGACATACAATTGGACATGGACTGAATCAAGACACACTGGGCACAACTGACATCTCATCTGACTTTGTCAATGCTGTAATTTAGGATGTTGAGATGGATTTATTGTTATTCAGTACCTTAGGACTAGCTGGGTAGTGAGGGGGTCATAGGCCATGCCAGTCTGTGTTCTGGACTCAGGATGTCTAAGTGCGAGTTGATCGAGTTGAAGGACCTCAGCCTAAATGATCGCATCGAGCTGGCTGCTCCTGCAGCCCGGCCACCACCAGCATCACCCCTGACCTCACGCCAGGGGAGGGCCCCAGAGAGGCCCGGTCAGTCCTTGGTCGTTCGGCTGGTGGGGGACAGCGTCAGCGTTGAGGGGCCATCGTGGCTTACAGGGGAGGCTGGAAAGGGACACGACTTCCGGCCTTCCAGCCACACCCAACTCACCTGGTGTGACTTATGCGGAGATTTCATCTGGGGTCTTTACAAACAAAGCTTGCGCTGTGCTAGTGAGTACCGTCAGCATGGGCTAGACAGTAGGGCTGGGTATCGAGTCGAATTTCAAGAATCGATTCCGATTCACAAGGTTCTGAATCGATTATCACGATTCAATTCGATTCGATTCAATATCGATTCGGTTAGTGTTACTAAAACTTTTTTTTTTTTTAGCTGTAACCTTAATTACATGACTGCCAAGTTATGCAACACATCAATACTAGGGCTGGATATCGATACTGATTTCCAAAAATGAATGAATGAATCATTGAATGAATGAATGAACTATTCATTCCTTAATTTATTCATTCATTCATTAAATAAAAGATCGATTTTGGGATTCATGAATCGATTCTGAATCATTTGAATCGATTTTTTAAACCCAGCCCTACTAGACAGGGTGGGTCAGGGTTGGAGACAGTAGAGAGGTATTCCAACAAAAAAAAGAGTTCAGATTCTGTAATACGGGCTCGACACAGTAGTGAAGAATCCCGCAGTTTGTCGTCTTCCCCTTCACCACTTGTTATAGGTTTATGCTATAAAGATGTCCCTATTTCATTTAGATTAAGCACTGAAAATAATTGAATGAAAGGATAGCTATATAGATGTGTCATCATCCAGTCAGGTGAAAACTTGTCACAAGAGTTTGTTTTTTTTAAATATTTTTGGGGGGCATTTGTGCTTTATTATAGAGGGAAGTGTAGAGTGACAGGAAAGGTGGGAGAGAGAGAGAGGGGAGGACATGCAGCACAGGGACCAGGTCGGATTCGAACCTGGGCCGCTGGGATCAGGATTAGCCTTAATGTGGTACACGCCGTAACCGATGAGCCACCAGGGCACCCCCTTGTCACAAGAGCTTGAGCCTATCAGCAGGAAGCTCTGGGTAGCCTCATGTTTGTTGACAAAGGGGACAGCCAGGCCACGGGAATGTTTTTGTCTTCTAATTCCCCTGGACTACTGGCATGTCTACACTTTGGCAGCTATTATACTGCAGGTCTAATTAAATCAATGGAGAACCTGGAGCAGAGTTTGCAAGTTTAACAGGGACAGGCTTTATGAGGCTTAATGCACTCTGACCCTGTCCAGAAACTTCCCTCCCTTCAATAGACTAGTTGTTTACTATACTGTATACTAGCCTGTATACTGTACAAGCCTATATTCAATTCATTGAGATCATATGTCTAAGGATTAGGAGTTGATCCTCAATATAGCTTCAGACCTTCGTTAATAGACCTAAATCTACAGTCGAGGACACTGCTCACCCATGCTGACCCTTGACCCCTGAAAACTGTACAAGTGCTCCTCTCACAGACAATAAGCATGATGGATTATTTGTGGCAAATAAATCTTTTGTAATGGAGTGGTAATGCTCGCCTCGTCTCTCTCTCTCTCTCTCTCTCTCTCTCTCTCTCTCCCTCCCTCCACCCAGACTGCAGATATACCTGCCACTACCGCTGCTTACCTCTTATCCAGCTGGACTGCAGCACAGATGATTGTCTCTTGATTGACCAGTCAGATGTTTCTGAAGACACAATAGAGACAGATACAAATGTGGTAAGAAATTCATCTTTTCTTTTTCATCTCATAAACCCCCCCCCCCCCCCCCCCGTCCCTTTGTAGTTCCTACTCTGTGAGAGAGGGGGGAGGATGTGGTTTATGGAGATGGGGACTCTATCTGTGCCATATGCTCAACAATACTAGATTGCAGTACCCTGCTCCTGCAGCTGCCTGTCAGGAGGTCTATAGTCACCACATAAAGAATGACTGCCATGGGAGAGGTTGCCTGGCAATGTTAAGCTACAATAAAACAGCTGTCCAAAATTCAAACTGCAGAATTTGCTTGGGCAACTCAGTTGCATCCGTCTTTCACAATGTCAAAACAAACACGGTGAGACAGTGACCAGGCAACCATGATCCCCCATGATCTATCTGTAGCCTTGTTTTTTTGTGGTTTAATTATATAAGCTAGTGTATGTGCTCAATACAGAAGATATAAGCCTACAGTACAATAGAACGGATGCTCTTTTAGACTAATAAGCATAATAAGCATCATACTTTTTCTTGTCACCAGCTTAAATTACAATTATAGCAGACACCTTTATCCAAAGTGACTCAAAATGTTTTGAGCTAGTGTTGGGAGGTACCTTGCTCAAGGGAAACTGTCAAGTGGTCAGATGCTCTGACCAGTGGACTACCTACCTTCCAATTCCATTTATTTGTATTAATAGATTATGCCATCCCACCCTCATCAATGTGATTCAATTGCATGTTACATGGAATTGATAATAGGTGACATAATAGTGAGGCAAGGGACATTCCTTTTTGTATGATTTTCTTGCCTTATATTATGCCTTAGGCTGACATTATAAAATAGAAAAGTGTATGTGTATGTGTGTGCGTGTGTATGTGAGAGAGGGAGAGAGAGAGAGAGCATGTGAGCATGCATGCATGCATGGACAGTCCTGACTTCTTTGTCCTGTACTGTCTTAACTCCTAGAGTATAGATTGTTCTCTCATAACTCTGTCTTAGCTCCTAGAGTATAGATCATTCTCTCATAACTCTGCTGTAAGAACAGAGAACTACTGACATCTAGAGGTGGAGATGCACTGGGATGAAGAAGCATTGTTGTTAAAAATTGAACCTTATTTCTCCCTTGCAGGATGAACAAATTGATTGGGGTAAACAAGAATTGTCAGTCAGTGAAATTCAGCAGAAAGTGATGGAATACAACGCTCAAATCAACAGTCATCTCTACATGGTGCTTGTGAGTGAAAATCTTTAGTATCTTTCTCCATACTTCCTGTAATTTCCCAGACTAACGCACAAGGTTTTCACTGAATTAGTTACAATGTGCTTCATCATCTCTTCTCTCTCTCTCTCCTCTCTCTCTCTCTCTCTCTCTCCCTCCCTCTCTCTCTCTCACACACACATGCACACACACACAAACCAGTGATTGACATGTTGACAGTGGTCCTAATATGCTTAATCTCTGTGTTCTTTCATCTCATTTTTTAATTCTTTTAGAATAAAGATGGATCATACACTGGTTTTATTAACGTCCAGTTTAAACTGGCCCGGCCCTTGACTATCGCCCCTCCCAAGAAGCTCTCCTTGACTCATGGGGAGCCACAGTATGGTGGACCGAAGCGCCGGACTTCTTTCTACCTCCCTAGAAACACTGCCAAGCATCTGCACGTAAGCTCTCGAACACGGGCACAAGAGGTCATAGTAGCACTGCTCAACAAGTTCACTGTGGCGGACAACCCAGCCAAGTTTGCATTGTTTGAGCGGAGCGAGCAGCAAAACCAGGGTAAGCCCATCTTCACCACAGCATACACACAGCAGAAGTCACACAGATGCAGATGTGAAATAATAACAAGTGATGTGAATTCTCTCTATAGGATCTTCCTCTGGTGCCCTTTTTTTTTCACTACCTTTTCCTCTCTTGTATCTCCTTCCCTTTACTTCCCAGTGTCACTGCGTAGGCTGTCCAATGATGAGTGTCCACTCCACCTGCGTCTCTGCGCTGGCCCCAATGAGAAAGCCCTCAGTCTGGTGCTGAAAGAGAATGAGACAGGAGAGGTCAATGTGAGTGCTCACCTTTCAAACGACCACAAGGCTAACAAAAAAGGCTCAGATTATGCCCTGTGAAGTAATGATTGTTCTCATCCCACAGTGGGATGCATTCAGCCTTCCCGAGCTCTGTAATTTCCTTCGGATCCTTCAGCGTGAGGAAAAGGAGCATGTCCGTCAGATCGTCAGGCGCTACGCTGTTGCCAGGGATAAGATGAAGGCTGTGGCAATGGCAGAGGAAAACAAGAAGCATGAACAAGAAAGGGGAACACTGTAATTTAAGAGAGGGATTTTGTTGTTTGAAGTGCATGTGAATATCATGAATCTACTGTATGCTACTACTGTATTTGAATGGTCACTGTAAGTTATGAGGGTCAAACTTCAACTGGAATCAGTTTTTGTCTGGGAAAACTTAGCGCTGCTGTTTTTAAGGGACATTGAACGAGGTAACTAATGATTCAACTTTATTAAGCCATTTCTAAAAATGTTATTCTTAAATAAAGGGACATGGTGTGCGTGTGTATGTAGGCCTACGTGGATGTGTTTTAGAAGGTGATGGAGGATTGAAGTGTCAACAGCTGCTAGGGGTCACTTTAAAGATTAGTCGGCAGATTTTTCTAATACTTTTCTTCCATATGTTACATGAAGAGAAATTACATAATTAGTCAGATTGTCCAAGGCACGATATGAAAAGTGTAGTAGGTTGCGTGAAATGTGTGCATGCAAAACCAACACCGGAAGTGATGCGCGATAGCGGAAGCGAAGAACATCGTAGTTTGACATCGCTAAAGACTAGGTCCCATAGACACAGAGGTCGTTTAGGGTTAAATTAGGTTTAAATTAAGATTAGGGTTAGGTTTAGTGTTAAGGTTAGGTTTAGTGTTAAGGCTAGGTTTAGGGTTGGGTTAAAGTTGGGATTTGGGGGTTAGGGTTTTACCGTTCTCTGCGTGTATGGGAACTAGCCCCTACCGTTTGACATCCATGGTGAACCCGGTGAAGGGACATCTAGGCGATGTAGCATCGAGCTAACTAGCCAAGTGTTAGCCAGCAAGCAATCTCCTTGATCACTGAGGTTCAGCTCGTGTTACAGCACCAAAAGAAGTCAGCACATCTTGACAATATATACGGTAACTGACGAGGGGTATGTCTACAACAAAGTCTATTTAGTGAACCACGTAACTAGCTGACAAGTGTTTGTTTTGACAGCTAACGCTAGCTAATTAGCTAGAGAGTAGCTAGGCCCATGGATGTCTGGAGCCTTGCTGTACAGACAGTCTGCTTAAAAGGCAAAGTCAGAGTATTGCAGACATGTTCCCTGAAATGGAGCAAGTGTAGTGCTCAGCCTTCAGATCATTTGATAACTAGCCAGCTAATGAGGCGAGGCTGAGCAGGTTAGTTCATGCTGGCTTGGTCAGGATAACGAACACAGCCATTGCAGGTTAGCAAGCATGTTAGTTAATATAGCTCTAATATAGAGAGTATTAGTGACATGTTATGCCTGTCTCTAAATGTCAATTTCACGTTTTCGTTCAATAGCTAGACTAATTATAGCTAATAGGCCTATATTTGATGTTATATATGCCTATATTTGATATGTTATATAGGCCTATATTTGATATGTTATATAGGCCTATATTTGATATGTTATATATGCCTATCACAACCAACTGAATTGGCATCAAAAGAGGCACTGGATAGCTAGGAAACTGGCAAGGCAGATATTGCAATGAGAAGTGAGTTGCTATGGTTGGTTTAATGTCTGTATCTCTCTTTCTTTTGTTTCTCTCTCCCTCTTAGTCCCATACTTAGTCCACACTCCAAGTCCTCTCCTCATCAAGGACGGTCTTTAAGCCACATCACTATTGGGAGCTCTACGGCCAAGAAAATAATGCCCTACAGTTGAAGATGGGAGGTAGTGGCTCCAAAACCAAAGGTTATTGGCCTTTCACTGGCTCGGGAAGTGTTGATGATCCAACCAAAGAGGAAAATGAGCAGTCGTTGGCGAGACTCAGAAGTTTCCGAAATGCGACCCCGTTCGTGTTTACTAGAAGAAGGTAAATATAGCCTTAACGATGTTGACAAGGCAATCTGAAAACTATTTACTGCCCAACAATCGTTTGATAGCAGTTGAGCAAGACTTCTGGTTCCCAAAGGGCGCATGGATGAATATGTTGGATAAGCAGTAATCTTGTATCTGTGTTACTGATACTGACAACACTTCCATAGCATATGGAATGGAATGTTGTTGTTTTTTATGGTACATTAAGTGTAGCGAATTCAACGGCATTGTGCAATTGGGCAAAGTTGCAGTCTGAATCTCAGTGTTACGTATTTTTATTGGTTTTGTCTGCAGCTCTCTCTACTTTGATGAGGACGGTGACTTGGCCCATGAGTTCTATGAAGAGACAGTTGTGACAAAGAACGGGAGGAGAAGGGCAAAGCTCAAGAGGATCCACAAGAACCTCATACCTCAGGTAATAGCCTTATCCCAATTACTCATACCTCAGGTAATAGCCTTATCCCAATTACTTTCACGAAGCGAGAAAAATTAGGACCTAGAATCAGGACTTTGCCAAGGCCTTAAATAGGTACCAATAGCCTGTTTGTAGAATTAGTTTCATTATGTCTTTCTTAATCACTCTTACAGGGAATTATAAAGCTGGACCACCCCTGCATCCATGTGGATTTCCCAGTTGTTCTCTGCGAGGTTTGATTCAGCCTGGGGCAGATCAGACTCAGACTAGTCACTGTGTCAACTCCGTCCATGTTCCCCCTTCAAATCTAGCCTAACCCCGGACACCCCACCCTGCTATGACAAACCACGGTGTCCTCTCGAAGGTATTTGAAGCCCCTTCATGGACAGGATGTCACAACATATGTTGAGCCTCTGCATGTGAACTGTGTATGGTGGTGTGGCTTGTGTACAACTAAGCACGGTAGAAAGAGGCCACTTATTGGGACATATGACCTATTAAACGTGTGAGATTATGAGGACCTACTTCAGTTCCTATCGCCTAAACCTATTCAATACAGTGCAGGTCGTGTGTGTATGATTGTGTTAGTGCAAATGGGATGGTACATGGCAACGTGTCTCCCCTGTGTCTGTCTTTTGGTATGATCCACCAAACTAGAAGTTCAAGGAGAATGTAAGGAGCCAATCTGAGTTGAACTACGGGCTGTAGAATAGTGGGTCTCATAGGCTGGTGTTCTTGTATCTTTAAACCTTGTTCTAGAGAGTGAATTACCATCTGTTCTGAACAGCAAGGGGAACGGCGTAGACTGAAAAAGATTTCTCTGCAAGTCTTCAGACAGAGATTTCAGAATGATGAGGTCTTTGAGGATGTGACTCAAAGATCAGGGCCATGTCCTGGCATTGAAAGCTGGGCGTTGTATGTGTGAAACACCTTCATGGCTGCTTTAACGACCATCATGCATGAATCTGGCTATGCTTATCAATATCCCCATGGAGTAGACAATCGGTGGCTAATGTGAACTGACTGATTTAATGAGATGTTCTGAAGTCTGATAGATTGGCTGTAGTGATCATGATGTAAGCAGCCCTCAGACCCACACACTTGTAGAGTTGCAATGAGTCCCACACGCGGTCCTCTGCTCCTTTGCGGCATTGGTGGAACATTTCACTGTTAATTTATTATACAATGTTACAATGGTATTGTTTTTTGTTTTGTTTTTTAAATTACAGCTCAAAATGTATTACTGTGTCTTGGTGTCTTTATTTATGTAAAACTAATGTTTAGATCCTATAACTGATTTTCCTGCCCTCTCCCTACTAGGGCTGGGTATTGGCAAGGACCTCACGATACATATCACGATACATGGGTCACAATACATTGCAATATGATACAATACATATTGTGATACATTGCGATACTCTACATAATTTACTGAACATTTTAAAATACAGCTGCAAATACAACTACTTCCCTCACTCCCTGGAAGTGATCCTGAGGACGGAGTGAATGTAAGGACATTTTAAATCCATTTAAAACACAAATAATATATCCTTCATTTTCTATATCTATCTATTTCTATATCTATTCCGTGTCTTGTTCTGTATATTTAACTCTTAAAAAAAAAAAAAAAGATCAATACTGTACCGTGGAAAATCGATACAATATCGCGGAAAAAATATTGTAAAAATATTTTATTGCACAGCCCTCTTCCCTACCCAAAAAGGTGGTCCTGTTTGTGTCCCAAAGGGATACATATTGGAGTAGGCTGACTCTAGAACTTATGGTCTATGTCTAATCACGAGTCAGCAGTGATTTGCTCTAGAAGCATACATGTACGTCATGTATCGCTTATCTAGGCTCACTTTTCTTTCTTTGAACATTGTCATCTGAATATCAATATCACCATTTCTCTTACCAACTTACAATGCCATTACTCCAAAGTATGTTTCTTAGTCTCTTAACATTTTGATGATAATATTTCAGTTGGTCAGATGTGGAGGAATTGCTGCGTCTAACAATGGTGTACACCCTAAACCTCTCCGTCAAAGTGGGAAAGGTCAGCATTGGGTCAGAGCTTGTGCATGTTCACAGAAACATTATTTGGTAGCATAAGTATGAAGGGGAAAAAACACAACCTTTTGCCTCAGATTATGTATTTTCAGAGCCAATTGGCCAGTTTTCCACACATGCTCTCCACAGCCTCTCATTTCCTTTATTTGCTGTATTAAGGACAAACATTAATCTCTCTGGAGTCTGTAAAATTATTTTTAATTGGTTGAGGGGTAGGAGTCATCTCATAATCTTGTCCATATGGACCATTGACTGCTGGTTTTGTCTATTAGGGAATTGTTTTTTGTGTAATCAGCCCTACTGTGGATTCCAAGAAAGGCATAGTCTACATTTTGTCACTGTATCTTACACTAACATTAACCATTAAACATGACTCTTTATGGAGTCTATGCACACTTTGTTTTTGGGGTGAATGGCTGATTCTTTATCACAGGAAAAATATGGTATGCAGGTATGCTTCCGCTGTGTTAGTGTATGCATGCCTCATGAATGGACTTGTGTCCGATTGCTAGCAGATGAGCCACAACAACTAGAAATGCCCACCCGTGAATGCATTTCGTGGCTCTGTGTGCGCGCACTTACGTGCAAGTACATGTTTGATAGTGCTGCATTCGTTAGGTCAAGAGGTTAATGCCAGTCCAAACCCCGTGTCTCTGTGACCTTCCCACGTCAGGATATGGCTGTTTCAATTCCCCCCGTTGACAATGAATGGGAAATTTTAGTTCCTGAACTTACTGAAAGTCCAAAGAATTAATGGAGATGCATGGCCGGCCCGGCCATGTTTGGGTGGCTCTGTGGCTCCCCTCTCGAGTCGCAGCTGTGTGTGTGTGTGTGTGTGTGGGGGGGGGTTCGGTGCACTCCGGGCTCTCCCCCTGTACGCCCCAGTCCAAACCCTGTCCCTAGCACCCCCCTCACGGGTTGTGGCTCATAAGTTTTGTTTTGGCGATATTTTGTTTGTTTACAGGTAATTACACTGATTGTATTAAGTTCCAGAGCTGTGGATAGAGTTCACACATTTGCCTAGGCTGAGCTCAAATTGAGACGGTCTTCTAAAAAGCACACTCAGTGTTGGCTTGAAATAAACGTGAGCCTTTTTGTTCTTTAAATTATGAATATTGAGAGTTTTCAAACAAAAGTGTGCAGCCTTTCTACTAGGTCATTCATATTGTTATAATGTAAAAACCTTTAATGCAACACTGACTCTGCACTACGTGTGTGCTGGAGTTTGTCCTTGACAGCAGGCATGCCCAGAGACCCGTGCAGCAGACTGTGGAGCGTCCTTGGCCCCAGTGTTAGAGCAGGTCTGTGCTGACGTATGGTTGTCTGTCACATTGTCACAATCTGCACTGTCAAGCAGTGTTCCTGTGTTTTTGTGAGGCCTCTTCCTCTCCCATTGTCCGGATGCAGGGGAGAGAGTGCAGCTTGTGGACCAACTGCTTCACAGGAAATGGCAAAGGGCAACTGCAGTATTGCTGGTATGTATATGTGTGTGTGTATGTGCGTGTGTGTGTGTTGGTGAGTTGATGAGAGAGGAGAGAGCATTCATTATAAAGGGTATACCCATGCATCCTCCATGGGAAAGGTTTTCCTGTAAAGCTGTCTGTGTTATTGTTCTTCTTCGAGGATAAAAGTATTGGGTTTAGATCCACATCACTTTATTGCTTTTATGTAATGTTTTTATGTGCAGCAGAACAAAAAACTTTGAGGTGAGTGCCTTACTGCGTCACAGCAGAGAGATGAAACAACGCAGAGGGCTTGATTTGATCTGAGAAAACATTTTCACAAAGCCATATGATAGAGATTGGGTGTAGCGAAAGGACATTCAAGGGTGAGGGACTCAGTTTGCCGTAGGTACAAATATGTCTCCTTGGCTTTTTTTTTTTTTACAGTAGTTACACAGTAAATGAAGAAACACCAAGGATACGTTGGCAATAATTTTGTATGCACTTACAACACATAAAGAATTGCATAAACTTTTGGTGAGAGGATTAGTGCTACTTCCCCTTCCTCTTAGCACTTATTGTGAGTTGTTCTTTCACTTTTACTTGAGCACTGGATAGATAGATAGATAGATAGATAGATAGATAGATAGATAGATTGATAAACTTTATTAATCCCCAAAGGGAAATTCATCCATTCATTCATTGGTTAAGCTCATCGATGCTTGTTTCAAAAGGACATGCAGTAGAGTAGTTCTACGTTGAATGCACTTACTGTATTGTAAGTTGCTTTGAATAAAAGTGTCTGCTAAAAGACTGTAATGTAGGACTATGGAAGTTTGTATACCATCAGTTAAAGTACATAGCTGAATGTTAAACTGATTGAATATTAATCTTGTCCCAGTTGTATGAAGTATTGTATATGCCATACTGGGACACTATATTATTGTAGAAATTGGTCCATGTCACCCTTAGTAAACATCAGTTAAAATGTGAATTTCTATCTGACAACCAGCCTATATAATATAATCAAGCATAGTTCAGCAACCAGCTAAAGCACAATTTACTGCTATTCACAGGTCCAGCTGCTCTTGTGACAATTACTGACTGTGACCCTTGACCTATGAACTGTTGCTTGGGCCCTGGGTATAAAAGCAGCTTTTGTTACATTGGACACTGCACACTGAGGGCATGCACTATCGCTCCTCATGTTGGTGTAAAAGGGCTCAATACAATGCAGCACTATTAAGTATAGTTAAGGTTCTTACCACAGAGTCGTTTTTGTGCATTACAGCCATTCAAAGCAGGAAACAGAAAGAACATTAAAATCTACATATATACTTTCTGAACATTTCAGTGTGTGAGTAGATTCAGACTCATGCTATGCCTGTATGTCCTTCCCATACCCAGACTTTCTGGGTGAAGTGAAGGTTGGGGGTACCTTGTGATTTCAGTCCAAGAAAGAGAGCTGGGGATTTTTTTTTCCTGAGTTCATGAGTTGGGCGTCAGTGTCCAGGGGAGGGATAGAGGTGGGATATCACTGAGGTTGAACTCTCACAGAGCTTTTGTAGGTGGATTTCCAGCGGAGAGAGAACAAGCCTGGGTTGCCAGGGGGAGAGAGTAAAACATTCTTCTGAAGAATCTAACAAGCTGAGGCTTTGAGAGAGGTAATAAAGTTGTCTGTCTCTATCTATCTATCTATCTATCTATCTATCTATCTATCTATCTATCTATCTATCTATCTATCTATCTATCTATCAGGGACTACAGATGGAAATTTGTCATGTAGGCTTAAGCTGCTCCATTTACTGTTACAGTCAATTAATGGGGATTGTACGTGACACAAACTAATAAACTAAACTTAAGTTTAATGGTACAGTAATACAGTATTCACATGTAGCTACTACATAAAGGGGAAATTTGATATAATGATAGAGTATAGTTAAACTGCATGTTATCTACAATGTGTGATATATGGCAGAGATATCCACTATGTTACACTGAAATTCATATTTGGTGCAGTAGATGGTAGATCACCGTTGTTATTTTCCATTGCAATCAGCCTCCCTCTCATAAACACTAATGACATCTGATTCTCTAAAGCCAGTGTACTTTTAAACTAGGTCTGCAGTCACTGGATTTGAAATCAAAACTTACATTGTGTTTCATTGTATTAGGGGCAACTGTATCATATCCGTGTTTATACAGTACACACTGTCCATACTTGAAATTGAGTATGAAATAAATGAAAATGAGCTATAATAACATCATATATTCCTATTCTAATGACCCCCCTAGCGTGGCTGCAGGGTTGCTATCAGAAACAATAGATAACCTTTATCACAATGTGCCTCAAATGCTTATCTGCTCATTAGAGCAGAAAAAGTGTCAAAGGTAAATACAGCGTTTAAAGAGCTAACTCTGCTCTGACACTGCTATCTATGGCCTACATCCCATTTATCAAATACTGCTTTTAGCAAAATTGTAAGACTAAACCATTCGAATTTGGTGAATGGGGGTCACAGCTAGAAGCAGCCGTTATTATAATTATCATTATTTTTTACTACATTTAAGAAATGGGTACTTTGTGAATATCCTGGGACATTTAAATACGAGCAGAACTATCAGAACAAAATCAGAACTATGAACAGATTGTAATATTTGATCAAATATATGATTTAGAAGTTTATAACCCCTATCCACTCCGAACAGTATGAGCCGAGTGCACATCTGAGTGAGAGGAGAGCTGGAGCAAACTTGGGGATTTGCGGAAGGATGCCATGAAGTATGAAGTATGCTGAAAGAACATTTCACATCGGATAACCTAAAACCATGCATCGGAATGGTTCCATCATGAGTGGACACGACGGTTTATGTCAAGAAGTGAGCAATGGCTTCCTTCTGGTTGTTTGTTTGAAACCCCACGAGTGGAATAAACCGGTGTCTTGATCGGTCCTCCACACAAGCACAGGTCAGATGAGACTTTTTGTAACTAACCTTAGCTCTATCTGAGGCTTTGGTTGAGCAGATAAAGCTCACTTTAACTCGCACTAGCTACCTTTACTTGGCTTATTTATCTACTGCTAAGAAATACCTATGTAGTTGACAAGGGACTCATAAGAAGGAGCTAGCTGACTTATGCAAACACTATAGCTAAATGAGCTAACTAGTTAGCTAAAGCGTTAGATAACTAACATTAGCCGGCTAGCGTTACCAGAGATCACTAGCTAGCTACTTTAACACCATATATCCTTATTCATAATCATCTCTGGCGTTTCCCGAGTGTTGTTGTGCTATTCTAGCTAGCTCACTAACGTTAGGCTTGCTGTAAGTTAGCATGCTAGCTGGTCCTATCGGTATTGCGCAAGAGCGAGTACAGCCGGGGCTCAACTTTCACGCATGCGCAAGAGCGAGTACAGCCGGGGTTCCACTTTCACGCAGCTTTAGTTGCAGTTGCAAGTGATATTCAACTTAATTTGCAATCAAACTTGCATCGACTACAAATGAAAAATTCTATAATAACTTATTGGAGATTATTAAAAAAGGTTATTTGACTCTGTCAATGGATGTGTAGCAGTGATATTTATCGATGTCACCAAAACAAATGCGACGTTGGGAGACTGGGGAGTCGCGTGAGTGACCGTCGCCATGGTAACCAGCCGATTATTAAAGGAGTAGTAAAGGGAAAAAAAATCATGTTTAGCCCTGTTTTAAAGGAGTAGTAGAGGGTAAAAAACATGTTTAGCCCTGTTTTAAGGTTACTTATGATCATATACAATGGTTCAGATCAAAACGTTGACAAAACTAGCACTTTTGAGAAAGTCTGATAATTGCTCTACCACCGTTTTGGCCATACAATGGATGTGGGTGGGCACCTTGAAAAATCATGTTTAGCCCTGTTTTAAGGTTACGTATGATCATATACAGTGGTTCAGATCAAAACGTTAACAAAACTAGCACTTTTGAGAAAGTCTGATAATTGCTCTACCACCGTTTTGGTCATACAATGGATGTGGGTGGGCACCGTGAAAAATCATTCAAAAAAACATGTTGCAGAGGAAAAGTGCAGCGGTGTGAATTAGGGCTGCTCGATTAATCGGATTTTAATCTAGATTAAGATTTTGGCTGTCAACGATCATTAAAACAAAATAATACATAATATTCAATTAAACTATTCATAGTTCAATTTATTTCATGCATGTCCAAGTATGAAAGCATACACAGTTTAGGGGGTATCAGGCAATACCACTCAGGCGCTCCATCCTATGCTACAAGTCTGCCCTCTTGTGGTGCCAACAGTACATGAGTGGTTAACGAACGCACGCAGAGAGCTGCCAGCCAGCAAATGCAGTGGTGAACAACCACAGAGCTTCCAACCGACTGAGTGAGAATTAAACAATCCCAAGAATTGGTGCTGATGTATAGCCTGGTATGACCATCCTGATCTAGCGAGCTCACTGCTTCGCTCCGCAATATCGGTCTGGCCTTTGCCCCATAGAGAGCGATTATGTGGGCGGGGGTACTTGCCTTGACAGAAAAACACCTTCAGCCAACGAGCGTTCAGCAAACTTTTGCCAAATCCAGTTGGAAGAACGGCAAGAAACTCCGCTAGTGCATACTCTTGTTCTTATTTAAGTGTTGTGATTAAGTGTTTTTCTTTTAATAACTGCACTTATAGCTGCGTTTATTCTTCTAACGTTAACGTTACCACTCGTTGCTTCGGGAGCCGCCATGTTTAGCGAGCGGCAGGGACACGAACAAATCAGGGGCTGCTTTCCACTGTGGGGCGGGACAGCAGTTAAAACGCAGTCCCTGATTGGCCGAGTATGGTCTGGATTTTGGAATAATCGCTCTGGAGGAGGCGAAGGCCAACCGTTCTGCATTAGTGAAACAGAATGTGAGCTCGCGAGAACGGGATGGTCGTACCAGGCTAGCTGATGTACCCACCAGCCAAAAACAATATTAGATTTCATCTTCGAAAAAAGGCACTTCTTCCAAAAATCAAATGTCACGTTTTCAGATGTCTCAACCTCTAATGAATGCGAAATATTGGAAATGTCCTCATTATACAAAGTGGTTCATGATAGTCCATGATAGTCTTCTCGAACTGCTTGGGCTGATACAACGTGTGGTATATCAACCATCACTAATGAAGGGAAGACATCCCGTTTGCACTTGGTGTATAACTCCTTGCGTCCTATATAAACTGTGTTTCTTAGTTATTTTCTTGTTTTCCAGGGCAAAGAAGCTAGCCATGGGGGCAGTAGTATACCCTTTCTTGGCCCTGGCTGGGCAGATGCCCTGTTTGCTTCTGGCTCTACTCACAAGTTGGAATGTCCTCTGTGCTGAAGAGCTAAAGCCGACAAGATGGCCGCTGTATTCCCAAAAGCCCTTACTCCTTGCCTGGAACGCACCGACTGAGGATTGCAGCCCACGGCATGGTGTTCGCTTCCCATTGGAACAGTTCCAAATTGTAGCCTCACCTAACGAGGGCTTTGTCCGTCAGAATCTCACAATCTTCTATAATGATCGTCTGGGCCTGTATCCCTATTATGAGCGCGATGGCACCGCAGTGAACGGAGGCCTACCACAGGCTGCCAGCCTCGCACGGCACCATGATAAGATGCCTGAAGGTGTGCAGAAATATATTCGCGAGCGAGATGCAAAAGGGCTGGCCGTCATCGATTGGGAGGAATGGCGCCCCCTGTGGATTCGTAATTGGGACATAAAAGACGTGTACAGAAACAGATCTCGTCAACTCGTGGCGCAGAAAAACCCGAAATGGCCCCCGGAGCAGGTCGGCAAAGTGGCCCAGCAGGAGTTTGAGCTGGCAGCCCGGAGGTTCATGCTGGAGACCTTGCGGCTCGCCAAGAGTCTACGGCCCAACCAGCTGTGGGGGTTCTACCTCTTCCCCGACTGCTATAACCACGACTACCGCAGTGGTCTGGAGAACTACACTGGCCGCTGCCCTGACGTGGAGATGGTCCGCAATGACCAGCTTACATGGCTGTGGACTGAGAGCACAGCCCTCTTCCCCTCTGTGTATATGGCGACTGTGCTGCGCTCCACCACATTCGGACGCCAGTTTGTACGCAACCGGGTGAAGGAGGGCATGCGCCTGGCGTCTGTCGGGGATGGGCTGGCACGGCCTGTCTTTGTTTACACCCGGCCCACCTACGCCAATGAGCTGACACCACTGACGGAGGTGAGGTAGCACGTGATGATGAAATTGACTGTCTTTAGCTGCTGTGCCTGTAGAGGGGTGATGCGTTTTATGGTTCATATCGCTCACATAGTTTAATTTAGGCCTAATCTTTCTCGCTCATCAGGTAGGCTGTATCTCTATAGAGCATCTCATACACGGTATCTACTCGGTGCAACACATGTATTACTGTCTTCACATCCTCATAGGACTAAATATAGAATATTCTACTCTCTTTCCTGCTCTCTCCCTCTCATGCGTGTGGTCAGCTACACAAGCAACAGAAAGGCCTGTGTTTCGCCCGAAACCCAAATATGGCTGTGGTTTCCACACCAAATATCATTACCCATAGCCTACTTTCCAAATTCACAGTGTGTCCGCGCACACATACAAAATTGCAAGCGGTTTTACATTTGGCCCCATTAGCCCCAAAAGACATGATAGTCCTTAGGCTTACTTATTATTTAGCACTGTTTTCCAAACATGGCTCAAACCTACAGCCCCTAAACAAGCATTGTGGTGTAAAATTTGACCAGAAGGGTCAGAGGTGTTAGTGCAAGCTTTGAGAGGTTGGTGTGGTTTGTCTGAGCGACTGTGGATGAATGGGGTGCTGTAAGTCAACAGGGGCCTCAGTATTGACTTTCCCACTGGGGCACTCTACTTGGCACATTTTGTGTGTGTCTGTGTGTGTGTGTGTGTGCGCGTGCGCATGCATGCATGCTTTTGTGTGTGAACAAGCATTTTTGACTCGAGTGTTATGCACTTCCGCTTTGGATAAAAGTGTCAGCTAAATTACTCAAATGTAAAATGTGAATGCTTATGCTAGTCCATATGATATAGAGGAGAGGGGTGTTTCCAGGGAGAGGTAGGCCTACAGTATGTGTATGATAGTGACTCTTGTGAATAAATCAGGATGTGTAGTAGAGGTATGATATTTTAATTTGTAATGAATTGATGCTTGAGTGATGCTTGACTGAGCCGTGTGTTTTTCTGTGTCTCTGCAGACGGATCTGGTGTCTACCATTGGTGAGAGTGTTGCACTGGGAGCCGCTGGGGTCATCTTCTGGGGAGACTCTGCCTATGCTAGCAGCAGTGTAGGTGTCACACTAGACCTGGTGTCCATACTGAGGGGGACACAGTATGGGCTTTAAAGGAGAATGCTCGTTTTTGACAACCTGGACCTTATTTACGGCATATTATAAGACGTTTCACTCACCGAGATAACTTTGGTGTAATTCGGAGGCCTGTAGAAGAAATTTAAAATCCAGCGCGAGCCAAGTATATCCATGTAATGGCGGCGGACGGGGCACTGAGAATGCAGCTTCTAAAAAAATCTATTTTCTGCCGCGAAACGGTTGTTTTCATCAATCTGTCTTTATGAAACGCTAGTTGTGCTTACATAGAGCATAGGCCTGTTGTGGTTTTTCACATGCCTCTGTAATATGATCTTTAGAAACGTCTTTAGAAACGAAATAGCTTCCTCACTTGCTCCAGCACGAATGCGCACAGCGTGCTGGAGCAACAATTGCGCGCTGTGCGCATGCGTGCTGGAGCAAGTGGGGAAGCTTTTTTGTTTCTAAAGGTTGTCAAAAACGAGCATTCTCCTTTAACGTATTTCTCCCCCAGGATTATGTGTTTACAGCATTACTGAAAGTAGATTTTCACTTCGACAGGTTTCACTTCAAGTTCTACTTTGTCTGCTTGTCTTGTCTTGTCTTGTGATGAATTACTCATGTTTTGTCTCCAGGCCAGCTGCTCCAGCCTGAACGAGTATCTGCGGGGTCCGCTGGGCCAGTACCTCCTTAACATCTCCACGGCAGCAGGTTTGTGTAGTCAGAAACTGTGTGGCTACCGTGGCCGCTGTCTGCGCAGACACCCAGACACAGATGTGTATTTGCACCTCAACCCCCTAACCCACAGCATCAGCAGCCACGGTGGGAGGCTAAGAGTCACAGGCCAACTTGGGCAGGAGGAGCTGGCGGTGTACCAAACACACTTCCAGTGCCAGTGCTACACTGGGTACAGGGGGGAAGGTTGTGCCCAAAAAGAGCCGGGCCAGAATGGAGCTACCCCTAACTGTGTGGTCTGGTCTCTCTCTATTGTGCTCTCACTGGGGCTCCTCATCCTTCTACACTGAGGCAGCCACAGCTCTGAAGCCATACTGCACAATGGTGGAAGCCACCCCTTGGTCCTAGACTACTTTTGGGATGACAGAACACAGGGGAGGACATCAAAGTATCAGTGGCCACTCAGCAGGACTGAAGAGGTTAATGAGATGTACTCTGACTATCTAATATCTGGTCACCCCACCTTACTGCACAAGGAACAGCGTCGGAGGTTGAAAACAAGGCGTCGAATTAATGCGCGAGAAGAAACAAAGGACAATACTGGCCTCTTATACACTGTGGGCTTGAGTAGATCTGCATTGTATCATATTAGAGACATGAGTGGAAAGGTGTGTGTCAGTAGCCAGGTTTCCATCCAGCTGTCGGCAATTAAAAAGTGCATTAAAAATGAGACGTATGCACATCACCAGTTCAACACTTCATCAAATCTGTTCCATGTTTCATCATAATCCCGTTGAGTGATGAACTTTTTTTAATGACTTTTGGAATTATTACCAACATTTGCATGCTTCCATCAGAAGCAAACCAGGTAACAAAATGTATCTAGGGCTGACCTGGCTGGCCCACATCAGACACGTTCTTCTGACCCACATCTGGTTTGGAATTATGGTCCTGAAGTGGCCCAGATATGACTGCCGTAAATCAGACAGATATGACCTACTGAGTAGCCGCATGTCAGCCAGAGATTCAGCAATGGTTCCTTTAATCAAGTTAGAACTATGTGGCATTTCCATTTTTTTTATGACTTTTGTCAACTAAAAACAGTTTAATGGAAATATGACTAATGTATATTCCTGTCACTACCGTACGGTAGTGAGGGTGTGTTGTGTTGTGTGTGTAATGAGGAAATTAAAGATCGATGACGGTATTAATTGTTTAAAATACATCACACAATAATGCTGCATTTCTAAATGTGCCTGTGCCACTGTGAAGCTTTCATCCAAAGAGAACTGTGCTTGGATTGTCCTACCTCCCTTGGCTCCCTGCCGCTCCATTCTAATTTGAAAGAGTCGCAGATTGGATGAGGAAACTGCCTTTAATCTCTAAACCTAGCGTTTTGTAATTAACTCACTGTCATTGGTTATGACTGTTATGTTGCTGTCAAAATAAGAAACTGGAAGGACTCTTGTCTCTGCTTTACTCTTTAATGATGCTTGGCGTAGACCGCTTCACATCTGCATGGCTTTCTGTGTCTCATGGAATGCATTTACATTTTGTGAATTACATTATCAAGAAATGGCTTGAACATTTATTTATAAGACATTACTTTATATATTCTCTGAATTTAAAAAAATCGGATTCCACATGCAGACCTACATGCATACGCCCCAAGATAAATCCTAGTAGCATGTTGGTCTTTTTATTTATGTCACAAATATACCTTTTGCTTGCTCTGCTTATGTGGAACTTTTCACCCCATTTGTAATTTGAAGTAGAATTTACTTTTTATGAAATGTTATGTTTTTATTAAAATGTTGATCATTGCGTTATGGTTCCATTTGTTTTTTCACGGGGCGGCTGTAGCTCAGTTGGTAGAGCGGGTCGTTCAGTGATCGAAGGGTCAGTGGTTCGAATCCCAGCTCCGACTGTCCACATGTCGAAGTGTCCTTGAGCAAGACACCTAACCCCAAATTGCTCCCAATGAGCAGGTTAGCACCTTGCATGGCAGCTACCGCCATTGGTGTGTGAATGTGTGTGTATGGGTGAATGAGAGGCCATTGTAAAGCGCTTTGAGTGCCGCTAAGGTGGAAAAGTGCTATATAAGTGCAGTCCATTTACCATTTTAATAGCCCTATGGTAGAAGATATGTAGAAGTAGAATTAAGTTCTGTATCAGTAGGATTTCAGAAGGTAATTATATAAAATAGCCTGCCAATGCCTTTGTGCACCTTAGTTGCTCCTTGCACTCATGTAATCCATTTTTAGTTTTCCTTTTTTTCATCCTCAGTTTTTGGGATCTTTTCCATTTATAAGAGGGGGCATCACATGGTGCCAAAAGCAATATTATGGTGCTGGGAGCACAGAGGAAGCCTTGTTTTATAACTGAAACCAGACTTTAAGCTTCGGCTACTCAAGATCCCCCTCCAACATTAGTAACTCCCCAGGCCCCTGGAGAACCTGTTCGCTCAATCAACACCCAATGGTATCTCAAGTGTACACTAACAGGAAGAGACGGCCTCCAATCAGTTCAAAGCCCAGGTAAACAGACCAGTAGCTTTCATTCATGACTCCTATTGGCGGATTGATGACTAGGCTAATCTAGGCTGTAGCTTGGGGCCTTGACTCATTAGGGATTGATTGGCCATTAGGGATTCTGATTGGTCAGAACATGTTATATTTATATATTTTTTTAAATAACTTTTTATAGGTCCTGTGTGCCCGGACAATAGAAACCTCTCACACACTCTTGACTCTCACTCACAATCAAATTATTACTCTTGAGTATAATAAGTTTAGTGTGCATTGCATACTTTTCTCCATTTGCAAAATTAACTTAAAGCCAGCCGCCCCCCCCCCAAAAAAAAATCTTGATTGTGTTTCTTGACTTAACTAGACTTAAGTGTGATATGTCAAAATCCTTTCTATTCTCTTCCCAACTTGTGTCAACCCTCAAAAGCTTCCCTCTGTATTATGATGTGTAGCAATGTCCTTACAAAATGAAAGACCTTGTGTGGATTCCTTTGTCAGTTATCCAACGTTATCAAGACCTGCCCTACGTCCTCGACAAACGCCTCGGAACTTCACTAACTGTGTAGCTACAAATAGTGATAGTATTGTGATTTAGGAACGTAAACACTTTATTTATAGTGTTTATATCAAAAATATTATTATTTATTGTTATTTTACTATTTATTGTCACTAGTTATGAATTGAATAATTATTATAGCTACAAATAGTTATAGTATTGTGATTTAGGAACGTAAACACATTCTTTATAGTGTTTATATCAAAAATATTATTATTTATTGTTATTTTACGATTTATTGTCACTAGTTATGAATAATTACTTTCCCACTATACAGTAGTTATGGGCACCCGGAACCTTTGAGCACACGGAACCTTTGAGCGTTGGAACAGTTTCTTCCGGGCAGATACTGCGTTCCTACGTCGCACACATTGCAGCTCGGCTACTGAGCCAAGCTATTAATCCCGTGACGTGATGCCATGGACAAGCAACTAGCAAACATCCCATGGATTAATAACTTCTCATCCCACTTTTAAATTTTCTTGTCGTATGTTTGCCAAACAAGTGATCATAGCTCGCTAGCTCATGCACAGGTTTGTTAGATACATAACTTAACGTTAGCTAGATGGCTTTTATTAGATAGCAAGGTATTAGCAAGCTGAAGCTGGCCTTTCTAGATCACTTGCACATGTATCTCAGTTAAACGTTTTAGGTAGCTCGCTTTTAATGAATTAACTAGTTAGTTAGCTAACACACTATCGTTCTTTGCTTTCCCCAGGCTTAGGTGATCTTACTGAACATGAATTTCCTGCGCAATCGTCTTGTTGTGCTGGGTCTGGTGCTGGTGGCAACCGTGTTGTTGTACCTGTTGCTGCCATCTATCCGACAGGGTAGCATGGAGCCCTCCCTTGAGGTTCAAAGAATGGGGCTTGTGGTCGCTTCTCCCCCTCCTCCACCATCCGTCAATGTGTCTGTCCGCACAGGGCAGCTACCTGGGGACCCCCCACTGTTCTTTCGGGAAGCTTTGCCCATTGATGCAGCTGGTAGGCAGGTATTGCCCAGGTGAGTGAGAGCAGAAGCACAACAAACGTCCTTTTATGCCGTATGTCCACATTTGCACCCTGGCTGTTCTGCGATTGAATGTCTATATCTGGGGTACTTCACCCCTGGCGCTGCCAGTGAGGTTGAATCTCAAAACCCCTTGATTACTTGCAACGTCTCTACTCATCTCAAAATGCATTTGTGTACATCTGAGAGTTTTCAGTGAGAATCCACCTGTGTCCTCTAAAGGTGTTGATATCCCAACAACCCCAAACTGACACAAAGTTTCAGAGCTAGTACTGACAAACCACAGTTCATACCTTGTGACACTGATATGCCTTTCATGGTAACCCTTTACATAGCTTAGCTACAACATTAGTAGATATTGGAGAATTTTGAATCATGTCCTTTGTTTTTATGAATACAGGCTTCAAGTTGTCCTTCTCCATGGTCAGGCCTTCACCTCTCAAACCTGGGAGGAACTGGGCACTCTTGCGTTATTGGCTACCAATGGATACCAGGCTTTGGCTATGGACCTTCCAGGTAGGACTCCCAATCACATTTTAGCCTGGGAACTCAATGGCTTATAATGTATGACTCTGATTGTGATAAATGGCTTCGTAGCCTTGCAATTAGGTGTAAAATAGAGAAAAATAACTTATTACTGCTGCGGTATTACAAATTGTACAATTGTAGTCTAGTGTAGCAATAGGTTCCCATGTACCCGCATTACATTTTTTTGTTACCTGTTTTTTTTTTTTTTACCCTAACTGGTTCAGGAGTTATGAAAATCAATTTTTTTCGCCATTCGCGTGGACATCAATTCAAGAGGGCTGGCAAATGAACCCCTTGGGGCATTAGTTGGCCTGGGCAACAAGGAAAATTATAACTAGACACTATTAGGGTCCAAAAAAACAGGTTTAAAAAAAGAAAAAAGGAATGCAGGTACATGGGAACCTGAGAACCTATCTCTCCTACTAGACTATTGCCTCAAATAACATTTTAGGTTCCTGCTGGTCACTCAATAGCATTGAATTGAACACATTCCTGGCCTAAAGAGGGCTTTATCTGTTTCTATATCTGTTTGTCTGACGGGTAGGATTTGGGAATTCTCCAGACTCGGATGCTGTGAAGACTGATCAGAATCGGGTGGACCTTCTCCAGAAATTCATGGAGGCCCTGGGTGTCAGGACAGCAGTGCTGATCAGTCCCTCCATGAGTGGGCACTACTCCATACCCTTCCTCATGAAGTACAGCTCCCAGCTGCATGGCTTCATATCCATAGCCCCAGTAGGAACCCGGAGTTACACACCTCAACAGTACCAGGCTGTCCGGGTAAAATTTCTAATGTTATTTCAGGTTTCCCTTCTTCTGAGAAGTTCACAAAAACATAAAGCAGGTCCTTGATTGGTTTAAGATTAATTTAAATCCCCAATCCCTAAAAATGCATCAGCCAGTAATAAATCAGTGAACTTTTCATTCAGAGGATATTTGTAACATTGTGCTGTCTCCTCGTTGTGCTGTGAAGAAACTAACAACCACTGGTTTGCAGAATGTAGCAAAGACTACAATTTTACTGATGTAGGCCTGCACTAAACTGACATGATGACAGCCACTGTACCACTATTTTTTAATATGGTAAATCTATGCTTGTTTTTAAGCGTGAATATGTGCAGTTACTATTCTATATGGATGTTGTGGTGTTCCTATATATTTACAGTAGCTAAATCTCAACTGTACCTATTCCATTTGCAGACTCCCACTCTGATTGTATATGGGGCCCTTGACACCAATCTAGGGGCCCAGTCCCACAAGAACCTCATTCAGCTGCCGCATCATTCTGTGCTGCGCATAGAGGGGGCCGGTCATGCATGTTACATGGACAAACCTCGCGAGTTCCACCAAGCACTATTGGACTTCCTCAGCAAATTGGAGTGAGACAAGGTTTAGGGGAAGAGGAAGGAACTGGAAGACAAGAAGACGCACAAGGCATACAGTAACCTACTTACAAATAAAGTGAGGTGTGGAGGGGGATAAATTCACCACCAATGTATAGGGCAAAGGCTGTAAAGGCTGCTTTTGATGTTAAAGTCTTCCCCCTGTTCACACTGGTGGTGAGTAGTCATCGTTGACCATGCTTTTGTACTTCACACTGTTCACAGCAAATGAAAAGCAACTCTTAAGGAAGTATAAACTTGCATAACCGGACTTGGAATCAAGGATGTATCAGCCAGTGTGTACAAGATGGAGGAGTAGTGTGTACAAGAGTGTGTGTGTGTGTGAGAGAGAGAGAGAGAGAGAGCAAGCGAGAGGGAGGAAATGTTTTCTTAAGAGTAGAATTGATCATAGATGTACAGTATATTACCCTACATTACAGTGGTTTCAAAGTGTTGAGATATCTCCAGGTTGGCATGCACATCATTCAGATATTCCTTTGTAAATGGCTTTGCTTAAACTAGACCAAGCTCCCAAAATGTTAAGAGTTCACATCTCAAGAAAATATTGTACAGAATGACAACGCTGTAACACGAACAACAATGTTAATGTTCAATTCTATTGCGATGACCATTATTTATTTTAAATTATGAGGATGAACTTGTATAGCTTTTCCCATGGACATTAAATGAATTCTCAGAAATGTAAATGAATATTTGTTAATGTCTCCTATGCATAAAACTGCAATGCAAATTAGCCTTTTTTTTCTATGGGCGAGGGGGGGGGGCACCCAATGCGTCATCGCCGAGGAATGGATGAGGTGGAGATCGACTACCTTAGTCTAGTACAGGATTGCAGCCGTCTGTGATCGTCTCTGTGATCGTCCCTGGCTGTTGTGCGGTAAATCAGCTTATGTCAGTAGAATTGAGTGAACTTTGACCTGAGAACCCGAGGAAAGGTGAGTAGCTTTGCTCCAGGTCTACAGTCTTTAGGTGGATTAACTAAACCAGTTTTGGACATTTATCAACGAGTGTCTGTGCACTAGTGCTACATTCTATATCCAGCCAGCTAGGCTAACATGTTAGTAACAATATGAACGTTATTCTAAGTTGGCTATCTCATGAGCCAGCAAATCTACCACAGTCACTACCTGTTATTGTAAAGTATTTTATTATTATACCTATTATCATTAGCCTATTATTTCATACGAGAACAGGAAACTTTTAACGTTATTACACATGCCGGGTTTGCTGTCTTCCGACCTCAACATTGGTTTGCTCTGTTCCCAGAAGAAGAGCAATGTTGCCTGATCAGGATGGTGCAGATGGTGGGGGTGGGCAGAGCACTTCTGAGATGGGAGAACACCCTTCTGTGAGTCTGTTTAGAGAGTACCTCCGTCTGAAGACAGTCCACCCAGAGCCTGACTACGGTATGGGAGCGATTTCCCTCAACACCAACTTGTGAATGTTCATGGTGTCCATGGTCCATGGCCATGCTGTCCATGACATTTGCAATCACATCACACATTATCAACTCAAAACATTGACATAGGACTAATAGGCTCTGTGCACCAGCTCCACTACTTCCTGAAAGTCACTTGGCATCTTTATTTCCTGTCCAATATGATTGGATTAAGTGATTAATCAGGTGTGTGCTGGGTCTGCCGCGCACCCGATTAATCACTTAATCCAATCATATAGGACAGGAAATAAAGAAGCCAAGTGACTTTCAGGAAGTAGTGGAGCTGGTGCACAGAGCCTTAAAATGTACCTGACTCTTCGGGGCCAACACATTAGCCTCACATCTCTTATACTATATCAAGGTCCACCGTTTACCATTAAGGCCTTTTAATATGGCGAAAGGTACCTGTTTCAGAGAAGCCAGAAACAGAATTACCACTTTGAATGTAGATCAGCAGTCACTGTAACTCAAGTCAAACACAGAGGATAATGAAGTTTGTTCGTTAAGTGTGTGTAACAATAAGCCAGAAGGTTGATTTTCATAACTAATGTTATGAGGGTGTTTCATGAGGGTGTTTGTTGCAATTGTTGGTCAAATGCTTTCCCATTCTGTTGTGGAAATAGTGTCTTTGAGCAATATTAGCTGGTAAGTTTTCATTAGTCTCAATGGTTGGTATGTTTTCATTTGTTTAGATGCTGCTCTGAGATTCTTGGATCGGATAGCAGAGGAGCTTGAACTGCCCATGAAAAAGATTGAGGTGTGTGTTGATGGGTGCTGGTATCTTTGAAATCTATTATTTTACTTATTTCTCACAAAATAAAAATGGAAGTTATTACAGTTTTGCCTCACTCCTCTTAGGTTTGCCCCAATCGAGTTGTGTCTATCATGACGTGGGAGGGGACGAATCCTGCTCTGAAGTCCATCTTATTGAATTCCCACACAGACGTTGTGCCTGTTTACCAGGTGATAGTCCCTGTTATGAGTTTCACAACCCTATCTCCCATAATCTCTTGAGACCCAGTGAAAATGCAGAGGAATCATTGAGTTATTACTGTATATCACTTTTTTTGTAGGAACACTGGAGGTATGATGCTTTTGCTGCTGTCAAAGATGGCGTGGGCAACATCTATGCTCGGGGAACCCAGGACATGAAATGTGTCACTATACAGTGAGTTTGGTGTCGCTGTCTCATGCCTTGTTGGATGAGTGGAGACAGCCAGTAGGACATTCTTATGTCATAATGTTATTACTGCTATTAGCCTATGTACCAAAGATAATCCATGTACCTCAGTGCACCTGCTCTTATGTGAATATTTGCCTTTCTACACCTGACAACTATTGCACTTTCCACCCACAATGCTTCCGACCTTTACCAATTCAATCTCTTATCCCCGCTCCACCATGTTCCTTCACACCTCCCAGTGTGTGGTCCTCACCATCACCCCCTACCTGTTGCTCTCCTTAGGTATATCCAGGCCATCCGAAGACTGAAAGCAGAGCAAAGGAGGCTGACGCGCACTGTCCACCTAATGTTTGTCCCGGGTAGGATTAGTGATTACTGACAAATACAGGCCTCAAAAATGCTTCAATCATATTTCTTGCCTTGTGTACAATAGCTAGTGTTTTGTATTCTGTGTGATTTACTTTGAATTTACAGTACATATGTGCATCTTGTGTGCTCATAGATGTGGTGTTGGTCCTGTATTTTTCAGATGAGGAGGTTGGAGGTCATAAAGGAATGGAAACGTTTGTGAAGCACCCGGAGTTCCAAAGGTTAAACATTGGCTTTGCTCTTGACGAAGGTAAATTAACAACCTTGCAAACTTTGCCAGAGGACAAACAAAACAAACAGCCCAAAATGTTTTTTAAGCTATTTCACATTTTTTATTGATTTTGGTAGGGTACTTTCAACCTCGAGTTTTTCGTGTTACAAAATAGATTTTTATAAAACTGAATTGAAAGTGCTTTTCAAGAGTTTCTCTTGTTTACGCCTATGCAAAACTGAAAGTAAGGTTGGCATTGTTACAGTATAGCAGCCCTATACAAGCTTACATATGATAAAATAAACCCACACATGATTAAATCATGAGGAAATACTCAGCTAGCAAGCTTAAGTTTACAAGTTGCAGGAGGCAAAAATTGCTCATCTGGACAACAATGGAATATGACTGTCAATATAATATGACAGTTTGCCTCCGCGGGTCTACCCGGGGGTTCGTGTTTACATCGCTGCCGATCGGAGCTGGAGCAGAGAAACACCAGTGCCTACTGCTGAGTCATCAGACAATGGACTAAATGCCGAGTGTACCCTTTCACACTAATGACAAAATTCAGATATTAGTGGGTTGGGATGTCAATGGAAATTGGGCAAAATTGCAAATTTCTTTTTTTTTTTTAAACAATTATGAGTTTTGAATCCCAGGGCAGTCAGATGTTCAGAGATTGTAAAGGGTAGTCCCAGCTTTCAGTTTCTGAATAAATAAATAAAAATCAACAAAATGGAGATATGTACTGTAATAAGATTTTCACCCAACAGCGACAATATGCTTGTTATTACAGGCTTAGCCAACCCCGGGGAAGCTTTCACTGTGTTCTATGGAGAGAGGAACCCTTGGTGTAAGTATTGGCTCTGTCAGAGACTTAGGGATGACAACTCTCACACACGCAGGAGTGAGAGTGGCATCTCCCAGCCTGGCCTTAGTTTGTCTGTGTCCTTCCCTCAGGGATAACTGTCCACTGTCCAGGCAGTCCAGGCCATGGCTCCCGGTTTGTGGAGAACACTGCTGCAGAGAAGCTGGTAAGAATATCTACTGTATATGCATGGCTGGTAAGAGTGTCTGTATGAATGGCTGGGTGGACTCTTAGGCCTGATTCATAGTCGACGTAAACAACGCAAGCTACGTTGTGAACGCAAGCTCCAACATGACTCGAGAGCTTGCGTTCTGTGTTTTGTTTTGTGGAAACGCAAGGAATTGCACTATTGCTTGCGTCAAGCGACAAATTTCGGCTTGACACACGCAAGGACGCAACGAGATCTTGCGTGGCCTTGCGAAGCTTGCGCTTATGTAGTTTGCGTCGACTATGAATCCGGCCTTAGTAGGCAGTACACAATGCACTATACCAGCTCAGTGGCCATGTGGTTAGAGTGTCCGTCCTGAAATTGGAAGGTTTGGGGTTCAATCCCGGCCGAGTTATTCCAAAGACTAAAAATGGTACTCAGCATCAAGGGTTGGATTGGGGGTAATGCCGCGCTCCAGATAGGATTTTGAGCCCGTAAGTTACGACTTCAAGTCACGACTGACTTCATAGCGTTCCAGGCAAACTGTCTGAGTGCGTAGAATTCTGGATAAATGTAAACAAGCCAATATGGCAAAAGCTTGAGATTTGGCTCACTGTCAGAGCTGGCAAGCTAAACATTGTATGCCTAATTTCACTATGCTAAGAAATCGTACGTTACGTAATTTTATTTATTGACATCATCGACTTTTTGGCATTTGCATGGTCAAGTTCAGGTTTCCCTTAACGTTAGCTAGCTAGCACTAGCTATATCTTGTCGTCAACATATTTGGGCATCATTACATACACATAGCAGATTGTAGTGCATAATCGTTTGTATTATTTTGACTACAATGTACAAATTTACTTTACGTTGCCCTAAAGTTAAGCCCTAATCTTTGTCGCCGGACCCATGTGGGCTGCCATCTTGTTTAGAGGGCTGTGTGACGTCAGAGGGCGCAACTGGGAGTACATCGATCTGGTACGAGTTCACGGGTGGGAAGTTACGGTTTGACTGTCATTCCAGTGCATTTTCACATGTAGAAGGTTGGAAAAACACGGGTTACCGGTTGCCTGGAACGCGCAATAAGTCCCATGACTAGCGTCATGTCCAGGGGGTGTACTTGTACATCAAGCTGCCTTATGCTAAGGAATCAGGAGATAGGCTCCTGCTCTATGGGCCACTAGGTTCGAGAACCATCGAAGAAAGATGTTGAGCATGATGAGGCTGATGGTCATTGACCTCACCTGTTTGGATCTTTCCCCTATTTCAGCGCAGCATTATCAATTCCTTCCTGGGCTTCAGAGAGAAGGAGAAAATCAGGTAATTGATTGAAGGAGAGTTGAATTAAGCTACATGTATATCTCATGGAAGTGTGATTTCATGATTGAAATGTTTTGTGGCCTTGCAGGTTGAACACCAGTGAGTGTTTCACTCTTGGTGATGTCACCACTGTCAATATGACCATGGTGAGAGGAGGCGTGGCCTACAACGTCATCCCTGCTGAAATGGATGTCAGCTTTGACCTGAGAATTCCACCCACAGTCAATCTTCAGGTGTGTGTGTGTGTGTGTGTGTGTGTGTGTGTGTGTGTGTGTGTGTGTGTGAGAGAGAGAGAGATATAGGGCTAATATACAGTCCAGTATAGTCCAACCCAATAATGTTTTCACCCGTTCAAATCTATATAATGCCATTGCCAGGAGTTTGAGGAGCAGATAAAGCAGTGGTGTAAGGAGGCTGGAGAAGGCATCACTTATGACTTTGCTCAGGTCAGTCCACTTAAAGAAGCCTGTTTCCTGCACTCAATCAAGTTAATAAAAACAATTACCTTTGCTCCTTTGGTCTCATGAGCTATAACTTCATTCATATCATTTCATCCTTTACAGAAACACATGCACCAGGATGTGACATCCACAGATGAGAGTGACCCCTGGTGGAAAACCTTCAACACAACCTGCAAATCAATGTAATGCCACTCTCAAAGCTTGCAGACATACTGTATGAACACACAGACCTTTCAACATATTTAAAGGGGAAAGGAGGAATTATCTGAATTAGTTAAAATTGTTAACTTCTATTGAACCGACCTCCCTATTCCTTGTGATGTCAAAATTGCATCGATAAATGTCTTGCATCATCATTATCATTCAAAACATAATTGACTGAGGGGCCAAGTGCTGGTTGGCATTGCCCATGTAAAGAACACTAAATGTTGGTCTGTGTGTCTGCTTCAGGGACATGACTTTGGAAAAAGAGATCTTTCCAGCAGCAACAGATAGCCGTTTCATCAGAGCGGTGAGTAGAAGCAAAGGTTGATGTTGGAGACCTCTTGATTTTAATCAAATATACTGCACAAGAGCTCAGTGTCTCGTAATTGGCCATTTTAGAGGAAATCCTTAAATTCCTATTGGAATCTTATGAAACATTGGTTCTATCTACCCCATAATTCCGATGGTTACCTTATGAAAATCCTGGATGTTTCATTGACATGAACTATTTGTCACAGGTGGGTATCCCTGCCATTGGTTTTTCCCCCATGAATCACACTCCAATCCTGCTGCATGATCATAACGAATACCTGAACGAGGAAGTCTTCCTCAGGGGCGTTCAGGTGTACGAGAGACTGGTCCCAGCTCTGGCCAACGTGCCAGCCCAGCCTGGTGAGGTGTAGAGAAACATAGTGGCCATGTCTGGATAACACATTTGATCAATGAACTAATTTTCAATAAACCTGATGAAGCACCAAAGAATGAGAGAAATACATCCAGCTGAACTATTAAAGCACTTACCATGTGGCCATCTGTCTGCATACAACATCTTAACTGATTCCTCTAAGAAACTCAGGATGTATTTTACATTATATTACACATTGTCAGCCTTGAATCAAATGTTGCAAATGTTGAGTGTTTTGTGTGCACTTTAGTCCTTAGAGTATGATCATCTGCTATCAAAATCAATTGTATGACTTTTCTAGAGTTGCAAATGAAATAGGATTTACAATGAATGATGAACATTTCTGTGATATCAGAAGCTCCTTAAAGGAGTAGTTAAGGGAAAATGCATGTTTAGCCCTGTTTTAAGGTTACTTATGATCATATACAATGGTTCAGATCAAAACGTTGACAAAGCTAGCATTTTCAAGAAAGTTGATAATTGCTCTACCACCGTTTTGGTCATACAATGGATGTGGATGGGCATCTTGAAGAAGCTCACCGAGGGTGTAATTGGTGTCCGTTGGTGTTCTGACATCAAATTCGCCACAAAGTATGAATCCTGTAGGGTTTTATTTATCATTTTATGAAATCCATTGACTTGTATTGAAGCGACCATTGTAGATGTGTAAATCAATCCGCAGAGGGGATTCAGGAAGCGGAACTACTTACGGTAGCTATTGTTATTGTTTATGTTGCTAGGCTACCTAGTTTCCGGAAGTTTACACACGTATGTGCTGCGACTAAATAGTTCTATGCTAAATATTTAAAAAAGCCTTTTCCAGATGAACTAGAATTTTACTTTATGGGGAATTATATGTCAGAACGCCAACTAACACCTAGGTGAGTTTCTGGTCTTTGAAATCGAGAGTTTAACATGTTTTTGAATGATTTTTCAAGATGCCCATCCACATCCATTGTATGACCAAAACGGTGGTAGAGCAATTATCAACTTAATCGAAAATGCTAGATTTGTCAACGTTTTGATCTGAACCATTGTATATGATCATAAGTAACCTTAAAACAGGGCTAAACATGCATTTTCCCTTTACTACTCCTCTAAAATGCTCACTGCACAGATTATTAAATTGAAGTCTTATTTTGTAATTTAGTAATGTATATGCTTCCTGATACTTTTATTTGATAGTGCTGATTTGAATAAACATTACTTTATTAATTATTACACTTTGTCATGGCTGAGGTTATCTTGCCTTTTAGACCAGCCAGATATTACAAGTTTACGTTTCTGCTTGACTTCACAAACTGAAATAAAACATGCCTGGTTTACAATTAGTTCACCCTGTAACCCATAGCCTACTACATTCACACACAAAATCATAGTCACAAACACAGCTACAATTAATTTTTTTCCTAAGTAAAACGTGAAAATGCAAATATCTTTTTAGCATGAGCTTTACTTCGTAAAATGGATTGCGGTAATGTGATAAACGTTGGGTGCCTAGTTTTAGGACATCACATCATACTGTATTTAGACCGGTATGGTCCTTTAAGCACTAGATTATACTCTTAGTCACTTTTTCAGAAAGGAGATGAACTTGTGAGTTCTGGTGAATAGTAGTATACACATTCTTATGTTAAATGCAATTATTGAAAGCTAATCACTTTGGATAAAAGCGGCAGCTAAATGACAAATGTAATGCGAATAACCAAAGTCAACATGCCATGCTGTTGCTAACTTGCCAAAAAAAAATGAATTGTAGCTGTGTTGCTCAAAGTTGAAGATTTTCAGTAGCAGCATACAGTACTGTTTACAGTAAAACATTTTGATGTGCTGTGGGCTCAATTAAAAAAGAAAATCTGTGAAGATTGTTTGTGGAGGACAGTCTGAAGATGTAGTGTAGCAATTTGGGTGATTGACCAAAATGTGGGAGGAGTAGGCCTAGGGTTTGATAGGTTTTACAGTTTGAGAAAAACAGAGTGATGGAGTTCATAATTCCTGCATGAACGTTTCTGCTCACTTGGGCCTACATTTTGGTCGTGGTTGAAAAGTTATGGCACATGGCTGATTTGTTATGTTTTTTTAAGTTTTAAACTTGAAACGCTTGCCACCATCTGGACTATTGGCCCACAATGCCAGTTGAGGACTTCTGGCATAGGACTGGACCTATGTGCAAAGTCTGGTGATTTTTGTGCATGGCTGTAAACCAGGATAGCTTTTGTCCGGTTGTCACTCCCTCCCTCCCGTCAATGTTGACCTGCACCGTCAAAATTCCGCTTACAACCGTCACTGGAGGGTAGTCTTGAACAACCTAGTCACTGACGACCAGCTCAACACGACGCCCTGGACAGGTCAGGTAAATTCTGGTTCAAAATGTAAAGCTATATACAAACATCACATAAAACATTTTAAATAATGTCCAGTCTTGTGCCATTAGGCACGGTGTTTAGTCTTTTCAGTTTGAAAAATAAAGACTTGACAAGGCTTTGATAATCATTGTGAATGTTTTTTTCTTACACTTTACTTACAGACAACAAATACTGCTCATAAGACCTCATAATTATGTTATAGTATGATACAACTGCTAATAACCTTAAAGCTCACAAAGTCATGCTATAGCGTATTATTGCTTTTTATAAGACATTCCATTTAAAAATCTATGAATTTATAACATCTATAAAATAAAGCAATACATAGCGTTTTCTCCGGTTTTCTGCGGTTTTCTTTCTCTGCGAGTGCACTGTCGTAACGTTATCAAATTGTCTTTTTCTGGCTTCCTCCGTGATGTTTCACTTCGGTTCTCTCACCTCCGCCATATCTTTGAGCTAAAAAACGCATGATATCCATAGACGCCGGAATAGTTAGCTACTACTGTGTTGTTTAAGCACAACGTTGCGCATGCGCACTTCGACTGAATGCTGCGTCCCGGGGCGTGAGTTTTAAAAGGTAATAAATGTCAATGTATTATCTTTCTGAGTAGACTGTTTGGACGATTCAGCTTACTTTTAGTAAATCTAATTGGAGAATTAGCACCAGACATGTTTGTAAAGGTCCAAATATCACGATGTATTGCTTTAAAAAAAAAGGAAAGAATCAAATTTATAACATGTTATGATACGTTAGAGCAGTTGCTATATGTGTTTATAACTGGCTAAAGTTTGGTAGTTATAATGTGCTGTATAGCCTATCTCTGAAAACTCATTTGTTTGCTTGACCTTGTTGGAGGTTCCATAAGTAGTCATTGGCAAAGTTAACAATCTGAGTCATGGCGGTCATCAGCAGAACATCCATCTCATTGTTCAGTGCACCTTCCTCATGGTAGTTCTTCACAGGCAGGATGCAGGTCATGGGGACACCCAGCTTATTACTGCATGTTTCCATCTGAGAGAAATGTCAGTCAATCTAGATCAAGTTACATGTGATTATTGAATTATTTCCATAAATATTAAAGTGTGTTGTTGATGGTGTGTTATTTGATTAAATCAGAATGTACGGTAAACCAGTAGCCTATTTACTTTCTCTTTGATGATCTTGCTTGTGTAGATTTTCTTCAGATCACTGGACACCAGCTCGCAAGCTTTGTCTGGCATCGTCATGACAACAACTTGTGGGATTTCTAGGATCAAAATAAAAGAGAGATTTGCATAGTGTGATTCAACCAAAGATTATTGATGAACTTACTTTGAAAATATGAAAACCCTTTATTTGAGAGAAAAGCATGCCCCAATATCCTCAATGACTACAGGCCAATGGCACTGACGTCTCATTTCATGAAGGTATTCGATAGACTGGTTCTGCAGTGCCTGAGGCCCATGGTAAGCGACTTCCTGGACCCGCTGCAGTTTGCATACCAGGCCCGAATCAGTGTGGACAATGCCATCATCTAACTATTTCACAGAGCCTACTTACACCTGGAAGGGCCAGGGAGTTCAGTAAGACTTTTCCGGTGCATTCAGCACCATCCATCCCCTCCAGCTCGCAGAGAAGCTCCCAGCGATGCAGGTAAGCCACGACAGGGTACATGCTGTTCCCACAGTAACCTCGCGTCACCAGTCTCTCCTCGGGGAGAAGAGCCTGGTGTCTATTTACTTCACTCTCTCCTCGGGGAGAAGAGCCTGGTGTCTATTTACTTCACTCTCTCCTCGGGGAGAAGAGCCTGGTGTCTATTTACTTCACTCTCTCCTCGGGGAGAAGAGCCTGGTGTCTATTTACTTCACTCTCTCCTCGGGGAGAAGAGCCTGGTGTCTATTTACTTCACTCTCTCCTCGGGGAGAAGAGCCTGGTGTCTATTTACTTCACTGCCTTAAGCCCGCCCCTTCTTCCGGCTTGAGCCTGTAGAGCCCGCCTCCTACTTCCGCTTGCTTTATTTTTCCTTAACCGGTAGTTCTCCTCGAATCTTCTTTTACAATTTTCGTCGGTGTTATGCCTGGTGATGCCATCGCGAATGTTATCTACTCGAAACTTCACCATGTGCAGCCTACAGTAAAAACATTACAACAACTGTTCTTCTTCCAGTCCAGACCGGAAGATTATGCGATGCGTCATCGCGCTTCCGCTCTAGACTAGTACCACAGTGGAAAGCAGCACCTGATTGGTTCGTGTCCCTGCCGCTCGCTAAACAAACATGGCGGATCCCGAAGCAACGAGTGGTAACGTTAGGCCTAACGTTAGAAGAATAAATGCAGCTATAAGTGCAGTTATTGCAGAAATAGACTTAATCACAGCACTTAAACAAGAGCAAGAGTATGAACTAGCGGAGTTTCTCGGTGGAAAATATGTTTTTGCCGTTCTTCCGACTGGATTTGGCAAAAGTTTGCTGAACGCTGATTGGCTGAAGGTGTTTGTCTGTCATCCGTTAAGATGATAGCCTGCAAAGCAGCACTTTCTTGAATTTCTCAACTGCCCTGAACCAGAACATCCTGCTAACCCCACCAACCCCAACACCAGCCCTCCAACTGAAACAGAAGTCAGAAGGGCCATCCAAATAACAAAGGATGGGAAAGCTGCAGGCTTGGACTCCATCCATGCAGAGGTGCTGAAAGCTGACCTCAACACCTCAGTTAAGGTTCTCAAAGACCTGTTCAGAAACATCTGGGACAGAAATGTCATTCCTGTGGATTGGGCCAAAGGTCTGACTGCTAAAATTCCAAAAGCAATATGCAAAACTGCAACAACTGGCGAGGCATCACATTGCTATCTATACCATCCAAAGTCTTCTGCAAAATCCTGCAAGGCAGAATTGACACAGCGATTGACACGAAATTTAGGCAGGAACAGGCAGGCTTCAGGAAAGGAAGAGGGTGCACTGACCAGATCTTCACTTACCCCGGTCACTGGCAGCTTTTCTGACTCTCTTCATTTGGTCTATGACATCTTCATCCATGCGACTGATTGCGTCTGCTGTCACAATACTCACCAGACAGTGAGTTTTGTCACTGAGGGCGGGGTTCGCATTAAACCCTGGCATTGTATCAGTTAATGGTGCTACAGGATTGAACTGGGCAAAAGAAACAGTGAAGACAGTTCAACTGACACCACTTTTTGCATATTCTTCATATTTTATTAAATGAATCTTGGTTCTTTTAGAAAAAAAGATAATGTGGTCAGTGTTACGCTATAATACAATTAAGTCAGATTTTCCATTTAACTAGATTGTACAGTAACAAAAGTTCCTGTTTTTTATGAAAATTGAATTGTGTGGTTTACCGTGTAGTTCTCTGGGATGTGACCTTTCAGAGCATTGATGATGTCATCAACGTGCATCCCTCTCCCTGTCTCCTCTAGACCCATCACATCGTTGAATACAAAGGGCAAACGCCCCTTTGCATTTTTGATGTAGTGGCTTTTGTACTGGAAAAAAAGAGAAAAAACATAATCCTTTAGGTGAACACATACAGCTCAAATTATTTCTTTATTATACCATGGCCTGGGTGAATACTCAAATAAGGGGCGGCTGTAGCTCAGTTGGTAGAGCGGGTCGTTCAATGATCGAAGGGTCAGCATTGTGATCAGGACTATTGGCCCCCTTTGCCAGTTGAGGACTTTTGGCATAGGACTGAACCTATGTGCAAAGTTTGGTGATTTGTCATGCATGGGAAGTCAGACTTACTAGGAATATTGAGATTCAGACTATTGGGAAATACAAGAGAGACTGGCAGCTGAGGCTGCCTGGGCCCTAATGAGGCATTAATGTTTGTGCACAATTAAGTTTGGTTTTAATAGCGACTGGCAGCTTACCTTCAGTGTGAAGCTCATCCCTGCACCACTAGCCACCAGGGCTCCAGCTGCTGAACGCCCCTGGAAGATACTGTTGAGAGAGTTGATGAAGCTGGACTTCCCAGAACCCACCGGCCCATGCAGCAAGATTCTTAGTTCCAAATCTGGATCATTCAGCTCAAAGTTCCTCAATTCTTTCACCATCTTGTCTCGATGGCTCTCACTGTTGGAGGAAGGCACAAATTTGACCTGGCACAAATTTGACCAATAGAATGGAGGTATGAAAATATGTAGTTTAATTACTTACTTCCAGTCTATTGGTCTCCATGGGCTGGAAAAAGCTGTATGACACAAAAATGATAAAAGAATGAGTGTGTGTACTGTATGTGCTCTCAGTTTTAATTGTAATTTCGGCTACCAATTTAGGGTTCCCCACATTTTATTTGTGGAGACTCACTGAGTGAGTTGTACTAGCCTACGGGTAGACAACCCCTAGTATATGCTCTGCCTGCATGGCTTGTGTGTGTATGTGATCAGGAAAAAATTGCATAAACATATGCTTGCTCATTAGTTGAGAATATTTCTGTAATATTAGATAGATATTACAGTAATAAATGCATCTCACTTGGTGATGGTGTCTGTTGTGGTGGTCCTTCAAAATCACGAAGGAATTGAAGAAAAACATTTCTGAGGAGTTGAAAAAAACATGTTAATGTAGTGTACAGTAAGATGCAGATCAACATTGAAATATAAAAAAATTACAGATCCTGTATTTTCAGATGGGATATGAGTGCATCCTGCACCCTGAAGCTGATAAGATATTTTGAAAGATAAATGTAGATAATGTGAAATGTGAAAGATAAATTTGAAAGCAAGTCTTAAATCTGTAGATTATTGAATTGAATAGACAGGCTTTGTAGATATACAAAAAAGTAAAAAGTTAGACTGCGGTCAAAGCAGCCTTCAATTCGGAAATACAAGTCATGTGGTCCACAGCCAATTTCCCTTTGCGCAAATATTAGCGTCATTACGGTCATTGACGACCGCCCATAATGCCACAACAATTCCACTTCAATGTGGTAGTAGACAACCTCAGGGTGTCACCTAGTGATTGACAGGACATTCTGATGTGGCATTTCAAAATAAAATGCCCTTGGGTGGTCTACTAGTACTCTGAAGTGGAAGTGTTGAGGCATTATGGGCGGTCTCTTTTTTAATCCTAATCTGAAATTGCAGGAAACAGTAGGTCGTATAGGACAGTTTAGAGGGCTTTTGTTTTGAAATGCCACATCGGAATGTCCTTAAAATTTCTGGGTGACACCCTGAGGTGGTCTACTAGTACTCAGATATAGAGTTGTTGAGGCATTATGGGCGATCTCCTTTTAATCCTAATCTGAAATGGCAGGAAACTGTAGGTTTTATAAGACAGTTTAGAGGGCCTTTATTTTGAAATGCCACATCAGAATGTACTGAAAATCACTGGGTGACACCGGATACCCTGAGGTGGTCCACTAGTACTCTGAAGTGGAAGTGTTGAGGCATTATGGGCGGTCTCTTTTTAATCCTAATCTGAAATTGGAGTAAAGAGTAGGTTTTATAGGACAGTTTAGATTGCCTTTATTTTGAAATGCCACATCAGAATGTTCTGAAAATCAATGGATGACACCCTGAGGTGGTCCACTAGTACTCAGATGTGGAGGTGTTTTTGGCTGCTCACTCTCGTTTGACACCCTCACGACATGCACATCCCTACGTCTGTGGTAATTGGTAAGGTCCAGGTCCTGGGGCAGGATAGACAGAGGCCTCTATACATTTAACCACAGGTAGGTAACTCTTTGTTAAATACACCAGGTTAGAGGGGTTTGCCACCTTTTGTAAGTTTGTTTAGAGTAGTCTAGATAGTCAGGGACATTCTGCTACTGGGGCGTTGGGGGGGTGTAGTTAGGTAGTTTAGCTTGACCTCCTTCTTAGCTGTTTTATTTGGTTCAATTGTTTGGCATACTTCCGCCAGGCTCCTTGACCTTGTCCTGAGGTATTATGTATTGAGTTTGTCCTGTGTTATCCCCATTTTGTTACTTAAATACACTTTGGTTTATTGCACCGTTACTTTGTGTTGACTCAGTTCTTTGCTCCAGCGCACACAAGATCCTATTTACCGGTTCTGGTTACCACCGTTGCATATCCTTGTTACCCCTAGACCCTGCGGGCTGTAACAGTCTTATAGAACAGTTTAGAGGGCCTTTATTTTGAAATGCCACATCAGAATGTACTGAATCACTGGGTGGCACCCTGAGGTGGTCCACTAGTACTCTGAAGTGGAAGTGTTGAGGCATTATGGGCGGTCTCTCTTTAATCCTAATCTGAAATTGGAGTAAAGAGTAGGTTTTATAGGACAGTTTAGATTGCCTTCATTTTGAAATGCCACATCAGAATGTTCTGAATCAATGGGTGACACCCTGAGGTGGTCCACTAGTACTCTGAAATGGAAGTGTTGAGGCATTATGGGCGGTCTCTTTTAAATCCTAATCTGAATTCGCAGGAAACAGTAGGTCATATACTGTAGGACAGTTTAGAGGGCCTTTAATTTTAAATGCCACATCAAAATGTCGTGAAAATCACTGGGTGACACCCTGAGGTGTCAGGCATTAAGTAAAAGTGTTGAGGCATTAAAAGTGTTGAGGCATTATGGGTGGTAAGTGTTGAGGCATTATCGGCGGTCTCTTTTAAATCCTAATCTGAATTTGCAGGAAACAGTAAGTCATATAGGACAGTTTAGAAGGCCTTTATTTTGAAATGCCACACCAGAATGTCCTGAAAATCACTAGGTGACACCCTGAGGTTGTCTACTACCACACCGAAGTATAATTGTTGTGGCGGCATGGGCGGTTTCTTTTTAATCCTAATCTGAAATTGGAGTAAAGAGTAGGTTTTATAGGACAGTTTAGATTGCCTTTATTTTGAAATGCCACATCAGAATGTCCTGAAAATCACTGGGATATACCCAGAGGTGGTCTGCTAGCTCTCTGGATTGGAGTAGGTGTGGCATTATGGGTGATTTCCTTTTATTTCTAATCTGAATATTAAGGAAATATAGTTATGACAATTTAGAGGTAGGGTTAGGGTTATTTATTTTTGAAATGCCACACCACAACCGCCTTTCACTTCTGTAATCAAACGATGGTTATTTGACTTCACTACGTCGGTGAACGCGGTGGCAAGTCCTTAAAAGAGAAAAAATTATTTACCGTAATGACACTAATGTTTGCGCAAAGGGGAATTGGTTGTGACTGCCCACATGACTTGTATTTCCGAATCGAAGGCTAGCTTGACCGTAGTAAAGTGAGGGGGACAAAAACAGGATTTTATAAAGTGGAGGGTACATGTCCCTCCTCTGCCCAATGAAAATTTTGCCCATGATAAAATCTACAGTAGCTGTTGGGTGGATAAACCCTTTCGATTGGACTACAATGTCACATTGTTAGCAACGGTCACACCTAAAGGCCAGGGCTGCCAAGTCTCACGCATTGAGCGTGAGACACGCATTTCAGCCTCTTCTCACGCTCACACGCCACACTTAACAATTCTCACGCGGAGAAATGACCAACCCCTACATACTAGGCTACAGGCCCATAGCCTGGGGGGGGGGATCGGGTGGATCGAACGAACCCCGCCTCACGACCAAAGGTGCAGAATTCAGGGCAAAAGTCTCCCCCCCGGTCAACAACTCGCACGACAATCACAATAAAAATGATCAATCACCCCCCCCCGTCAACAACTCGCCCAACAATAAAATTAACGGGGAAGCAGTGATGCCAACTTAGCGACTTTGTCGCTAGATTTAGCGACTTTCCAGACTCCCCTGGCGACTTATTTCATGAAAAGCGACTAGCGACAAATCTAGCTACTTTTTCTGGTCATTGGGGGCCAAGCAGCGAAGCTGCGAAGGCCACCATTGTGTTTGTACCTTTTCTTATTATTTATTTATTTATTTACTCCCCTGAGTCTTGTGACCAAGACCCATGTCCACAGCTCCAACCCTCTAGCGCCACCAACGTGTCAAAGTTGGAGGTTCATTTGTGCACGCAACTTTTGACCTGTAAGCCCGATTTTCAAAAACGAGGTACCGCTGGATTCCTTGGCTCAAGCCGAGTTCAACACACTCTATGACATCCTTTTCCGCCATATTGGATTTCCCGCCATTTTGGATTTAGTGAAAAACACTTAAAATGTATCTCCTCCTAGGAATTTCGACCAATCTGCACGAAACTCGGTATGCACATTCTCTAGACCGATGTCCACAAAAATTATCCAGGGATTTTCGATTCTCGAAAGCGTTCGCCCACTACAGCCAATCGAATTTGGCGTCCAAGCCGCCAAACAGGAAGTGTGGTCATATCTCAGCAAATTGTTAATGTATCAAAGCCACATTTGGCACACTCATTGGGAACAATTGAGAACATAGCTCGAACCCATAGCTCGAACATAGCTCGAACCCTCTAGCGCCACCACCATGTCAAATTTGGAAGTGCGTTAAGGCACACAACTTTTGACCTGTGTGACCGATTTTCAAACGTGGTACCATTGGAATCCCTGGCTCATGCCGAGTTCATCGCACCCTATGATGTCATTTTCCACCAATTGGATTTCCCGCCATTTTGTATTTTGTGTAAAACACTTAAAATGTATCTCCACCTAGGGATTTGCACCCATCTACATGAAACTGGCTGTACACATTCTATAGACCAATGTCCACAAAAGTCTTACAGGGATTTTCGATTGTCAAAGGCGTTCGCCCGCTACAGCCAATCGAATTTGGCGTCCAAGCTGCTGAACAGGAAGTGTGGTCATATCTCAGTAACGTTTTGATGTATCATAACCACATTAGGCACACTCATCGGGGACAGTCCCATGACCCCTGTCACCAAGTCTATGTCGACACCTCAAACTCTCTAGTGCCACAAACCTGTCAAAGCTGGAAATGCGTTTATTCTGAACCATATGCCCGATTTTCAAAACTGCAGTAGAGATTCGAACGCGGCTATTGCGTATTTCACTCGTTTTCTTTGATGCGCTGGTCGCGCATCCTGCTTGGCCCCCACATTGATGCTTGCAGCTATATTTTGGAGAATTATTGTGTTGACAAGGAAGCGAGCTCAGCTCACGAATCACGACGAGAGAGAACTTTTTTTGCTGCCTTCACCTCCTGTCGTCCTCTCTCCCTCGCACGCCCACACACACCACGCGCTGGGATCCCTCCCGCAACAACCAATCGTATTACTGTAATTTACCTGACATTTGTAATGGACCTGTTAAAGAATCTGTTGTATATTTAGGTGTCACTGTAAATAAACTTCAACATTCTAGGTGCTCTACAAATTTTTCTCCTATTATAGAAAAAAATAGAAAAAAACTTGAAGGCTGAAGGCATCTCGAGACTTACCTAGTATTAGCCATTGTCACTGCATGTAGACGCCAAAACCTGTAAATCGATTGATCAGTTGCTTTTTAATTTCCTTTGGAAGAACAGAATCCACTATATCAGAAAATCTGTAGTTATGAATACTTATGACCACGGTGGTCTCAACTTCTTAGACTTCAGCACCCTCAACAACACTTTCAAAATTAATTTAATTAGAGTTGTAACTATAATATTGATAAGATTCCAGCAAAACTATCTGCCTTTCATAGGCAAGCTTTATTAGCTTGGTCCATGATCTTCAAACATAATTTCTCACCCCATAAGTATATTATCTGGAACAACAGAGATATCCTTTTTAAGAATATCTTTATTCCTTCAACATTGGTTTGACAACAACATCCTACTCGTTTCCCTAAGAAAGGACATCTTACCTTGACGTTCGTATTGAGACGGGAATGGTGAAGCAGTATTCAGCAGCAGTCAAAGTCTGTTTATCAGGACAGCAGGAAGCTCACCTCATAATTGTCCCATGTGATCATTTCTGGGAAACCACGCCATTTACCAGATCCTTTGGATCAGTTTCACTTTCACTCTCTACCTTACATTGTTGATGTGATTGAGGCCCACATACTGTACATATTTTCTTACTAACTTTGAAGAACTGCTATCACCTGCATTTCCATTTATTTTACTTGTATTTATTTACTTTACTACAGAATGTGACCTTGTCCATCATTTGTCTTTTTGCTACAGTATATGTACCACAAGTAGAAATATTGCCATTGTCAGTAACCCTTTTATTTATGGAATTGTGGAGGATAGCCAGTGTCCTGGGGGGGGATGTGCTCTGTTGTTCTTTGTTATGCTTAAAATCAATTAAAAAAAGGGAATAATAATACTGTACATTTCTTATACAGTTCATATACCTTTACTTTCTTTGTTTTCTTACTTCAATGTATTTGTGTTAGTGATCACTAAAAACCATAACTAGGTTCCAAATTACATTACCAACCAAATAATATACTTTACAACTTCCTACATGCATGTACAATAGAATAAAGGGTGCTCAGAGAGCACAGGGCTCCGCCCATTAATGCATTTTGTTGGTGTAATCAAATTGAAATGGTTAAACTCACTCCTCAGTATAAATATAGCACACTTGCACCATTGAAGAGTAAGCTTTTTGGTGGTGTAACTGATTGTGGTGTTTATGAGAGGTGGTCATGTATGAACACAACTGAACATACTTGTGTACTTTTGTAATGTTTTCAATCAGCCATTATAGACAATAACAGAAGACATAAGTTACAAAACAATATACAGATATTAAGTCCAGTGTTCATTCCTCTGGGGGGTAAAAAGGACAGGCACAAGCCCAGTGTCCATGCCTCTGGGAGGGGTAGGGCACAAGCCCAGTGTCCATGCCTCTGGGAGGGGTAGGGCACAAGCCCAGTGTCCATGCCTCTGGGAGGGGTAGGGCACAAGCCCAGTGTCCATGCCTCTGGGAGGGGTAGGGCACTAGCCCAGTGTCCATGCCTCTGGGAGGGGTAGGGCACTAGCCCAGTGTCCATGCCTCTGGGAGGGGTAGAGGAGCACTAGCCCAGTGTCCATGCCTCTGGGAGGGGTAGAGGGGCACTAGCCCAGTGTCCATGTCTCTGGGATGGATTCTAAGTTGGCTTATGCTACACCACTCCATCGAGTTTCATGAAAATCGTTCTGGTAGTTTTTGTGTAATCCTCAGATATTATTTTGTTTTACATGCATAGAAACATAAGATGATATTGGTTGCTTAAACAGCAAATAAATAAACTTGATATCTAAGATGCTATCTAAAGCTGACTTGATTCCTCATTGCAACAAAGAGCCAACGTTCTCTAAAGAAAAATCAACATCTTCCTCGCGGCTCGAATCCGCGATAGAAATTCATGAGACCAACTGCTTAACCGCTCGGCCACCAGGCAATGCATAAGCCTATCAGAAGAAGTAAAGACTAGAAAGCGTTCTCAGAGCACAGGTTTCCCTGTCTTTTTTCATATGATATCAGAGTGCATTAGAAAATAGTTTGTGGGATGTTCCAATCATTCTGGTAGTTTTTGTATAATCCTGCTATGTGACGGATAATACAGTTTTTTTTCCGTTTGCTTCAACACACACTAAAAAGAACACATAGTTAGTGAAACCTGACACTCAAGGGGCAAAACCTCAGCCCAGATAGGTAGTTTATGATTTATATGTACGCTAATACCACACGATCCAGGCTAAGAAAATGTAACTTTTCCTAATACAGTGGTTATCTGCTTTGTTTTTCATGAGTCAGATATGATTTTGTTTTACATGCATAGAAACATAAGACAATATTGGGCATAAACGGTAAAAAAAAGAGTTGATATCAAAAGCCGAAACCCGGGCCGACGGATTCCCGGGCCGACGCATTGCTAGACTGGTACATTACCGCTCGGCCTCCACCGGCGGAATGGGAAATCTGTCAGGAGAAGTAGGCTAAATATAAATGGAAGGAAGCCGGTCCAAGTATGGCAAAGTTGTTTTCTTTTAATTTGTCTGTCTGCCGAGGGATTCTGATCCGCACCAAAATTGAATGTGTTCTAACTTGGCCCATGCTACACCCCTCCACCGAATTTCATGAAAATCGCTCGGGTAGTTTTTGTATAATCCTGCTATGTGACCGAACGAACAAACAAAATAACACACGACCGAAAATATACCCTCCGCCAGCGGTCGCTGGGCGGAGCCAATCATTTTAGTAGACAGTAACAGCAACTTAACCTTACTGCTGATGGCGTACTCACAGACTGGGACAGTTTTGCGTCACACACTGTCCCAAATCAGCAAGCTACGCCCACCAGCCAATGAGTTGTCTGTGTATATAGAAATGAAACTTAAACATATAATAATATACAGGCAAAGGGAATGCCCTATATTAACCTTGTTACACTAGCTTGTGTAGTCCTTGTTTGAAATGTTGAGGTTGGGTGCATTGTGGGTACAATTATTGTAGTTAAAGACCTTGTATTTCCCAGAATAGAGTACAGTAGCTGGGTTTACTTTTTTTTTTTTTTTTTTTAAACCTGTGTGTTTAAGCTCAGCTTTTAAAGGGCAATGCTCGTTTTTGACAACCTGGACCTTATTTACAACATATTATAAGAAGTTTGACTCACCGAGATCACTTTTGTGTAGTTCGGAGGCCTGTAGAAGAAATTTAAAATCCAGCGCGAGCCAGTATATCCATGTAATGACGGTGATCGGGGCACCGAGAATGCAGTTTCTCAAAATCTATTTTCGGCCGCTAAACGGTTGTTTTCATCAATCAGATTGGATGAATCGACAATTGAGATTCCTCAACGCGAGGCATTGTTGTGGTTTTCAAATACAGGGTCTTTAGCCTCTGTAATATGATTCTCTGCGCTACGATCGTTGTTGGTGCCGAGAATATTGTCGTCGTCATTCGTCAGCAACAATCCGATCGTAGCGCAGAGAATGTGAGCCGGAGAATAGCCAGTCTGCACGCTGGCCTGTGCGCATGCGTGCTGGAGCAAGTGGGGAAAGGCGTGTAAAGATCATATTACAGAGGCTAAAGACCCCGTATTTGAAAACCACAACAATGCCTCGCGTTGAGGAATCTCAACTGTCGATTCATCCAATCTGATTGATGAAAACAACCGTTTAGCGGCCGAAAATAGATTTCGAGAAACTGCATTCTCGGTGCCCCGATCACCGTCATTACATGGATATACTGGCTCGCGCTGGATTTTAAATTTCTTCTACAGGCCTCCGAACTACACAAAAGTGATCTCGGTGAGTCAAACTTCTTATAATATGTCGTAAATAAGGTCCAGGTTGTCAACAACGAGCATTGCCCTTTAAGGTGGGCTCACTAGATCACCTGCTTCATTGATGTCCACTAGTGCACAGTGCCCATGGGCACGGTGTGGTTTGTAGATCGATCCATCAATCCATCGATATGTAATGCTGCTTTTAAGTGCATGTCGGATTGATCAGATGATAGTTTTCTCTGAGTGTGGAAGTCATTTGCGCAACTATCTTTCTATCTATCTATCTATATATCTATATATCTATCAAAATGGTGCTTGGAGAGCACAGACCTCCACCCATGAATGCATTTAGTGCGAGCAGGACATGTTTGGTATTGCTGCATTCATTAGCCCGAGAGCTTTATGTCAGTCCAAACCCTGTGTCTTTGTGACCTCCCCATGTTGAGATATGGCCGTTTCAATCCCCCTCATTGACAATGAATGGGGAGCCCAAGTCCCCAAAATTAATGGAGGTGAATAGGTGGCCATGTTTGGACGGCTCTGTGGCAACCCCTCAGGTTGCAGCTGGTGGGGAGTGGTTCGGTGCACTCCAGGCTCTCACCTCACACCCCCCAGTCCACACCCCGTGTCTCTAGCACCCCCACATGAGCAGCTGGCTTCACTCAAAGTTTTGTTTTGATTTGTGGATCCGCTCCGTGATTCAGATCCGGTCCAAAATTTTATGGACTCTAAGATGTTAAGAAACTTAAATCTTAAAACTCAAATTTGCATTTCCCTCGTCTCCTTCTACTGTAGCTAGCCTACCTGGGCTGATTGTCACAATAATCATTCACAAAGAAATTCCATGCTTCCACTCAATCATTACCAAAGGAACATGCGTCATGGAACCAGCTAAACTCGTTCTTGACAGGACTTTGGAAAAAGAGATGTTTCCAACAGCAATAGAGCCGTTTCATCAGAGCAGTGAGTAGAAGCAAAGGTTGATGTTGGAGACCTCTGGATTTGAATAAAATACAAGAGCTCTGTGTCTCGTAACTGGCCATTTTAGAGGAAATCCTTGAATTCCTATTGGAATCTTATGAAACGTTGGTTCTATATCTACCCCATAATTCCGATGGTTACCTTATGAAAATCGTGGATGTTTCATTGACATGAACTATTTGTCACAGGTGGGTATCCCTGCCATTGGTTTTTCCCCCATGAATCACACTCCAATCCTGCTGCATGATCATAACGAATACCTGAACGAGGAAGTCTTCCTCAGGGGCGTTCAGGTGTACGAGAGACTGGTCCCAGCTCTGGCCAACGTGCCAGCCCAGCCTGGTGAGGTGTAGAGAAACATAGTGGCCGTGTCTGGATAACACATTTGATCAATGAACTAATTTTAAATAAATCTGATGCAGCACCAAAGAATGAGAGAAATACATCCAGCTGAACTATTAAAGCACTTACCATGTGGCCATCTGTCTGCATACAACATCTTAACTGATTCCTCTAAGAAACTCAGGATGTATTTTACATTATATTACACATTGTCAGCCTTGAATCAAATGTTGCAAATGTTGAGTGTTTTGTGTGCACTTTAGTCTTTAGAGTATGATCATCTGCTATCAAAATCAATTGTATGACTTTTCTAGAGTTGCAAATGAAATAGGATTTACAATGAAAGATGAACATTTCTGTGATATCAGAAGCTCCTTAAAGGAATAGTAAAGGGAAAATGCATGTTTAGCGCTGTTTTAAGGTTACTTATGATCATATACAATGGTTCAGATCAAAACATTGACAAAGCTAGCATTTTCAAGAAAGTTGATAATTGCTCTACCACCGTTTTGGTCATACAATGGATGTGGATGGGCATCTTGAAGAAGCTCACCGAGGGTGTAATTGGTGTCCGTTGGTGTTCTGACATCAAATTCGCCGCAAAGTATGAATCCTGTAGGGTTTTATTTATCATTTTATGAAATCTATTGACTTGTATTGAAGCGACCATTGTAGATGTGTAGATCAATCCGCAGAGGGGATTCAGGAAGCGTAACTACTTACGGTAGCTATTGTTATTGTTTATGTTGCTAGGCTACCTAGTTTCCGGAAGTTTACACACGTATGTGCTGCGACTAAATAGTTCTATGCTAAATATTTTAAAAAGCCTTTTCCAGATGAACTCGAATTTTACTTTATGGGGAATTATATGTCAGAACGCCAACTAACACCTAGGTGAGTTTCTGGTCTTTGAAATCGAGAGTTTAACATATTTTTGAATTATTTTTCAAGATGCCCATCGATTGTATGACCAAAACGGTGGTAGAGCAATTATCAACTTAATCGAAAATGCTAGATTTGTCCACGTTTTGATCTGAACCATTGTATATGATCATAAGTAACCTTGAAACAGGGCTAAACATGCATTTTCCCTTTACTACTCCTCTAAAATGCTCACTGCACAGATTATTAAACTGAAGTCTTATTTTGTAATTTAGTAATGTATATGCTTCCTGATACTTTTATTTGATAGTGCTGATTTGAATAAACATTACTTTATTAATTATTACACTTTGTCATGGCTGAGGTTATCTTGCCTTTTAGACCAGCCTGATATTACAAGTTTACATTTCTGCTTGACTTCACAAACTGAAATAAAACATGCCTGGTTTACAATTAGTTCACCCTGTAACCCATAGCCTACTACATTAACACACAAAATCATAGTCACAAACACAGCTACAATTAATTTAATTCCTAAGTAAAACGTGAAAATGCAAATATCTTTTTAGCATGAGCTTTACTTCGTAAAATGGATTGCGGAAATGTGATAAACGTTGGGTGACTAGTTTTAGGACATCACATCATACTGTATTTAGACCGGTATGGTCCTTTAAGCACTAGATTATACTCTTAGTCACTTTTTCAGAAAGGAGATTAACTTGTGAGTTCTGGTGTATATTAGTATACACATTCTTATGTTAAATGCAATTATTGTAAGCTAATCACTTTGGATAAAAGCGTCAGCTAAATGACAAATGTAATGCGAATAACCAAAGTCAACATGCCATGCTGTTGCTAACTTGCCCAAAAATTTTTATTGTAGCTGTGTTGCCCAAAGTTGAGTTCAGTAGCAGCATACAGTACTGTTTACAGTAAAACATTTTGATGTGCTGTGGGCTCAATTAAAACAGAAAATCTGTGAAGATTGTTTGTGGAGGACAGTCTGAAGATGTAGTGTAGCAATTTGGGTGATTGACCAAAAATGTGGGAGGAGTAGGCCTAGGGTTTGATAGGTTTTACAGTTTTTGAGAAAAACAGAGTGATGGAGTTCATAATTCCTGCATGAACGTTTCTGCTCACTTGGGCCTACATTTTGGTTGTGGTTGAAAAGTTATGGCACATGGCTGATTTGTTATGTTTTTTAAGTTTTAAACTTGAAACGCTTGCCACCATCTGGACTATTGGCCCCCAATGCCAGTTGAGGACTTCTGGCATAGGACTTGACCTATGTGCAAAGTCTGGTGATTTTTGTGCATGGCTGTAAACCAGGATAGCTTTTGTCTGGTTGTCACTCCCTCCCTCCCGTCAATGTTGACCTGCACCGTCAAAATTTCGCTTACAACCGTCACTGGAGGGTAGTCTTGAACAACCTAGTCACTGACGACCAGCTCAACACGACGCCCTGGACAGGTCAGGTAAATTCTGGTTCAAAATGTAAAGCTATATACAAACATCACATAAAACATTTTAAATAATGTCCAGTCTTGTGCCATTAGGCACGGTGTTTAGTCTTTTCAGTTTGAAAAATAAAGACTTGACAAGGCTTTGATAATCATTGTGAATGTTTTTTTCTTACACTTTACTTACAGACAACAAATACTGCTCATAAGACCTCATAATTATGTTATAGTATGATACAACTGCTAATAACCTTAAAGCTCACAAAGTCATGCTATAGCGTATTATTGCTTTTTATAAGACATTCCATTTAAAAATCTATGAATTTATAACATCTATAAAATAAAGCAATACATAGCGTTTTCTCCGGTTTTCTGCGGTTTTCTTTCTCTGCGAGTGCACTGTCGTAACGTTATCAAATTGTCTTTTTCTGGCTTCCTCCGTGATGTTTCACTTCGGTTCTCTCACCTCCGTCATATCATTGAGCTAAAAAATGCATGATATCCATAGACGCCGGAATAGTTAGCTACTACTGTGTTGTTTAAGCACAACGTTGCGCATGCGCACTTCGACTGAATGCTGCGTCCCGGGGCGTGAGTTTTAAAAGGTAATAAATGTCAATGTATTATCTTTCTGAGTAGACTGTTTGGACGATTCAGCTTACTTTTAGTAAATCTAATTGGAGAATTAGCACCAGACATGTTTGTAAAGGTCCAAATATCACGATGTATTGCTTTAAAAAAAAGAAAAGAATCAAATTTATAACATGTTATGATACGTTAGAGCAGTTGCTATATGTGTTTATAACTGGCTAAAGTTTGGTAGTTATAATGTGCTGTATAGCCTATCTCTGAAAACTCATTTGTTTGCTTGACCTTGTTGGAGGTTCCATAAGTAGTCATTGGCAAAGTTAACAATCTGAGTCATGGCGGTCATCAGCAGAACATCCATCTCATTGTTCAGTGCACCTTCTTCATGGTAGTTCTTCACAGGCAGGATGCAGGTCATGGGGACACCCAGCTTATTACTGCATGTTTCCATCTGAGAGAAATGTCAGTCAATCTAGATCAAGTTACATGTGATTATTGAATTATTTCCATAAATATTAAAGTGTGTTGTTGATGGTGTGTTATTTGATTAAATCAGAATGTACGGTAAACCAGTAGCCTATTTACTTTATTTTTGATGATCTTGCTTGTGTAGATTTTCTTCAGATCACTGGACACCAGCTCGCAAGCTTTGTCTGGCATCGTCATGACAACAACTTGTGGGATTTCTAGGATCAAAATAAAAGAGATTTGCATAGTGTGATACCATGATTCAACCAAAGATTATTGATGAACTTACTTTGAAAATATGAAAACCCTTTATTTGAGAGAAAAGCATGCCCCAATATCCTCAATGACTACAGGCCAATGGCACTGACGTCTCATTTCATGAAGGTATTCGATAGACTCGTTCTGCAGTGCCTGAGGCCCATGGTAAGCGACTTCCTGGACCCGCTGCAGTTTGCATACCAGGCCCGAATCAGTGTGGACAATGCCATCATCTAACTATTTCACAGAGCCTACTTAAACTCTGATTGTGGGTGACTTTACTGTAAAAGATGTGAGAAGCATGTGCAGTGAAAGCACCAAAATACTCTGCTTTCCCAAGGATACGGTTGCTGACATGACAAAAAAAATCTTGCATATCGGGGTTACACATCCAACTGTGGAAAACATCATTGTGCACGTGGGGACAAATGACGTTGCCCAACAGCAGTCGGAAGTTCTTAAACGAGACTTTATTGATCTGCTGAACACAGTCAGGTCTCTGAAAGCGGAGGTGTTTATCAGCGGCCCTCTACCACCAGTCAGAAGAGGGGTTGAGAGATTCAGCAGACTGTTGGCACTGAACACATGGCTCTCAACTGCCTGTACCACTCACTCAGTGCGCTACATTGACAATTTTCCATATTTTTGGGAACGATACCATCTTTTTCAGAGAAATGGACTCTGCCTTAACAGGTCAGGAGTAAAACTGTTTATCTCCAATCTGTTCTATTCTCTGCGTCATCCATCTGCTCCCTCTGCCATGGTCAAGGACAAGAGACAAGAAATACCAAAACAGAAGGAAGACATATCACAACATGGCAAAAACCTTGAAGAGCTGCTTCAACAAAGCTCTGATTATGGGAGACACCCGCGCCAGGAAGAAGAATCTTCACACCACCCCCCATCGACAACAACCCAACGATGCCCCTCCCCTCCTCCACCCCGCTCACCAATCAAGGGCCTCATCAAAGCTGCCACACTGAAGCTCAGCCAAATTGATGAGCTACTGCAAGAGGGGAAGTCTCTCACTCCCCCCCTCCCACTAGCACTCACCAGCGAGGATCCACCCCCCCAAGAGCGGGAGTCTCTCACTCCCCCCCTCCCACTAGCACTCACCAGTGAGGATCCACCCCCTCCACCCCCCCAAGAGGGGGAGTCTCTCACTCCCCCCCTCCCACTAGCACTCACCAGCGATGATCCACCCCCCCAAGAGGGGGAGTCTCTCACTTGCTTCCTCTCACCGGCATCCAGCAGCAAGCATTTTCACGCGCTGTATTACGCGCTCCCAACCGCCCTTACCCCCTGCCGGGCCAATACAGCAAGCTCTAACTGATATGTACTGGGTCCAGGCTACAAGGCTAATGGCACTCATGACCCCTTCCAGGACAAGCCAGGACCCAACGTGATGGTATCTTCCTCAATTCCTGTCTTGATAGGTAATAGAAAAACAATGGTGAATCTGCTAAGTAACAGGAAACACTCAACCGGCTCTACAAATGTATCAAATTTAGTATCTATTCCTCGTCAGCCACAAACTATCACAGAGAAATGTGCAGATAATACCCTCAGCACACTAAACTTAGCTTTATTAAATGTCAGATCTTTAACAGGAAAGACATTTTTAATCAATGATTTTATCACCAACCACAATCTTGATCTTATGTTTTTAACTGAAACTTGGCTAGACCAAGGTAACAGTGCAGCTGTTCTTATTGAGTCAACTCCTCCCAACTTCAGCTTCATGAGCGAGGCTAGAGTGCATAAGAAAGGAGGTGGAGTAGCCATCTTGTTTAATGACTCCCTCCAATGTAAGCAGATGTGTTATGGAAATTTTGGTTCCTTTGAATATGTGGCTCTTCAGTTGAATTCCTTTTCCCGAGCGTTATTTCTAAACATCTACAGGCCACCTAAATACTGTCCAAACTTCTTTGATGACTTTGCTGAACTGTTGTCTACTGTCTGCATTGACTTTGACTGTGTGGTTATTGTTGGTGATTTTAACATCCATGTTGACAACCCTCAGGGCAGAGGGACTAAAGAGCTAGGTTGTGTCCTTGATAACTATGGACTGACTCAGCATGTGACGGAGCCCACACACAACAAGGGGCACACTCTGGACTTAATCATCACCAAAGGTCTGAATATTTCTAAGGTTCAGGTGTCTGATGTTGCGCTCTCTGATCATTCCTGTGTTTTCTTTGAGAGTACTATCTCCATGCACACAAATTCTCAATCAGAGGTTATCTCAAAACGGCGCATCAATGAAAACACCAGTGAGATATTTACTCAGGTTTTCTCGTCCACACCTGCCCTCTATATGGCCTCAGTCAACGAGCTTGTAGATAATTTCAATGTTAAAATTACAAACATTATTGACGCCGTTGCGCCCACTAAGGTGAAGGTGATCTCTGGTAAGAGAAGATCTCCATGGAGAAAGGCCATGCTGGTCAGAATAGAAAAGAGAGAGTGTCGAAAATCTGAACGCAGATGGCGAAAAACAAATCTCCATGTTCATTATGACATCTATAAAGAGAGACTTCGCATTTATAATCTGGAGCTGAGAAATGCACGGCAGACCTTCTTTTCTGACATCATCACCAAAAACCATAACAATGCGCGTGCTTTGTTTGCCACTGTTGATAGGCTGACAAACCCTCCTGTGTCAGTAGCCTCTGAACTTCTATCCACCAGGGCCTGCAATGAATTTGCCTCATTCTTCACTGACAAAATTCAGAAAATTAGACAAGCAGTTACTGCCTCCATTCCAGGTACAGGACATGTGTCGTCACACTGTCCACTTAAAATCAATAATTGTACCATGACACAATTTAATCCGATCAACCATAAAACCCTGGGGGACACTATACAATATCTGAAATCCTCCACCTGTTGCCTTGATGTTCTACCTACAGACTTCTTCAAAACTGTATCCAACTGCATGGCCTCTGATTTACTACAAATTGTAAACACATCTCTTCTTTCAGGTGTGTTCCCACATACCCTGAAAACTGCAGTCATCAAGCCACTCTTAAAAAAGAATAATCTAGACAGCTCACAAATGAACAATTATAGGCCCATATCAAACCTCCCATTTCTAAGCAAAATAATTGAAAAGGTTGTTTTCCAACAACTGAATAACTTCCTGGCACTAAGTAATGGCTTTGATGTCTTCCAGTCAGGATTTCGACCACATCACAGCACCGAGACTGCTCTAATTAAGGTATTTAATGACATCCATTTAAACACAGATAATGGCAAAATCTCAGTCTTAGTACTACTGGATCTCAGTGCTGCGTTCGACACGGTAGACCACAACATACTACTAGGCCGACTGGAAAATTGGCTGGGAATTTCTGGTACAGTGTTAGATTGGTTTGAATCCTACTTAAAGGACAGGGATTATTTTGTGTCTATAGGCAATTACAAATCTGAGCTGACAAAAATGACCTGTGGAGTTCCCCAAGGCTCCATCCTGGGGCCTCTTCTGTTCAACATTTACATGCTCCCACTAACTCAAATTATGGAAAACAACAAAATATGTTACCATAGCTATGCAGATGACACACAAATTTATATCACTATATCACCAGGAGACTATAATCCCATACAAGCGCTGAGTAAGTGCATTCAACAAATCAATGATTGGATGTGCCAGAACTTTCTCCAACTAAACAAAAATAAAACTGAAGTAATTGTCTTTGGAGCCAAAGAAGAACGATTAAAAGTCAGTGCTCAACTTCAATCAGTAATGCTAAAAACCACAAACGAAGCCAGAAATCTTGGTGTAGTCATGGACTCAGACCTGAATTTCAACAGCCACATTAAGTCAATTACAAAGTCAGCCTACTATCACCTGAAGAATATATCAAGGATCAAAGGATTTATGTCCCAGAAGGATTTGGAAAAACTTGTCCATGCGTTTATCTTCAGTAGACTCGACTACTGTAACGGCATGTATACAGGTCTCTCTAAAAAATCGATCAGACAGCTGCAGCTGATTCAGAACGCTGCTGCTCGAGTCCTCACTAAGACTAAGAAAGTGGAGCATATCACACCAGTACTAAGGTCTTTACACTGGCTTCCTGTCTGTCAAAGAATTGACTTTAAAATACTGCTGTTGGTTTATAAAGCACTGAATGGCCTAGGGCCAAAATATATTTCTGATCTGCTCATATGCTATGAACCATCCAGACCCCTCAGGTCGTCTGGCACAGGTCTACTTTCTGTCCCCAGAGTTCAAAAACAAAACATGGAGAAGCAGCATTCAGTTTTTATGCTCCACATATCTGGAACAAACTTCCAGAAAACTGCAGGTCTGCTGCAACTCTTGGTTCTTTTAAAACAAGCCTGAAGACTTTTCTTTTTGCCACTGCTTTCTAAGAGGAGCTATGTTTATCAGTATACTGCACTGTAACTTTTATTCCTGTATTCTATTTGTCCTGCTTTCTGTTTAAATATCTATAATGACTTGCTTTTTGTTTTAATGCTTTTAATTTGTCCTGCCTTTTGTTTTAAATGTCTATAATGTCTTGCTTTTTGTTTTAATGCTTTTAATGTCTCATGTAAAGCACCTTGAATTGCCCTGTGGCTGAAATGTGCTATATAAATAAACTTGCCTTGCCTTGCCTTACTTACACCTGGAAGGGCCAGGGAGTTCAGTAAGACTTTTCCGGTGCATTCAGCACCATCCATCCCCTCCAGCTCGCAGAGAAGCTCCCAGCGATGCAGGTAAGCCACGACAGGGTACATGCTGTTCCCACAGTAACCTTGCTTCACCAGTCTCTCCTCGGGGAGAAGAGCCTGGTGTCTATTTACTTCACTCTCTCCTCGGGGAGAAGAGCCTGGTGTCTATTTACTTCACTCTCTCCTCGGGGAGAAGAGCCTGGTGTCTATTTACTTCACTGCCTTAAGCCCGCCCCTTCTTCCGGCTCGAGCCTGTAGAGCCCGCCTCCTACTTCCGCTTGCTTTATTTTTCCTTAACCGGTAGTTCTCCTCGCATCTTCTTTTACAATTTTCGTCGGTCTTATGCCTGGTGATGCCATCGCGAATGTTATCTACTCGAAACTTCACCATGTGCAGCCTACAGTAAAAACATTACAACAACTGTTCTTCTTCCAGTCCAGACCGGAAGATTATGCGATGCGTCATCGCGCTTCCGCTCTAGACCGGCGAAACAACTGCGAACGAGACAGGCCCCAGACTAGTACCACAGTGGAAAGCAGCACCTGATTGGTTCGTGTCCCTGCCGCTCGCTAAACAAACATGGCGGATCCCGAAGCAACGAGTGGTAACGTTAGGCCTAACGTTAGAAGAATAAACGCAGCTATAAGTGCAGTTATTGCAGAAATAGACTTAATCACAGCACTTAAACAAGAGCAAGAGTATGAACTAGCGGAGTTTCTCGGTGGAAAATTTGTTTTTGCCGTTCTTCCGACTGGATTTGGCAAATGTTTGCTGAACGCTGATTGGCTGAAGGTGTTTGTCTGTCATCCGTTAAGATGATAGCCTGCAAAGCAGCACTTTCTTGAATTTCTCAACTGCCCTGAACCAGAACATCCTGCTAACCCCACCAACCCCAACACCAGCCCTCCAACTGAAACAGAAGTCAGAAGGGCCATCCAAATAACAAAGGATGGGAAAGCTGCAGGCTTGGACTCCATCCATGCAGAGGTGCTGAAAGCTGACCTCAACACCTCAGTTAAGGTTCTCAAAGACCTGTTCAGAAACATCTGGGACAGAAATGTCATTCCTCTGGATTGGGAAAAGGTCTGACTGCTAAAATTCCAAAAGCAATATGCAAAACTGCAACAACTGGCGAGGCATCACATTGCTATCTATACCATCCAAACCATCCAAAGTCTTCTGCAAAATCCTGCAAGGCAGAATTGACACAGCGATTGACACAAAATTGAGGCAGGAACAGGCAGGCTTCAGGAAAGGAAGAGGGTGCACTGACCAGATCTTCACAAATCATACTCACCTGCAAGGGAAAACAGACAGGCCTAACAGATTTGCCAAACAGATGGGTTTGGACATGAATATCTCAATTCAAGTGATGTGCATAAATTCAACACCACATACACCACATCCACATGCTGTGGATGGCAGCTATATCGATTATGTCGAGGAGTTCACTGGGAAGTCTACTAAGCATGGACAATGCATGCAGGAAAGACATCAGCATAAAGTTTGGGAAAGCTCGCAGTGCATTTGCAATCCTTCATACCTTCTGGAAGTCAAAGCAGTACAGCCTAAAAACCAAGATCAGACTGTATAACTGCAATGTTACGTCAATTCTGCTGTATGGCTCAGAAAGCTGGAGAGTTGTTGAGAGTGACATGAAGAAGATCAATGCATTCCACAATGGATGTCTCTGGAGGATATGTCGCATCTTCTGTCCAGAAAGGATTTCCAATGAGGACCTGTATAAAAACACAAACTGTTGCAATGTGGTGCTGGAAATTAACCGCCGACTCCAATGGCTAGGACATGTCCTCAGAATGGACCAGGACTGTATTTCCAAAGTAGCCTTGAGATGGACTCCCTCACCTGGAAAGCGGAAACAGGGGAGGCCAAAAACAACCTGGCAAAGAACTGTGACCTCAGAACTGAAAACGACTAACCTAAGCAGAGTCGCAGCCTCATGTTCTTCAAGGAACGAAGAGGATGAAATAAGTACTCTGTATCTAGTGCATTTTCCAACCTTGGAAAAGCGCATTTTATTTCCATAACAACATTCTTGACTCTACCCAAGTTCGATATATTGTACCTTACATTTTATCTTGTAACCAACCGTTACATTATTTACTTGCACTTCACAACTTTTTGGCTTTTACTGTCATGTCAGAAAGTAGAAAGATTGCTCTGGCTTTAGCCTATTTAGAGACTGAAGAGGAGAGTTGGTCGGACTCGATTATGGGTTCATGATATCCTCCGTGGCCGACAGCAGTACGGGGTCTATCATATTGTCATGATTGGTCGTCTGATAAAAATATGCTCCACGTCATAGCGGATTTCTCAAAAAGTTGAACAATTTTCAACTTCAGGAATCCGCTCTGGCCAGCGCATTTCAATATCCGCCCGCATTTTGATCTTTTCCCATAGCTTTGAATGGAAAATAGGCTGCCGAAATCCACAGCGTATTTTAAAAATACCAATAGTGTACACACAGCCTTAGGGGGATCATTAACGTATCTACAGTATCTATCTGCTTTATGAAGAAATATTTGATCTTTATAATATTCTAATGATAAATACCACATGTTCCAATCCAAAGGTGCTAAGCATAGCCTACAGCATGTACAGTACTGAGAATTAGAAGAGGGGTTCACTTACCCCGGTCACTGGCAGCTTTTCTGACTCTCTTCATTTGGTCTATGACATCTTCATCCATGCGACTGATTGCGTCTGCTGCCACAATACTCACCAGACAGTGAGTTTTTTCACTGAGGGCGGGGTTCGCATTAAACCCTGGCATTGTATCAGTTAATGGTGCTACAGGATTGAACTGGGCAAAAGAAACAGTGAAGACAGTTCAACTGAAACCACTTTTTGCATATTCTTCATATTTTATTAAATGAATCTTGGTTCTTTTAGAAAAAAAGATAATGTGGTCAGTGTTACGCTATAATACAATTAAGTCAGATTTTCCATTTAACTAGATTGTACAGTAACAAAAGTTCCTGTTTTTTATGAAAATTGAATTGTGTGGTTTACCGTGTAGTTCTCTGGGATGTGACCTTTCAGAGCATTGATGATGTCATCAACGTGCATCCCTCTCCCTGTCTCCTCTAGACCCATCACATCGTTGAATACAAAGGGCAAACGCCCCTTTGCATTTTTGATGTAGTGGCTTTTGTACTGGAAAAAAAGAGAAAAAACATAATCCTTTAGGTGAACACATACAGCTCAAATTATTTCTTTATTATACCATGGCCTGGGTGAATACTCAAATAAGGGGCGGCTGTAGCTCAGTTGGTAGAGCGGGTCGTTCAATGATCGAAGGGTCAGCATTGTGATCAGGACTATTGGCCCCCTTTGCCAGTTGAGGACTTTTGGCATAGGACTGAACCCATGTGCAAAGTTTGGTGATTTGTCATGCATGGGAAGTCAGACTTACTAGGAATATTGAGATTCAGACTATTGGGAAATACAAGAGAGATGGGCCCTAATGAGGCATTAATGTTTGTGCACAATTAAGTTTGGTTTTAGTAGCGACTGGCAGCTTACCTTCAGTGTGAAGCTCATCCCTGCACCACTAGCCACCAGGGCTCCAGCTGCTGAACGCCCCTGGAAGATACTGTTGAGAGAGTTGATGAAGCTGGACTTCCCAGAACCCACTGGCCCATGCAGCAAGATTCTTAGTTCCAAATCTGGATCATTCAGCTCAAAGTTCCTCAATTCTTTCACCATCTTGTCTCGATGGCTCTCACTGTTGGAGGAAGGCACAAATTTGACCTGGCACAAATTTGACCAATAGAATGGAGGTATGAAAATATGTAGTTCAATTACTTACTTCCAGTCTATTGGTCTCCATGGGCTGGAAAAAGCTGTATGACACAAAAATGATAAAAAAAAATATTAAAGAATGAGTGTGTGTACTGTATGTGCTCTCAGTTTTAATTGTAATTTCGGCTACCAATTTAGGGTTCCCCACATTTTATTTGTGGAGACTCACTGAGTGAGTTGTACTAGCCTATGGGTAGACAACCCCTAGTATATGCTCTGCCTGCATGGCTTGTGTGTGTATGTGATCAGGAAAAAATTGCATAAACATATGCTTGCTCATTAGTTGAGAATATTTCTGTAATATTAGATAGATATTACAGTAATAAATGCATCTCACTTGGTGATGGTGTCTGTGGTGGTGGTTCTTCAAAACCACGAAGGAATTGAAGAAAAACATTTCTGAGGAGTTGAAAAAAACATGTTAATGTAGTGTACAGTAAGATGCAGATCAACATTGAAATATAAAAAAATTACAGATCCTGTATTTTCAGATGGGATATGAGTGCATCCTGCACCCTGAAGCTGATAAGATATTTTGAAAGATAAATGTAGATAATGTGAAATGTGAAAGATAAATTTGAAAGCAAGTCTTAAATCTGTAGATTATTGAATTGAATAGACAGGCTTTGTAGATATACAAAAAAGTAAAAAGTTAGACTGCGGTCAAAGCAGCCTTCAATTCGGAAATACAAGTCATGTGGTCCACAGCCAATTTCCCTTTGCGGAAATATTAGCGTCATTACGGTAAATCATTGACGACCGCCCATAATGCCACAACAATTCCACTTCAATGTGGTAGTAGACAACCTCAGGGTGTCACCTAGTGATTGACAGGACATTCTGATGTGGCATTTCAAAATAAAATGCCCTTGGGTGGTCTACTAGTACTCTGAAGTGGAAGTGTTGAGGCATTATGGGCGGTCTCTTTTTTAATCCTAATCTGAAATTGCAGGAAACAGTAGGTCGTATAGGACAGTTTAGAGGGCTTTTGTTTTGAAATGCCACATCGGAATGTCCTTAAAATTTCTGGGTGACACCCTGAGGTGGTCTACTAGTACTCAGATATAGAGTTGTTGAGGCATTATGGGCGATCTCCTTTTAATCCTAATCTGAAATGGCACGAAACTGTAGGTTTTATAAGACAGTTTAGAGGGCCTTTATTTTGAAATGCCACATCAGAATGTACTGAAAATCACTGGGTGACACCGGATACCCTGAGGTGGTCCACTAGTACTCTGAAGTGGAAGTGTTGAGGCATTATGGGCGGTCTCTTTTTAATCCTAATCTGAAATTGGAGTAAAGAGTAGGTTTTATAGGACAGTTTAGATTGCCTTTATTTTGAAATGCCACATCAGAATGTTCTGAAAATCAATGGGTGACACCCTGAGGTGGTCCACTAGTACTCAGATGTGGAGGTGTTTTTGGCTGCTCACTCTCGTTTGACACCCTCACGACATGCACATCCCTACGTCTGTGGTAATTGGTAAGGTCCAGGTCCTGGGGCAGGATAGACAGAGGCCTCTATACATTTAACCACATGTAGGTAACTCTTTGTTAAATACACCAGGTTAGAGGGGTTTGCCACCTTTTGTAAGTTTGTTTAGAGTAGTCTAGATAGTCAGGGACATTCTGCTACTGGGGCGTTGGGGGGGTGTAGTTAGGTAGTTTAGCTTGACCTCCTCTTAGCTGTTTTATTTGGTTCAATTGTTTGGCATACTTCCGCCAGGCTCCTTGAACTTGTCCTGAGGTATTATGTATTGAGTTTGTCCTGTGTTATCCCCATTTTGTTACTTAAATACACTTTGGTTTATTGCACCGTTACTTTGTGTTGACTCAGTTCTTTGCTCCAGCGCACACAAGATCCTATTTACCGGTTCTGGTTACCACCGTTGCATATCCTAGTTACCCCTAGACCCTGCGGGCTGTAACAGTCTTATAGAACAGTTTAGATTGCCTTCATTATGAAATGCCACATCAGAATGTTCTGAATCAATGGGTGACACCCTGGGGTGGTCTACTACTACTCTGAAATGGAAGTGTTGAGGCATTATGGGCGGTCTCTTTTAAATCCTAATCTGAATTCGCAGGAAACAGTAGGTCATATACTGTAGGACAGTTTAGAGGGCCTTTAATTTTAAATGCCACATCAATATGTCGTGAAAATCACTGGGTGACACCCTGAGGTGTCAGGCATTAAGTAAAAGTGTTGAGGCATTAAAAGTGTTGAGGCATTATGGGTGGTAAGTGTTGAGGCATTATCGGCGGTCTCTTTTAAATCCTAATCTGAATTTGCAGGAAACAGTAAGTCATATAGGACAGTTTAGAAGGCCTTTATTTTGAAATGCCACACCAGAATGTCCTGAAAATCACTAGGTGACACCCTGAGGTTGTCTGCTACCACACCGAAGTGTAATTGTTGTGGCGGCATGGGCGGTCTCTTTTTAATCCTAATCTGAAATTGGAGTAAAGAGTAGGTTTTATAGGACAGTTTAGATTGCCTTCATTTTGAAATGCCACATCAGAATGTCCTGAAAATCACTGGGATATACCCAGGTGGTCTGCTAGCTCTCTGGATTGGAGTAGGTGTGGCATTATGGGTGATTTCCTTTTATTTCTAATCTGAATATTAAGGAAATATAGTTATGACAATTTAGAGGTAGGGTTAGGGTTATTTATTTTTGAAATGCCACACCACAACCGCCTTTCACTTCTGTAATCAAAACATGGTTATTTGACTTCACTACGTCGGTGAACGCGGTGGCAAGTCCTTAAAAGAGAAAAAACGATTTACCGTAATGACACTAATGTTTGCGAAAAGGGGAATTGGTTGTGGCCCACATGACTTGTATTTCCGAATCGAAGGCTAGCTTGACCGTAGTAAAGTGAGGGGGACAAAAACAGGATTTTATAAAGTGGAGGGTACATGTCCCTCCTCTGCCCAATGAAAATTTTGCCCATGATAAAATCTACAGTAGCTGTTGGGTGGATAAACCCTTTTGATTGGACTACAATGTCACATTGTTAGCAACGGTCACACCTAAAGGCCAGGGCTGCCAAGTCTCACGCATTGAGCGTGAGACACACGCATTTCAGCCTCTTCTCACGCTCACACGCCACACTTAACAATTCTCACGCGGAGAAATGACCAACCCCTACATACTAGGCTACAGGCCCATAGCCTGGGGGGGGGATCGGGTGGATCGAACGAACCCCGCCTCACGACCAAAGGTGCAGAATTCAGGGCAAAAGTCCCCCCCCCCGGTCAACAAGTCGCACGACAATCACAATAAAAATGATCAATCACCCCCCCCCCGTCAACAACTCGCCCGACAATAAAATTAACTGGGAAGCAGTGATGCCAACTTAGCGACTTTGTCGCTAGATTTAGCGACTTTCCAGACTCCCCTGGCGACTTATTTCATGAAAAGCGACTAGCGACAAATCTAGCTACTTTTTCTGGTCATTGGGGGCCAAGCAGCGAAGCTGCGAAGGCCACCATTGTGTTTGTACCTTTTCTTATTATTATTTATTTATTTATTTATTTATTTACTCCCCTGAGTCTTGTGACCAAGACCCATGTCCACAGCTCCAACCCTCTAGCGCCACCAACGTGTCAAAGTTGGAGGTTCATTTGTGCACGCAACTTTTGACCTGTAAGCCCGATTTTCAAAAACGAGGTACAGTTGGATTCCTTGGCTCAAGCCGAATTCAACGCACTCTATGACATCATTTTCTGCCATATTGGATTTCCCGCCATTTTGGATTTAGTGAAAAACACTTAAAATGTATCTCCTCCTAGGAATTTCGACCAATCTGCACGAAACCCGGTATGCACATTCTCTAGACCGATGTCCACAAAAATTAAATTTTCGATTCTCGAAAGCGTTTGCCCACTACAGCCAATCGAATTTGGCGTCCAAGCCGCCAAACAGGAAGTGTGGTCATATCTCAGCAAATTGTTAATGTATCAAAGCCACATTTGGCACACTCATTGGGAACAATTGAGAACATAGCTCGAACCCATAGCTCGAACCCTCTAGCGCCACCACCATGTCAAAGTTGGAAGTGCGTTAAGGCACACAACTTTTGACCTGTGTGACCGATTTTCAAACGTGGTACCGTTGGAATGCCTGGCTCATGCCGAGTTCATCGCACCCTATGATGTCATTTTCCACCAATTGGATTTCCCGCCATTTTGTATTTTGTGTAAAACACTTAAAATGTATCTCCTCCTAGGGATTTGCACCCATCTACATGAAACTGGCTGTACACATTCTATAGACCAATGTCCACAAAAGTCTTGCAGGGATTTTCGATTGTCAAAGGCGTTCGCCCGCTACAGCCAATCGAATTTGGCGTCCAAGCTGCCAAACAGGAAGTGTGGTCATATCTCAGTAACGTTTTGATGTATCATAACCACATTAGGCACACTCATCGGGGACAGTCCCATGACCCCTGTCACCAAGTCTATGTCGACACCTCAAACTCTCTAGTGCCACAAACCTGTCAAAGCTGGAAATGCGTTTATTCTGAACCGTATGCCCGATTTTCAAAACTGCAGTAGAGATTCGAACGCGGCTATTGCTTATTTCACTTGTTGTCTTTGATGCGCTGGTCGCGCATCCTGCTTGGCCCCCACATTGATGCTTGCAGCTATATTTTGGGGAATTATTGTGTTGACAAGGAAGCGAGCTCAGCTCACGAATCACGACGAGAGAGAACTTGTTTTGCTGCCTTCACCTCCTGTCTGCCTTCACCTCCTGTCTGCCTTCACCTCCTGTCTGCCTTCACCTCCTGTCTGCCTTCACCTCCTGTCTGCCTTCACCTCCTGTCGTCCTCTCTCCCTCGCACGCCCACACACACCACACGCGCTGGGATCCCTCCCGCAACAAACAATCGTATTACTGTAATTTACCTGACATTTGTAATGGACCTGTTAAAGAATCTGTTGTATATTTAGGTGTCACTGTAAATAAACTTCAACATTCTAGGTGCTCTACAAATTGTTCTCATATTATAGAAAAAACTAGAAAAAAACCTGAAGGCTGAAGGCATCTCGAGACTTACCCAAGAGTAAACATTGTCACTGCATGTAGACGCCAAAACCTGTAAATCGATTGATCAGTTGCTTTTTAATTTCCTTTGGAAGAACAGAATCCACTATATCAGAAAATCTGTAGTTATGAATACTTATTATGACCATGGTGGTCTCAACTTCTTAGACTTCAGCACCCTAAACAACACTTTCAAAATTAATTGGCTGAAACACTTTAGAAAAAAAAAAACTTCTTTGTGGAACTTCATCCCTCACTCTATCTTCTCTCGTTTCGGTGAAATTGATTTTCTTTTGAGTTGTAACTATAATATTGATAAGATTCCAGCAAAACTATCTGCCTTTCATAGGCAAGCTTTATTAGCTTGGTCCATGATCTTCAAACATAATCTCTCACCCCATAAGTATATTATCTGGAACAACAGAGATATCCTTTTTAAGAATATCTTTATTCCTTCAACATTGGTTTGACAACAACATCCTACTTGTTTCCCTAAGAAAGGACATCTTACCTTGACGTTCGTATTGAGACGGGAATGGTGAAGCAGTATTCAGCAGCAGTCAAAGTCTATTTATCAGGACAGCAGGAGGCTCGCCTCATAATTCTCCCATGTGATCATTTCTGGGAAACCACGCCATTTACCAGATCCTTTGGATCAGTTTCACTTTCACTCTCTACCTTACATTGTTGATGTGATTGAGGCCCACATACTGTACATATTTTCTTACTAACTTTGAATAACTGCTGTCACCTGCATTTCCATTTATTTTACTTGTATTTATTTACTTTACTACAGAATGTGACCTTGTCCATCATTTGTCTTTTTGCTACAGTATATGTACCACAAGTAGAAATATTGCCATTGTCAGTAACCCTTTTATTTATGGAATTGTGGAGGATAGCCAGTGTCCTGGGGGGGGATGTGCTCTGTTGTTCTTTGTTATGCTTAAAATCAATTTAAAAAAACGGAATAATAATACTGTACATTTCTTATACAGTTCATATACCTTTACTTTCTTTATTTTCTTACTTCAATGTATTTGTGTTAGTGATCACTAAAAACCATAACTAGGTTCCAAATTACATTACCAACCAAATAATATACTTTACAACTTCCTACATGCATGTACAATAGAATAAAGGGTGCTCAGAGAGCACAGGGCTCCGCCCATTAATGCATTTTGTTGGTGTAATCAAATTGAAATGGTTAAACTCACTCCTCAGTATAAATATAGCACACTTGCACCATTGAAGAGTAAGCTTTTTGGTGGTGTAACTGATTGTGGTGTTTATGAGAGGTGGTCATGTATGAACACAACTGAACATACTTGTGTACTTTTGTAATGTTTTCAATCAGCCATTATAGACAATAACAGAAGACATAAGTTACAAAACAATATACAGATATTAAGTCCAGTGTTCATTCCTCTGGGGGGTAAAAAGGACAGGCACAAGCCCAGTGTCCATACCTCTGGGAGGGGTAGGGCACAAGCCCAGTGTCCATGCCTCTGGGAGGGGTAGGGCACTAGCCCAGTGTCCATGCCTCTGGGAGGGGTAGAGGGGCACTAGCCCAGTGTCCATGCCTCTGGGAGGGGTAGAGGGGCACTAGCCCAGTGTCCATGTCTCTGGGATGGATTCTAAGTTGGCTTATGCTACACCCCTCCATCGAGTTTCATGAAAATCGTTCTGGTAGTTTTTGTGTAATCCTCAGATATTATTTTGTTTTACATGCATAGAAACATAAGATGATATTGGTTGCTTAAACAGCAAATAAATAAACTTGATATCTAAGATGCTATCTAAAGCTGACTTGATTCCTCATTGCAACAAAGAGCCAACGTTCTCTAAAGAAAAATCAACATCTTCCTCGCGGCTCGAATCCTCGATAGAAATTCATGAGACCAACTGCTTAACCGCTCGGCTACCAGGCAATGCATAAGCCTATCAGAAGAAGTAAAGACTAGAAAGCGTTCTCAGAGCACAGGTTTCCCTGTCTTTTTTCATATGATATCAGAGTGCATTAGAAAATAGTTTGTGGGATGTTTCAATCATTCTGGTAGTTTTTGTATAATCCTGCTATGTGACGGATAATACTGTTTTTTTTCCGTTTGCTTCAACACACACTAAAAAGAACACATAGTTAGTGAAACCTGACACTCAAGGGGCAAAACCTCAGCCCAGATGTGCAGGTAGCTTCTGATTTATATGTACGCTAATACCACACGATCCAGGCTAAGAAAATGTAACTTTTCCTAATACAGTGGTTATCTGCTTTGTTTTTCATGAGTCAGATATGATTTTGTTTTACATGCATAGAAACATAAGACAATATTGGGCATAAACGGTAAAAAAAAGAGTTGATATCAAAAGCCGAACCCGGGCCGACGGATTCCCGGGCTGACGCATTGCTAGACTGGTACATTACCGCTCGGCCTCCACCCGCGGAATGGGAAATCTGTCAGGAGAAGTAGGCTAAATATAAAGGGAAGGAAGCCGGTCCAAGTATGGCAAAGGTGTTTTTCTTTTAATTTGTCTGTCTGCCGAGGGATTCTGATCCGCACCAAAATGTAATGTGTTCTAACTTGGCCCATGCTACACCCCTCCACCGAATTTCATGAAAATCGCTCGGGTAGTTTTTGTATAATCCTGCTATTTGACCGAACGAACAAACAAAATAACACACGACCGAAAATATACCCTCCGCCAGCGGTCGCTGGGCGGAGCCAATCATTTTAGTAGACAGTAACAGCAACTTAACCTTACCGCTGATGGCGTACTCACAGACTGGGACAGTTTTGCGTCACACACTGTCCCAAATCAGCAAGCTACGCCCACCAGCCAATGAGTGGTCTGTGTATATAGAAATGAAACTTAAACATTGCAATATACAGGCAAAGGGAATGCCCTATATTAACCTTGTTACACTAGCTTGTGTAGTCCTTGTTTGAAATGTTGAGGTTGGGTGCATTGTGGGTACAATTATTGTAGTTAAAGACCTTGTATTTCCCAGAATAGAGTACAGTAGCTGGGTTTACTTTTTTTTTTTTTTTTTTAAACCTGTGTGTTCAAGCTCAGCTTTTAAGGTGGGCTCACTAGATCACCTGCTTCATTGATGTCCACTAGTGCACAGTGCCCATGGGCACGGTGTGGTTTGTAGATCGATCCATCAATCCATCAATATGTAATGCTGCTTTTAAGTGCATGTCGGATTGATCAGATGATAGTTTTCTCTGAGTGTGGAAGTCATTTGCGCAACTATCTATCTATCTATCTATCTATCTATCTATCTATCTATCTATCTATCAAAATGGTGCTTGGAGAGCACAGACCTCCACCCATGAATGCATTTAGTGTGAGCAGGACATGTTTGGTATTGCTGCATTCATTAGCCCGAGAGCTTTATGTCAGTCCAAACCCTGTGTCTTTTTGACCTCCCCATGTTGAGATATGGCCGTTTCAATCCCCCTCATTGACAATGAATGGGGAGCCCAAGTACCCAAAATTAATGGAGGTGAATAGGTGGCCATGTTTGGACGGCTCTGTGGCAACCCCTCAGGTTGCAGCTGGTGGGAAGTGGTTCGGTGCACTCCAGGCTCTCACCTCACACCCCCCAGTCCACACCCCGTGTCTCTAGCAACCCCACATGAGCAGCTGGCTTCACTCAAAGTTTTGTTTTGATTTGTGGATCCGCTCCGTGATTCGGATCCGGTCCAAAATTTTATGGACTCTAAGATGTTAAGAAACTTAAATCTTAAAACTCAAATTTGCATTTCCCTCGTCTCCTTCTACTGTAGCTAGCCTACCTGGGCTGATTGTCACAATAATCATTCACAAAGAAATTCCATGCTTCCACTCAATCATTACCAAAGGAACATGCGTCATGGAACCAGCTAAACTCGTTCTTGACAGGACTTTGGAAAAAGAGATGTTTCCAACAGCAATAGAGCCGTTTCATCAGAGCAGTGAGTAGAAGCAAAGGTTGATGTTGGAGACCTCTGGATTTGAATAAAATACAAGAGCTCTGTGTCTCGTAACTGGCCATTTTAGAGGAAATCCTTGAATTCCTATTGGAATCTTATGAAACGTTGGTTCTATTTCTACCCCATAATTCCGATGGTTAACTTATGGAAATCGTGGATGTTTCATTGACATGAACTATTTGTCATACTATAGGTGGGTATCCCTGCCATTTCCCCCCCCAATGAATCACACTCCAATCCTGCTGCATGATCATAATGAATACCTGAATGAGCAAGTCTTCCTCAGGGGCGTTCAGGTGTACGAGAGACTGGTCCCAGCTCTGGCCAACGTGCCAGCCCAGCCTGGTGAGGTGTAGAGAGACTGGTCCCAGCTCTGGCCAACGTGCCAGCCCAGCCTGGTGAGGTGTAGAGAGACTGGTCCCAGCTCTGGCCAACGTGCCAGCCCAGCCTGGTGAGGTGTAGAGACTGGTCCCAGCTCTGGCCAACGTGCCAGCCCAGCCTGGTGAGGTGTAGAGAAACATAGTGGCCATGTCTGGATAACACATTTGATCAATGAACTAATTTTCAATAAACCTGATGCAGCACCAAAGAATGAGAGAAATGCATCCAGCTGAACTATTAAAGCACTTACCATGTGGCCATCTGTCTGCATACAACATCTTAACTGATTCCTCTAAGAAACTCAGGATGTATTTTACATTATATTACACATTGTCAGCCTTGAATCAAATGTTGCAAATGTTTTGTGTGCACTTAAATCTTTAGAGTATGATCATCTGCTATCAAAATCAATTGTATGACTTTTCTAGAGTTGCAAATGAAATAGGATTTACAATGAAAGATGAACATTTCTGTGTCATATCAGAAGCTCCTTAAAGCAGTATTAAAGGGAAAATGCATGTTTAGCCCTGTTTAAAGGTTACTTATGATCATATACAATGGTTCAAATCAAAACGTTGACAAAGCTAGCATTTTCAAGAAAGTTGATAATTGCTCTACCACCGTTTTGGTCATACAATGGATGTGGATGGGCATCTTGAAGAAGCTCACCGAGGGTGTAATTGGTGTCCGTTGGTGTTCTGACATCAAATTCGCCGCAAAGTATGAATCCTGTAGGGTTTTATTTATCATTTTATGAAATCCATTGACTTGTATTGAAGCGACCGTTGTAGATGTGTAGATCAATCCGCAGAGGGGATTCAGGAAGCGGAACTACTTACGGTAGCTATTGTTATTGTTTATGTTGCTAGGCTACCTAGTTTCCGGACGTTTACACACGTATGTGCTGCGACTAAATAGTTCTATGCTTAATATTTAAAAAAGCCTTTTCCAGATGAACTAGAATTTTACTTTATGGGGAATTATATGCCAGAATGCCAACTAACACCTAGGTGAGTTTCTTGTCTTTGAAATCGAGAGTTTAACATGTTTTTGAATGATTTTTCAAGATGCCCATCCACATCCATTGTATGACCAAAATGGTGGTAGAGCAATTATCAGCTTAATCGAAAATGCTAGATTTGTCAACGTTTTGATCTGAACCATTGTATATGATCAACACCTTAAAACAGGGCTAAACATGCATTTTCCCTTTACTACTCCTCTAAAATGCTCACTGCACAGATTATTAAACTGAAGTCTTATTTTGTAATTTAGTAATGTATATGCTTCCTGATACTTTTATTTGATAGTGCTGATTTGAATAAACATTACTTTATTAAGTATTACACTTTGTCATGGCTGAGGTTATCTTGCCTTGTAGACCAGCTTGATATTACAAGCTTACGTTTCTGTTTGACTTACAGTAACAGACTGAAATAAAGCAGTCTGGTTTATAGGGCCAGTATCAGTGACTTGAGTTCATGAAAAACCTTGAGATCTTGTTAAGGTTATTCTCCATACAGTAGCAGACTATAAAGAACATAAGCTTCATTGAGTTCTTCTCAGAGAGCTGCATGGGGCCTACAAAAACAACACACAAAGCCTACAGTAAGTAAGTCACCATTTTATGTGAGATGATACCTGGAGTTGGTTATAGTGACATACACAGCCTTCATACCTACTGATCTACTAAAGACTTCCCTTTGGAGATCCATACCAATTAACAGAGCATGTGGTTCCCGGGAGAGCAGCAGGAAGAGTGTGTGGCCAGTAATTAGACTGCCCTCCCTAGGACATGGCAGCTGGATTAGCTTGCTGTGCTGTCAAGGAGAAGTCTAAATGCTGAACCCCCACCTCTTCCACCCTGAAGAGACAGGAATAGCTGGAGCCCTATGGACTGTAGACTCTAGGCATCCCAAAGCCTGCTCACATGGATTCAAGTATTCAAGGATCTTTCTCAAGATACAGGTACAATGTGCAATGCAATGCTTAGGCTACTTGAGATGATCTCACATACTGTAAACAATTAAACAAGTAATAAACTAAAACAAATGGTGTACCGGCCTGAGATGCAGCAGCCGAAGACACAATAAGTACAATGCTTTTATTGTCAGCTGATCTCCAAACCATTAAAAGAAACAGTAACTGTTTGTTACTGTTTCATGATGCCTGATAGGGTGATCCTTGTTTCCCCTCACTGTTTATTTATGTGATAGTCCATAGATATTATATGATGTTTATGTATGTTTTATTCCACAGACAGTCCATAGACATATGCCTATGCAGAAGTAGGATTGTTGAAAGGATAGATTTTTATTTTATTATATTATTTATTTTCTATCTACTTATTTATCTATACATCTATTTATTTAGATCAATTCTGAAGAATATAATTTCTCATGACATATTTCATACTCTGATGTGAGAATGCTCTGGAGGTCTATTGTGAATACGACAAAACTCATGATTTGAATTGTAGGCTACAGTAAGATACCAAGTAATGGAAGTAATGGACTTGGATATGTAGCCCAGAGATTGCTGTAACGTCAACCTCCTGCAGCGTGCCATGACCACGTAGCCTAGGCTACTGTAGGATGCTGATGAGACTGGCGAAGCAGTGGGCGAGCGACTGCAGTATCCTGGCAGACGCTGCATCAATGGAGCAAACGCAGTCCTTTCACAGTCTATGATCCCACTATGTTCGGATTTTAATCGTCGACATGACCAGCGGAATTGATTGATACAAGCAATACTGCAATTCGACAATCCTATAGCGCATCGGAAACTCATTTTTTCGGATACCGAAACCCCGTTTCTAAGATTTTTAATGGAAAATGGCGATAGGCATACAGTCTTGCAGCATCGCCTGCTCGGTATCTTTCCAGATTATCTTGATATTCAGTGCACCGTGGCCTGGGGCGCAGGGTCTCACATTCCCTCAGCAGTACACGTAAGTATAGTCTATAATATCGCCAATTTAAGACACCAAACTGACAAACACAATGCGTTGCCTAATTCGGAATCGAATGTTTGTGAATGAATGGTAAACATTAAGGACCCATTTGATGTTATACCTGCAAGCCTACCTTCAACTGGATGGAATAATGGTTAGATGAATTTGTAACATAAGTAGCCTAATATTCAGCCATTTTTTCCACTCCGTAGTCTACGGAATAATGGGATATGATCTGATATGTCCCATGATTAGGCTACTGCAAAGTGGGAATCTTGTTTATTTAGGTATCAGGGAATTACTGTACAGCAGGTTGTTTTATGTTTGGAAATTGTCTGATTGAAAATGATGGTAATCTGCAGGATTAAAAAATAATGAATCTATTCACAACCTGCAACTTTTTCTTTTCTTTCTACTTTTTAGTTGCGACCAGCAGCTCTATAGGTCGGTTGGTTGGTCCACAAAGCTTTTCATGGCTAACTCAAAAAGTCCTTGACCAAAAATGCTCTAAATGTGGATCCTGCAACTAGAGACCATAACTATGCCAGAAATAATTACCATGATTCGTTCATAGATGGCGCTATAGTATCCGATTCAAAACACAAATTTCAGAATGCCGGCATTTCGACAGTAGGCTATTTGACGAAAATGTATGAAACTTGATACACTTTCCTCATGCGGAACAAATTTGCCTCAAGAACACATAAGAGCCGGGTTTCCTGAAAAAGAACCTTCTTAAAGGAGAATGCTCGTTTTTGACAACCTGGACCTTATTTACGGCATATTATAAGACGTTTGACTCACCGAGATAACTTTGGTGTAATTCGGAGGCCTGTAGAAGAAATTTAAAATCCAGCGTGAGCCAAGTATATCCATGTAATGGCGGCGGACGGGGCACTGAGAATGCAGCTTCTAAAAAATCTATTTTCTGCCGCGAAACGGTTGTTTTCATCAATCTGTCTTTATGAATCGCTAGTTGTGCTTACATAGAGCGAGGGCTTGTTGTGGTTTTTCACATGCCTCTGTAATATGATCTTTAGAAACATCTTTAGAAACGAAATAGCTCACTTGCTCCAGCATGCATGCGCACAGAGCACAAACTGGCTAGTCTGGCTATTCTCTGTCTGTAGGCTAGGCTACACTCGCGGCTCACATTCTGATCTCTACGCTACGATCGGCGTCCATCATATTCTAAGTCATCTTCTATATCCTCAAAATCTGATAAATATTCAGCCATATTACACACAATATTCCAGGCACCAACAAGCCGATCGTAGAGTAGCTAGAGAATGTGAGCCACGAGTGTAGCCTACGGACGGAGAATAGCCAGTCTGCGCGCTGTGTGCATGCGTGCTGGAGCTAGTGGGGAAGCTAGTAAAAACACGAGGCGAGGCTAGTAAAAACATTACAACAACTGTTCGTCTTCCGGTCCAGACCGGATGATTATGCGATGCGTCATCGCGCTTCCGCTCTAGACCGGCGAAACAACAACCGAACGAGAAAGGTCGCAGAATAGGCTGCACATGGGCACTGAACATGCACGTATGGTCGCAGCTATTGCAAATTTGTGCTTGTTTTTTTCTTAGTACTAGTCACTGCATTTTCATGATTTGACATGATTTGGCCTGTATGCCTATACTTTTCAAAAACATAGACTATTTCTGTGCAGCTTCTTCTTTTTATTTCTTTTTACAAATCTTTGTGAAAAATATAATATCTACACTATCATTATAAACATGAACAGTTCACAGCAGATAGGAGAACAGGGTAACACTTTTCGTAACTATCCTTTATAAACCTTTTTTAAAATAGATAACTATTACCAATTGGTATGTAAACGTACTGGATGATCAGTAGGCTAAGTGATTAGTAAATAACCTCTAACCCACAACTCAGGTGGAGCCTGCCGTATAACTGACCTTTGACTACTAGTGGGACATTCATGATATCAATACATCACTATTAGGAGATTTAGATAGATAAGGTTAAGGCTCCATATGCGTTGTGGGTTTGATCTACAAATGGGTTAGAATTGGTTTATTGAGAATATTTATAAAATGTAAGTGTTATCGAAGGCGGTAGTTTCAGGTAATAACTGGCTGTGAAGGGTTAGAGTAACTGTTTATGAAGCAGCAAGGTGTGCGTGTGTGTCTGTGGGTAAACAGTTTGTTTAGTACTACAACAATCCTCCCACCTAAGCACTTATTATATTATATTGCACTGTACTTTAGATTGTGATTCTTGCACTTTGCCTTCAGCACTAGATTATGCTCTTAGTCACTTGTTTTAGAAAGAAGATGCACTTGTGAGTTCTGGCAAGTAGTAGTACATTGGCTCTTCCTACGTTAAATGCAATTATTGTTAGTCGCTTTGGATAAAAGCGTCTGCTAAATGACTGTAATGTAATGTAATGTTTGTATAAAGATTACAGGGGCAGATTTTTCTATATTTCATATCATTGCACTGGCATATTAAAATGGGCCCCCAAATTCCAAAGTCCATGCCTGATAATGTGTATTGAGTACATATGATGAATTGGTTCCTTCAGAAGGAGCGGCAGCCCTATCCTTGTCTCCTCTTGTTTTCTGCTGAGTGCTTTGAAACGGCCCCCATGCCCTGGGTCTCTTCATGTAAGCTAAATGAAGCAGAATCGCCACACTGAAGAACAGCAGCTCCTTCCAATTAAGAATTAATACTGCAGCAGTCAGGATTCATTCCCTCTCTCAACACTCTTCCCTCAATGTCTTTCTTGCACTCTTTATCACCCTTCCCTCTCTCTATCTCCCTCTTTCTCTCTCTCTCTCTCCCTCTCTCTCTCTCTCTATCTCCCTCTCTCTCTCTCTCTCTCTCTATCTCTCTCTCTCTCCCTCTCTCTCTCTCTCTCTCCCTCTCTCTCTCTCTATCTCCCTCTCTATCTCTCTCTCTCTCCCTCTCTCTCTCTCTCTCTCTCTCTCTCTCTCTCTCTCTCTCCCTCTCTCCCTCTCACATCCCATACCATCCCTCTCATCCTCCCTCTCCCCACAGCTCTGTAAGTGAATATGGGTCACCGCATGCAGTGCTCCTCGCTCTGTTGTCCCTGGGGTGTAGTGTATGTATGGCAGGTAACAGATGATTGGGCAGCTTAATTTCATCACAGCTCTGCTCTCCGTTCTCACCTGTCCCAGAGGAGGAAAAGGAAACAGTCAGAGAACCCAGGATCGTGCTTCAGCTGGTCTGAGTCACACAGGCTAATGTTACTCTGCAGATACCGGATGTGGGCAGAAGTCATGTAACAATGCCTCTTCGGTTGTGCGCTTGCATTTCCAGCCCTGTATCTCTCTGAAATGAAAAACACCATTTTGTTTCAAATGTTTGTATCTTGTAAAACACAATAGTATCTATTTCCCAATCAGAGTTCATATTCGCATGATACGACTACAAATGTTTAGTCACACTATAGTTATGTCTTTTGTTCAGATTTCTTCAACTGTAGCAGGGCCAGTTACAGTGCAGTCTACATGAGTGCAATGGGTTAAAAAAGCACCCATTATCTTGTTTCAGAATCATTATGTGGCTTCACAAAATGAGTGATTAGAAAACCTTTGTTGTTGATACCACATACAGTATATTTTCATATTACTAAGTATTCTGCAGTTTTTAACTATTGTGCAGTTCTTAACTAACCCCCCATCCTGTATTGTGTTCCTAGGATAATGCACTGGGCTAGGCGCATCGAGCAGGAGATCGACAGAGTCTTCCAGCACATCAGTGGAGCACAGCAGCTGAAAGGGGTGAGACTGTTGTCTATATCAGTCTATAGACTGTTGTCCTATCTCAAGTCTATGACTTAGCAATTTACCCATTTGTAAAGAATATTACATTACATTTTAATGAAAAATCAAGGTATCGTTATCTTCAATTGCCCATTTACTAGCATTTGTCAGGTCAACAAGCATGTAGGAACCTTTGTTTGGACCCTTTTATTGGAATGACCTTTCATCATTGGCTGTCGTGGTTGTGAGGTAGCTGTGGCTTTTTCTGACGTCTGAGTAATGAGGGGACATTTCATCTGTATGATGAGCGAGTTTGTCCTTTTTTGCTGTAAGGGTGAATGATCTCAGAGTATTCACTTGTCAAAAAGCAAAACGTGCATGGGTGAGGGATGCATGGGGGCAGATGCCCTGTTCTGTGAGAGATGACTGATGACCATGGCTGGTGTCCTCTGTGTTCGTGCCACAGTAGAGCAGATGGTCTAGCAGCCTGCAGTGAAGCCTTGATGTGAGCCATGCAGTTTTCCCCTCATTAGTTCATTCATCCATAATCCTACCCAGTGTCTGAAACAGACTGGGTCTGCATGGGAAGAACATCCCACAGAATCCACAGCTCCAAAGTACTGTAGAACCTTCCCTCTGGTTGGGAAGGCTTTGAACTACTGTACCACCCAACTGCACTGCTAATTGAAATTGATTTATGAATTCCATGGACTCCACTAAGGCCAGCACATATTCCCCCCAAAACTGTATTATCCATCTCTTTGCAATTTAATAAAAACATACAATTGTTATATCTGTCAGTACATTAGATGAGAACAGTTTGTCACAATAACAGGAGAACTAAATTTATATTTTCATTCAACATACAGTACATCGTGGATCACATCTCAGAAAGTAATTTAATGACAGAATTAATAAGACCTGAGGGGTTGGGAAGGGTAGCCGCTTGCAGCCGCTCGTAGCCTACGATTCAGAAGTGTCTCATCGCACAGTGTACATTGTTATAGATTTATTCTAATAATTAAGAAAAGAGTAGTCGAGAATGCCAAGGTTCATCTTTGCAAGTCCAAGCTGGTTACTTTTATTCCAAATAGTTCACGAGTTTGCAAAGTTGGACTCACAGAGACGGGCAAATCCACCAAGAGCAGTGATACTCATCAAAACAGAGCATTATAAACACTATGGTTGTAACATGCATATGCAAATACTTCACTAGCCAATTATCAGTGAGTAGGCTAGGTCTGAGGGTCTGACGAAGACCCACACGGGTCGAAACGTTGTCACCTTTTACCTAATAAATAGTCCTGTGGAGTAGTTGTGTGCGGACCTCAACCTTACTTTACCAGATGTCATTTTGTCCTGCTCCAGCGTGGTGGATGTGCTTGGCATACATTTTATTGTATTTCATCAACAGCTGAAGTAAACATTTACAGAGATCAAAGACAGCTGGGTGGAGGGGACCCTGGTGAGGTCTCTCCCTGGTGAGGTCTCTCCCTGGTGAGGTCTCTTGTCATAAAGGATTGTTTGGGCCTGGGGATAGTTGGGTCAGAGTAATAAACAGAGGACAACTTCTCACTTTATTATTATTATTTAAGACCGGATTCACAGTGTAAATTTCCTAAGACAATGTCTTGAGCAGAGAATACACTAATTCGAATTTATCTATCACAACATGGTCGTAACCAAGGTTACAGATGCAAGTTGCAAGAAACTTATAAGATTGCAAAAATCGCACAGTGTTTAGAAGCCATAAGAGGCAAATGCCTGACACCCCATTATTCCGACCACTCAGTACGTAGGCCGAAAAATGCACCACTGGTCCGACATCCCATTGGTCTGCGTCAGCCCATCATTCCGAAAATGCAAAACCCATTGCTCCGACGTCCCATCAAGCGGAGTTGTTACCATGGAAATGTGTACACTGTCGACGGTTGGGCACAGGCTACTGAGTGACTGACGTTTTTCATTCATTCTTGATCTAAGAACGTTAACAAAGGTTCTATCTATGGTTAGCTGCTTATCCTATGCAGCTCTGGTAACTCACGTAATAGCTTAACATTAGGTATGTGAATGTACCTGCATCACAAATTCATATTATTAAAAAGAGTAATACCTTATCAATGTGATCCTTCCTTCTTCGCCGATGCCTTCTCGGGAATGGGTAGAACAGGTGGCAACGACGGTCATCCGAGCGGTGAACGCAGTCAGGAACGAAGCATGGCACCATGCTTCTGACAGCTAACGCATTAGCTAGCCAACGTTACAAGCAATATACACACACAACACAAACTAAAACGCTAATATTAACAATATTAACACTTAACAATGACAAAAATGTAATTTATGAAGAAGCAAGTTGGAATTCTGAAGCAAGTTTGAAACTGTTTTAGCGAGAGAAGTGTATCATTCGCAATGGTTTTTGGGATGCGTAGTTTTATTCACTCTTACAATATGCAAATTATGTACACAGTTTTGTACCATAACCTTTTTTTTGTTGGTCATTTTTTCGTCCCCCCGATTAACGATTAATTGTCAGAAAAACAATTGCGATTATTACAATAATTGTCAGAGTTGTTGACCTCTCATTTATTAGAATGCAGTCATACTGTATTTACTCATATGCATCTATTATACATACAGACACACACACACACACACACACACAGCTATGTGCTTTTAAAAATAACTCAATTACTTACCTCCAGTCTATTGGTCTCCATGGTCTGGAAAAAGCTGTATGACAAACGATTCAAGATTTCTTTACTAGTTATCATAATGTATAATTACTGTTTGCACTGTATACAATGTGCTCTTGCACAGAGCTGTGCTCTATACTGGTAAACACCTAAAATGCTCTGTCTGCCTGGCTTGTGTGTGTGTGTGATCAGGAAGTGAGTCAGGGACATGTATAAAGAAGTCTGAATTCACATCTGTTACATAGACATGAATTGATTGATTGGTTTTTAAGACAGGGACAAGGTACAGTAGACATTTACCATATAGATACTGTATTTTCAGGTGTCATTCCTGAGTGCATCCTGCTATCTGAGGCTGTCAAGATATTGTGAAAGGTAAATGTAGCATTTGAAAGCTAGTGTTAACTCTAGATATATTTAAATAAATAGACAGGCTTTGTAGGTGCACACATTTATTGTGTTTTATCACAGACAGTGATAAGGAAATCATTCACTCCGCTGCTCTACCTTCCACAGAGAACAGGTCCCAACAAAATAAAGGATTCAACAAAATTTCACTTAAAAAATGATGTACAGTACATACACTCAAATTAACCCCTTCTAGACTTTTGTCATATTTTATTTGCTTTGGGTGCACTGTGGAGCGTTTAAGTGAGTTTGTCAGTGGATGCTACAGTGCCGAATACTATTGCATTGCGCTAGTGTTATGCAAAACGAGTGGGCGGCGGAAAATTATCTCAATCAATCATAATAGGTAAGTAAGTAAAATGAGGCCCTATGTTCAAAATTCTGAACTGTCACTTTAATAACTTGTTTCCTGTATCACAATATCAAATTGAAGTTTGTATTTAGGCAGGGCTTAACCCTTTGACGAGTACATTATAGATATATAGATAAAGCTTGTCTTACTTTTACTCGATGAGCTGTCACACTGCTTTGGCAACATGACATCACTGAATCAAAATGCCAGCTATACATTAAAAGGGCTGATACATTTTTTAGGTTGTATATAAAGAATGATGTCTAATGTAACTACAGTGATGCAATACTGTATTTCCAAATGTCTTGCAGATCTACAATGAGAAGAGAAGGCAGTTTAGCCTGGTAAAGAATTCACCCCGAGAGATGGTGGAGAAGGTGGCCTCGGATATAGAGAAGCTTCTAGCCAAGAAGCGTGAGGCACTCGATGTAAGTCAGAATTTATATTTATACTCCCACAAGAAACATACAATAAAGAAAAAATAACAAAATGCAATTCAATAACAATTCACTGTTTCCTCTCACTTTTAATTTAAGAATGTTCATCAAATCTAATTTCATTTCAAATGCATTTCACAGGGTCTTATACATTACAGATGTGCATTTAATTAAAGTTATACCATGGTTTATACCTTGGTTGAATACTCAATTCTGATTGGCTGCAGGGTGTGCATTGTTGTTCTTTAATCGCACATCTCTGGATGTAGTATAGTCTATTTGTCTTGTTACTACGAGGTGCCGTGTAGTCCATGATTCAGACTAATCTACCTCTTACTGTACATACAGTACACATGCATTGCCTCTTGTATAAATATAAATTGTTATTGCATTCACTATTGAACCTCTCTCTCTCTCTCTCGCACACACACACACACATACACATACACATAGGTTTTTACATACTTCATGGGTTGGGTTGGATTTGGCTAAATAAACATATTTTAATTGCATTCCCATATATTTTACAGTAGCTGAAGTGTGTCATCCTGTCCTCAGTACTAATAGAGGACCTTTACTTTCTTTGTTTTCTAACTTGAATGTATTTGATTTTCAGAGGCTGGCTAGAGAGGCCGAGCGCCTCCAGAGAGAGCATCCATGGCAGGATAGCAAGGTACAACCCAGACGGACACACTGCATCAGCAATACTGTTTTGCTCACACAATCCTCTACTGATAAAGAGTGACGACTATATGTAAATAAATCAATCAATCACATTTACAGGCCACTTGGGCTGAAATATTAGAATTCCCCCTGCTCTTGAGTTAAAGCTACAGTGTAAGCTTGAGTCTGTGTTTAAGCTCTTATGGTAGGAATGCCACTTCAGGAGTGGGTTCAGTTGCCAAAGCTGCACCCTCAAGCAGAATGTGTAGATCATAATCAGACTGAGATCACTAGTCAGTCCAAACTCATACTGTAGATGAGCTGGTTCCTCAGCGCTTGGATGTCTGGAGCAGGACTGAGTGTGCCGGGCCTGGAAGCCTCTGCTTAGCCCTACGCACATTGGCATTCCACTTTCACACTTGGTTTAACCCATTAGCTCAATTCCCAGTGATGCGGGACCGGGTCTGTCGCCCCCGTCGTCCCCTATGGCAGTGACTCCTCTTCATTAGGCACACGCCAGAGACCAGGCCTCTCTTTTCACCCCACAGAGACCAGGCCTCTCTTTTCACCCCACAGAGACCAGGCCTCTCTTTTCACCCCACAGAGACCAGGCCTCTCTTTTCACCCCACAGAGACCAGGCCTCTCTTCTCACCCCACAGAGACCAGGCCTCTCTTTACACCCCACAGAGACCAAGCCTCTCTTTTCACCCCACAGAGACCAAGCCTCTCTTTTCACCCCACAGAGACCAGGCCTCTCTTTTCACCCCACAGAGACCAGGCCTCTCTTTTCACCCCACAGAGACCAGGCCTCTCTTCTCACCCCACAGAGACCAGGCCTCTCTTTTCACCCCACAGAGACCAAGCCTCTCTTTTCACCCCACAGAGACCAAGCCTCTCTTTTCACCCCACAGAGACCAGGCCTCTCTTTTCACCCCACAGAGACCAGGCCTCTCTTTTCACCCCACAGAGACCAGGCCTCTCTTTTCACCCCACAGAGACCAGGCCTCTCTTTTCACCCCACAGAGACCAGGCCTCTCTTTTCACCCCACAGAGACCAGGCCTCTCTTTTCACCCCACAGAGACCAGGCCTCTCTTTTCACCCCACAGAGACCAGGCCTCTCGTTTCACCCCACAGAGACCAAGCCTCTCTTTTCACAACAACTTAATACAGTAGCAGTCCGTTTGTTTTCACCACATCGAGGCGTAGGCCTGGGGTAGACACTGCAGAGCATCGGCCCCCAACCAACGGTGCCAGTCCATGACCCATTCGTTGCTGGACCGCACGGAAAGGATAAATTGTACACGAGCAAAACTCCACAAAGCGCGAATCAGGCCCACGATTGGACTTTACAAGTTTTCATAATATCCACTCATCATTTCACCTTTTCACAGCACAAATACCCACTTGCATTATTGACGGGTGAAACGGTAGTGTTTTGAATTACATCAACACGGAACATCTTTTTATAGCTCAGAGTGTGAATATAGGACTGTCGAGCACTGGGCTGTCTTCCATACCTGCGCTCCGTCACTCTGGCTCCCACACAAGCGCATTCATGCAGCTTCTCTCTCCCACTGGCAAAGTCTTGTTTACTACAGTAATTATATAGTTTATATTTAGACATCAGACACCGTTTTCATCACTTTTTATTGGCGGTAATTTTATTGCAGAAGTCACTCGCACCATTGTTATTAGGCTACATTTTCATAGCCATAGAAAGAAGCCCAGATGAACCTGACAAGAAAAAGTCTGTAGTGCATTGTTACAAGTTTAAAATATTTCTATATTGTTTTAATCTTTTTTTAATCTTCTGTTGGTTTTAGGTCTGTTTATTTAAAGGTGCTCAGTTTGATTTTCTTTGGCCACTAGATGGGGCAGTGGTGCAGCGTATCAGATATGAACAAGTGGGCGTTTTGACTCCATACGGTGCCGTTAGCCTGGTATGACCATCTCGATCTAGCGAGCTCACTGCTTCGCTCCACAATATCGGTCTGGCCTTCGCCCCATAGAGAGCGATTTCGTGGGCGGGGGTACTTGCCTTGACAGACAAACACCTTCAGCCAATCAGCTACTGATTCTAAATTCCTTCATGATAACTGTGGGAATAGGTTAATTTGGGAGCCCAAAATGTTACACCACACTGCAGCACAGCCATGACGACAATGTTTAGCCATTGTTTTGTAATGTAACTGCACATATTGGAGCATATTCCAGAAAAGCATTCTATTACACATGCTCTCTTACCTGATACTTACCATACCATACCATACCATTTTATTTATAGAGCACATTTAAAAACAACAAAGTTGACCAAAGTGCTGTACAAGTCAAACAACAATAACACACAAAGAACACATAGTAAAACATACGCAGTATGTCACATGAAAAAGGACAAGTCTCTTAGGCCATGTCAGGAAAACGCCAAAGAATATAATATAATATAATATAATATAATATACTTGATGGAGATAGGGTTATCCACAAAACCTGTGCTGCAGTAAAGCCAGGCTGACCTGATCTAACAGGTGTCACTGCATCCCTCATTAGTATTGCTCCTATCCTTACTAACCCCATGCTGGCCTCAATCTTAGGTCCTCTGATTTACAAACACAAATGCCCGCCTCCAATAAACACTGCTAGTACTACAAGCTTTGTAGCTGACAAAAGCCAGCTTACCAGTGGCCCCATCTAACAATCATGTTATATACTATACCATATTTTATTCATTATTTGTTTTTCAGGATTGGGATATGAAGTATTATGACTCAAAGGCAGAGTTGGATTATGTGAGTCTGTACTTTGTTTGTATTATGTAATAGAATAGATTTGCCAAGGTGTGCCGATTGCTCTGTTGTTGATGTACAGCAGTATTAGGGAAATACAGGCTTTAACTCTATTGCAATTGTAAATGTTGTTATCATAATCATATTTGTGTGTTGCGTATGTGCGTGCCTGTGGGTGTGTATACACACATGCCTGCTTGCCTGTGTTTGTGTCTTAAGTATTCCTTGCAGGATGGTGAAGGGGAACCAAAAAACCCCTATCATCGAAAGTTGGAGTTTGTGTATGACCCCTACTTCAAAAATAATGTCAACTACTCCAGCACAGCAGTTCAGATCCCCACAGACATTTACAAAGGAGGTGAGTAGGCCCACAGGATCTGAGGGGTATTACAGGAAGCTGATTTGAATAACTCTAGCTTAAACATCATCTGAGTTCATTTAACCAGATAATTAGTCTGAATCAACGGATATAGGTTTCGGGAATAAGTCTTGTCATTCGTTTATTACTGCCCAATCAGACTCATGTGGGGGTTTTTTTTGGGGGGGGGGGGCAGGCTTCCCTTGGCATTGGAAGCTCTGACAAGTTTCCAGTTTAACTATATGATGAGCAAACACAAATGTCCACATTTATCTGTGATATAGTAGCAAACAGACAGATGTTAGTGGTCTGAAGTGTGTGTCTCCTTTAGCCCCAGTGATCCTGAATGAGCTGAACTGGACTCAGGCGCTGGAGAAGGTGTTTATAGAGAACAGCCGGGAGGATCCGTCTCTCCTGTGGCAGGCGTTTGGGAGCGCCACGGGAGTAACACGCTACTACCCAGGTACTGGAAATCCCCACCTCACACCAGAACTTGTTTTGGTTTGCGTTAACCAGGAAGTGGTTTCGCATATTGACGTCATGAGACTGAACTGAATTGAATTGAACTGGGCTTTGAATGAACTGAAATGAATTGAATTGAACTGGGCTTTGAATGAACTGAAATTAATTGAATTGAACTGGTCTTTGAATGAACTGAAATTAATTGAATTGAACTGGGCTTTGAATGAACTGAATTGAATTGAATTGAACTGGGCATTGACTGAACTTTGAACTGAATGAACTGATTCATGAAATGACTGATGAAAATGCAAAGCTGTCTTGAACAGTGAATATATGATATTGATTGCATTACTGACCTGTTTCTGTGGTCATTGTTGCTGGGTGAAATCATTATTGGGTTGGGAATGATCAAGGTTTGTCAAAGGTTCATGAGAAGGGTAATAATAGTTTATTTATTCTGATACATGCACCTTTAGTGCGGTTTTGACAAACAGACCCCAACTAGACTCGAACTAAAAAAGTGTCAGGCTGAGCCCTGGCTGGCAACCACGAAAAGTCAAAACCGTCACAGTGTGCATGTGAAAATGTACTTGGCTAATAAACTGAATTCTATGTCTGACTGCTACCTGTCTCTCTCTGCAGCCACCCCATGGAGAGCTCCTGATAAGATAGACTTGTATGACGTTAGACGGAGACCCTGGTATAATAGCTGTCTTATTTACTATAAATATAACATAATATGAACGGTTCATTTCAATAATTAAAATGATGATCATTTGACAGTTATCTACCTGTCTTCTAGGTACATCCAGGGGGCCTCGTCACCTAAAGACATGGTTATCCTTGTGGATGTGTGAGTTAAGATAGCGGTTTAAATTTGCTGGTGTTTCTGTCTGGGTGGGAGTGTACGGTACGGTACAGTATGTGTGGGCATGCATTTTGTTTGTGTGTGTGTGTGTGTGTGTGTGTGTGTGTGTGTGTGTGTGTGTGAGTGTACATGGACATGTGTGTGTGGGTTCATGTGTGTATGATGACACCTTTATCCTGGCCCCACCAGGAGTGGCAGTGTGAGTGGTCTCACTCTGAAGCTCATAAAGGCGTCAGTTATGGAGATGCTGGACACGTTGTCTGACGATGACTACATCAATGTTGCCAGAGTGAGTTTGTATGTAATTACAGTTCACTTTACAGTTGTGTCACTTAATAACATCAGCATCCATGTCATTCCACATCCATCTCCCTCTCTTGTTCTCCCTCTTAACCCTTTTAACCCTGAAAGTACAGTGACAACATTTTGAATATTAATTGGATTTTCCCTATAATACTAGAAAGTGCAGTTTCTCAGCTTTCAACAAGTGTTGGAGTGAGGAATTTTTTAGATTTGTGAGATATTTTTTTAATATTATTAAATATTTGTTAGATATTTTTTTAAATGTTGCCGGTGATGTGGTCGTATTAAAAGGGTTAATCATTTTCAAATATTACGTAATGCTTTCCCACGTCCTGCTGATATGTTTCAGTTCAATGAGAAGGCAGAAGCTGTGGTCCCTTGCTTCAGACACCTCGTCCAGGCCAACGTCCGGAACAAGAAGATCTTTAAAGAGGCAGTGCAGCAAATGCAAGCTAAAGGCACCACTGATTACAAGTCTGGTTTTCATTTTGCCTTCCATCAGCTTCTAAATGTAAATAATGAAAACCCTAACACTTACAATAACACACTGCTATTGCTATCTGTTTATTTAGGACCTTTAGAACTGTAGCAGCTGAATTTGTTGGTCAACCAGGCATTCTGTCTAGGTTTAGTCTACTTAAATCCATACTACTCTGTTCTAATTTTGTTGTTTATTTAATTGCATTTTGAGGGACCTGAGGTCATTCAACTTTGAAGTTTATTTCGTGACACATCATTGACAATCGGACACACCTTTGTACTCTGGTCTCTTGCCTGTTGTTAATGTTATATAACGTTTTTCCAGCATTTTATCTGTCTTTTTAATTTCATACATTTTCTTTTTTGCTTATCAGAAGACTAATGTTCCAAGAGCCAACTGCAATAAAATAATCATGCTCTTTACTGACGGCGGAGAGGATCGAGCGCAGGACATCTTTGAGCAGTACAACTGGCCCAACAGGACGGTCTGTACTCATCCTTTTTGAAAGTTTCAATCACCACTTCTTCATTATTTTTTATTTGTAAAATACTCACATTGAATTCCTATGCTCTTTCAGGCTTGATAAAATAATACATTTGTAAAGAGATTCATTTTTTTTGCTTTAAATTCCCTTACTCCAAGGTACGAGTGTTCACATTCTCTGTGGGACAGCACAACTATGATGTCACACCCTTGCAGTGGATTGCCTGTGCCAATAAAGGTGAGTGGGGCTCTTCAATCAATCAATCAATCAAAGCTTTATTTGTATAGCGCATTTCATACCCAGAGGCAACACAATGCGCTTTACAGAGAACAAGGGAGGTGGGCATACGACCCACTCTCTACATATTCCAGAGGGAAGCAAAAAAACAGTAATCACCCGGGGGCCAGATAAGTGAGCTAAAATAAAGGTGAGTGGGGCTCTTACAGTAGAGCAGGGGTGTTCTCATGTGTCCAGTCAGAGGATGACTCTCTCTCAGCTCCAGTTGTTCACCATTTAATCCCCTTGGCTATGAGTGCCTCCGATATACTGTAGCTTTCAAGTTCACCATTTCTCATACAGTGTGAGCTAGAGGTCTTCTCGGGTCTAAAACGTGGACCCGAAACCGAGATGGACCCGAGACATTCGTTCCGAGATCCGACTAAATCCGATCATTTAAAAAAAATATGTATACCAGACCTGATTTTGTCCGAGAGCAGGAGTAGGACAGAGACCCGAGACCCGAGTCGGATCGGGTATTTTACGGATCCGACAGGTAGTAGTAGCAAGTAGCCTAGTAGCATTAATCGCTTAGGCTGTCACGGCTGTTGGATTGCATGCTGTTGCATCACAGTTGGATGGAATTGCGATTTATCCTCTCAATCTCGACAGGCCTCTGCCGCTAGGTTTGACCTCTTTATATTCATTTTCTTCCAGCATTTTCTTTTCAGGTCTCACTGAATTCGCGTCATGTGTTTCTCTCGGGTATTACGCATAATGATAAACAGACCCGAGGTAATATCGGATCCACCCGAACCCAATTGACCATAATAAAAGCGTGGGAAATGTGGACCTCGGGTCTGGTTCGGGTCCTCTCGGATTTACCCGACCCGTGAAGACCTCTAGTGTGCGCCATAACAGTGGGCTCTGTTTCTCACCCCTCCCCTCTCGCTCTCTCTGTTTTTCTTTTCTCTCTACCACCCCTGCCAGGTTACTATTTTGAGATCCGTTCCATCTGTGCCATCAGGATTAACACCCAGGTGGGTTCGTCTGGGGCCTCTCACACAGCTGAGTCCTGCTCAGGGTCGATCCCTCCCCCTGTTTTCCAGCTGAAACATCTCATAAATCATGTAGTTGTATTCTTCACTGCACTGTTCCCTGAGGTCGGTGTGTTTTTTTCCAGCTTGTGTAACGTTCCTGTGTGTCAACAGGAGTACCTGGATGTTCTGGGCCGGCCCATGGTTCTGGCAGGCAGCGTAGCCAAGCAGGTTCAGTGGACCAATGTCTATCAGGATGCATTGGTGAGACAATACTGTATCCACGTTGGCCTCACACATGCTTTAAACACCACTGGAAGCTCTGGAGATTGAAGATATCTGTTGAGTCATGATGAGCTCCTGTAATGCAGGTTTTTTTTGCTACCACGATATACATGGAAAATATTTGTCTTTGTAGGGTCTGGGGCTGGTGGTTACTGGGACTATGCCTGTATTTAATCTGACAGTGGAAGGCAACTCACAGGTACAAACTATTCTAAATGAAAATACTTTACTTAACATTTTAATTTAAATTTTAATTACATTTTTCAATTTCCATTTCCCTTTCGTTATATTCTCTTGATGCAGTAGCAAGTCGTATTTTTAGTTCAGTTAAAATGCTATCAATCCATTCTCTCTTTAAATATGTGTTTGATGTTCCTCCAGAATCAGCTCATACTAGGTGTCATGGGAGTGGATGTTCATCTGGATGAGATAAAGAGGCTTACACCCCGATACAATGCAAGTGTCTTTGAACATCTCAAGTTCATCTCAGTTTCACTTTTTCACAATGTATTCAGTCTATTTAGGCATGAACACTGTCTGCTCTCCTTTTATCTTCAGCTCGGTGCAAATGGATACATATTTGCCATTGATCCAAATGGATACCTTCTCCTGCACCCCAACCTTCACCCGAAGGTGAGTGGAACTTTGACAGATCAGAGCCTCTGATATGTATTCAAGAAATGATTGGTTAGAGTAAATCATGTACAGTGCACACTACACAGTGATATTACAAAACTGAAAAGGTTTGCCTTGTTAGTGTACAGTATAATCATGTAATAGCCTACCAGATACAGCCTTGCATTGATAAGCTCAGAATCATCACTGTAGGGGCGCCCGGTAGCTCACCGGGTAAGGCGCACACCATATGAAGACTAGTTCTTCGTGCGGCGGACCCGGGTTCGATTCCCGGCTCGGGTCCTGTGCCGCATGTCCTCCCCTCTCTCTCTCCCACATTTCCTGTCTCTCTACACTGTCCTATACCATTAAAAAGCTGAAAAAAGAATCTTCACTGTAAACAAACATCTGAAAATTGCCCATTATGTTGTTGTTTTTTTTTGGGGGGGTGTACAGTATGTGGTTTCTGCAGTGCACTTGTGTTACCTGTGTGTGATATCTCCTAGCTTGTGGACCTCCCCGAACCAGTAACACTAGATTTCCTGGATGCAGAGGTGGAGGATAGCAGTAAGCAGGAGGTCAGTATAAACCTGGGGAGTGCCCAGTGGTTCTGGAAGGTTCTAGGTTACTCCCCCCTGCTCCTGATGTACCCATGAGCAAGGCCAGTTAGCTCTTGTGTGTGTACGGTACAGTGGGGTGAATTGTTGCTGCATTGTTTTGTTTTTACACTCCAGATCCGTCGACAAATGATTGATGGAAGACCAGGTGAAATGCAAATAAAGACACTCATCAAATCAATTGACGAGGCAAGTCATTGCTATTTTGTCCACTTAAAAAAACGATTTATTGGTGTCTGTATAATATGTACTGCATTTTGTGTTGAAGGCAAAATCTTAATTGTCATGGATTGTCTTTCTTCTGTTACAGCAATACATAGATGAAGCATTTCGGACTTACACCTGGACACCCATTAATGGCACAGATTACAGGTGAGTGACAAGGATCAATATGATTATCTGTAGTTTATAGGAACAGTTGTTTTGTTTTAGTTGGTGAATGTGGGTGGAAGTTATCTTACCCTAATATATTATTTCAAAGACAGTGTTGCCTTTTGATTGTAAAAGCTGAACTGATTTCTTATCCACCATGTATCCCTATGTGCAGCCTGGGTTTGGTGCTGCCCACCTACAGTGAATACTACATCCAAGCAGACCTGAGTGACGTGATGTTGCAGCTGCAGTGTGAGTAACTTACACACTTGTCTTCTTTCTTTAAAGTCGCACTGAAACGGACGTTTGAGATCATCTAACTTCCGTAGTTTGACGTATTTCCGACGCAAACAAGCTATGAGGGTGGGACATATGTTTAGAGGAATTTGATTGGAACATTGACAAGTGGACGGGTTTTAAGAACTTTAGAGAGATTCGATAGAAGGATAGCGTTGATTGACGGGTGGATGTCGTGAGATTATTGGCCTAAAATCTAAGGTACCTGTTGTCGTCATTGCACGTGACCTACCGTTTTCCAGGAAGTAAGAAACTATATACTTTGATATAAGATTACAACAAAAGTAGAATTTTGAATTTTTTTGGGCATACATCGTTGAATAGGTGAACACTATGAACAATTAGGTGAACCAAAATGGGACAGAATGCTTTTTTCATTTCAGTGCGACTTTAAGTCTTCAGTAACACAGAAGGAATATGCTGATAACAACCTCACACTCTCTTGCAGATCTACAATCTCTGTTGCCCAGCAACTTTGAATCAGGGGGCCATGTGTTCCTGGCTCCGAGGTAAACAGTCAGAATCAGAATCTTTGTTTTATGCATTGCATTTTTTCAACGTACTAGGAATTTGCATTCGGGTCGTGGTGCATAACAGATAACATTGGACCGATAACAGGGACAAGACAGGACAGTGCAAAGACGGGACAGTGCAAAGAGCAAGTACAAAATGCTAGTGTAAAAAAGGATAATCTAAGAAAAAGAACAATATACAGAAAAGTAGTGCGGTCGGTCAGTGAGTGTGCAGAGCGTTATGTGTATGTGAGTGTGTGCATGTGTATATGATGTGTGCGGCGTGATAAGTGAGTGCGGTGCGTCCTAAGCAGTACATGGTCATGGGGAAGAAGCTATTGAAAAAGATGCACACACGCACATCCACGCCTGAGTAGGGCAGGTGCTGAGCTGAAAAGTATACAAACTACAGTATAAAGAAGAAAAAAGCTTGCACACTGCAGGGCTCCTTTTTCAATATTTATTGCACCACAGAAGTGCTGGCGACGTTTCGAGCTAACTGCTCTTCATCAGACTGTTGAAGCTACCTCTCGAGGATGGAGTTAAAAGCAGAGCTGAAATCCACAAACAGGGTCCTGGCGTAGGTGCCTGCGTGTTCCAGATGCTGTAGAATGTAGTGAATGTTTACTGCGTGCCTTAATGTGTGTCTATATGTGGATGTGTGTGTGTGTGTGTGTGTGTGTGTGTGTGTGTGCATGCATGTGTATGTTTGTATGGGTGTGTGTGTATGTTCTGTACCCAATCTAATCATTGTTTGATCCTACCTACAGGGAGTACTGTAAGCGTCTGCATATCTCTGACAACAACACACAGTTCCTGGAGAACTTCCTGTCTCTCATGGTGGAGATCACACCCGAGTCAGAGGACTGTGAGTCCCTCTGTTTCTAGAGTATGTGCTTGTAGAGAATCAGGCTCTCAGGTTTGCCTCATTAAAGATGCCTTATTAAAGTAAATCACTTGAAGATGGCTAATTTGACAGTAGACGATTAAAGCCATGTAGACAGCCAACATCCTCAACTTTGTGTGTGTGTGTGTGTGTGTGTGTGTGTGTGTGTGTGCGGGTGTGTGTGTGGGTGTGGGTGTGTGTGTGTGTGTGTGTGTGTGGGTGTGGGTGTGTGTGTGTGTGTGTGTGTGTGTGTGTGTGTGTGTGTGTACTCAGGTGATCAAGGCCTCATTCACAATTTGATCTTGGATTCTGGAATCATTTGGCAGCTTGCGTCCAGAGTGTGGAAGAACAAGGAACTCAATACGTGAGTGAATTCAAATGTACATAATACTGTATATACTGTACAGGTGCCGTATCCATCTAACCATTTACATATATTCTCTTATGCCGGGCTCAGACTACAGGATTTTTGGGCCGATTTATCCCCGATTCACCCCTCCCGACAATCGGAGGAGAAATCTGGTCTTGAACGTTGGTCGGGGCCGATGAGGGGTTTAATGTGAGGGGTTTACAGATCCAATCTTATACCTCCTGATCGGCTCGCAGACCCATCGGGGCGGCCCCGATAATATTAAACATGTTTGATATTTAAGATTATTACGTCCCGACTTTACAAGTGAGACGGCGAGACCAGTGGTTCGTTGCTCCCTTGGGGACGATAAGATCCTGTAGTGTGTGCTGAGCCGTTATTTTCAAATCTTGCTGTATGTGCTTGTTTGAGATGCGCAAGAAGAATATCTGTTAAGATTCTCCTTATGTGCGTGATGTAACCCGATTTAGAAATTGGTTAGGAATTTAAATATCCTGTAGTGTGAGCCCGGCATTAGACAAAAGGGATTAAAGGGTAATAACAGTCAACATTGTTAATAAAACCTTGAAACACCAATAGGAATTATAATTATTATAGGACCTCGAAGGATCTTTAATCACCTCACAGCACACATAATCACACGTGGGCGGCGACATACAGTATCACACAACACACATGCAACTACAGGCATTGCTGGTGGAATTTGTCCTCAGCGTTTTCCCAGCTGTCCTTCAGGGGGTATTGTGAGTGACAGGATCCTGTGCTTCAGGTACGGCTTCCTGGCTCTATTTGCTGCGACAGACGGAGGAGTCACACGAGTCTTCCCCAACACGTGAGTGAGGCACCGTATACATGCAGCACAAGGGCTATGGTATTAGTGACAGGATGAGGGAACCGATGAGGCTTAATGGTCAAAGTTTGTTTGCTGATGATGTTTTCCATTTTCTGTTTCATAGCAGGTGTATTCATGCACTATCTCGTGAATGAGTTGTATTTTATTGATCTGTCTTAGTGCTGCTGAGTCATGGGATGAGGATCCTGAGCCCTTCAACTCCAACTACTATCGCCGCAGCCTGGACAACAAGGGCTACATGTTCAGACCACCTCTCCGAGCCTGTGAGTGGCAGTCTGTAGTACCTAGGTGGTACCAGGAGACCATCCTGATCTTGAGCCGGTGATATTCCTGACTCCAGATAGAATTACTCGTACTGTGGGATTTCCATAATAAACCAAATACTGTAGTAAAAGCAATTATTTAAAACATAAATAGGCTTTCTTGCTCTATTTTCTGCGACTTCTTGTAAATTCTAGACTTTTCGAGTTTTAATATACCAAATTTGTTAAAATCATGACAATAACTAGCTCAATCAATTTTTCATGTCAAAATTACACTGAAATTAGGTCATTTGTCTCTATGAATTTTCATCAGAAATCCAGGATAGCCACAAAGATGGCCACCAAACAGACCAATGGGACAATATTTCGAGTTGGGAACATCAAAATGAGTTTACTAGACACCTTGAGAATTACAAAAAAAATAAGTTAGAAAAAGACATCAATGGGGTGCATGGGGACCCCACCTTCCAACTAGACTATTAAACTTGTGATTAATCATGATTAATCATTTATCATGATTAATCAAGGCGAGTATTCCCGCCCACTATAACTGCTCTACAGTAGATATGGGGATGGCCAGGCTTACAGTATCTGCAGAGAGAAACACTGTCACAGAATGGGAGTTCACTAGATCAGGATGGTCTCACAAGGCTACAGGACATAGGTGGTGTTGGTGGTGGTGGGGGTACTTCTCATCTATTTATGGCGAAACTGGCGATTCTCTCAATCTACTTGGTCATTTCTTTAGAGTTGATAGGGACATTTAATGATAGCTACATTAAACTTGCCTGAGAAGCTGCATGTTACTGCAATGTAGCCAGCTACTGTGTATCGAATGCTGATTGGTAGGCAGGCCTACTGTATGATACGTGATGAGCAGTGACAGTTGGAAAGGAAAATGGAAAATATTTTTTCTTATACTGTATGTTAAAAACCTAGGAACAAATATGTTTTTGTTGTTGTTTTTTTTTACTTTTTTTTTTCAATGATCCCAGTTTTTAAATGTATCAAAGGGCCTGACGGAGGTCCCTAGTTGACTAACCCTGCCACAGACCTTGGTTTAATACTCACATCACCATTTTTGGTTTGGTTGCGCTTTAACCCGGTCAACTCTCGTCATAGCCTTAGAGGATCCAGTGAGCTCCGAAAATGGCACCATCGGGATTCTGGTCAGCTCCTCCATAGAAGTCAACTTTGGAGGCAAGATTCTGAAACCAGCAGGTAGGGAATGATTATATGGATGACAGTTATTTAAGGAGGCACTATCTTCCTCCAAGGCTTCCATATCTCGGGTCTCTGTGAGCTTACAGTATGAAATGCCCTTTATGGTGTAAAACATCTCACTGTATGTTCCTGTTCCGTCTCTCTGGATGCTTAGTGGTGGGAGTGAAGCTGGACTTTGAAGCCTGGGTAGACAAGTTTAAGATCTTGGCCAGCAACGTGTCAGACAGCCGTCAAGGCTCACACAAGGTACTTTACAGAACAGTCTGACGAGAAAACACTACAAGCGAAGAAATGAATTCATTGCATGACTGTGAAGTGATTTAGAAAATGCTCAGTCTGGGTTCGGTTTGCTTTGGACAGTGTGGACCATCCAGAAGCTGTGAGATGGACTGCGAAGTCAACACAGATGTGAGAATCCCTCCCCCTCTTTCTTGTGTTGAACCCTAATGAATTGGCCCAATGTCAGAGTATAAACGGTGTTGCTGTGATCAAGGACTTGAATGTAGTTTTGAGTAGAATGTGATGACAAATATGCAGGGGGGGGGGGGGGGGGGGGGTCAACAGGATGGTCGGAATGTAGCTCTACTCTGGCTGTGTTGTAATAATTCATATGATACCATGTGTCCAGGACCTCCTTTGTTATCTGATTGACGACGGTGGGTTCCTGGTCATGTCCAATCAAAGGGATCACTGGAAAAAGGTATGTTGCTTCATTGTTAGGGAGACCAACTCGAGTCAGAACTACCAATAAATGGTTTAGAGTCCTTTAGAGCCTGATGCTGTATGTTTACAGTATACTGTCAAAGGGAAACATAGTCAGCAGCTGTCACGCTCACAGCCCTCATGCACTGTGTATCTTGTTGCTCCAGGTGGGGCTTTTCTTTGGCGAGGTGGACCCCTACCTGATGCATGCCCTGTACAACAACTCCATCTATACCCGCCGCCAGTCCTTCCAATACCAGTCTGCATGTGAGCCTGTAAGCAGCAGCCACACAGGGGCGGCACCAAGGGGCATCTTTGTGGTGAGATACCCTACCTATTATGGGACATCACACAATGTGATCTAATCTGATTTATTCTAATCTAATCAACCAAGCCTACAGTAGATGTATTTAAGATTTCTGCATTCATATTGAGTATGGTTGGATGGCACTATTATTATTATTATTTTATTGGATGCTTATTTGATTTGTCTTCATGTATGTTTTCTTTTTTCTATATTTCTTTCTGTTATTGATATGATAGGAAAATGTATCATTCTTGTATATGTTGAAAATCAATAAAATGTAAACAAACAAACAAACAAAAAAAAAGATTTCTGCATTTCTGAATAATGGATTCTTCCTCTCTGCTCCCCTTCTCTAGCCATCCATTGCCGACGTGCTGAGTGTTGCCTGGTGGAGCTCTGCGATGGCATGGTGAGACTATTCACAAGACCACGAGTGCTTTTTAACTCACCCTCTGTCATTGAGGTGTGTTTCTCACTCTGACATCTTCTTTTCAACACTTTCCCGCCACAGTGCTGCTGTGCTTTAAGACTTAAAAGATTTCCCCCTGTGGATGAATAAATTATCTATCTATCTATCTATCTATCTATCTATCTATCTATCCATCTATCTATCTATCTATCTATCTATCTATCTATCTATCTATCTATACTCCTCAAAAGTAGTTTGGAAACGTTTCGGTCGATTATTTCTCCCCTTTAATAATACCAATTGGTATTGTATTTTATATGGTTGGAAAGCCTGATTAATCTATCTATCTATCTATCTATCTATCTATCTATCTATCATATGTCTATCTATCTATCTATCTATCTATCTATCTATCATATGTCTGTCTATCTATCTAGTATCTGTCCATCCATCTATCAGATGTACAGTACTGTACCATAGAAATGTTTCTAGCACGTCTCCCCTCCTCTTTGTGCTGTTCTCTGCTCCAGGTCTCTGATCCAGCAGCTGATCTATGGATTGGCCTACAACAGTTGGCTCTACACAGGTTTGTGTTCATTAAAACATTTGTGAGGAATGTTTTGTGGACATGTAGATGTGCAGTGTGAGTGATGCTGTATGTGTGAATGTATTGCAGGCGATATTCTGGCTGCAGGGTTTGAGACCAGGGCAAGCAGCTGTGTGACCATCCAAAGTCAGTTTTACTTCACGAACACCACAAACTCGTATAACGTGCTGCAGGACTGTGGAAACTGCTCCAGGTGGGTGAACATGTGTTTGCGGTACACTACTGTACAGCTCAGAACAGCTCCCTCCTACCTCCAGTCCATGGTCAAGTCCTACACCCCCTCCTGACCACTACGCACTGCTACCTCGGGGCGAGTGGTTGCCCCGTCACTCTTATGCTGTGTTCACACCGGGCGCGGCGAGAGAAAATTTGCGCCGCCCAGTTCGCCCAATCTCGCTGCGGGAACAATGGGTCGCCTCGCCGCCGAGTTCTGCGATTCGCGCCGCCCGCCGCCCAGTTCGCGCAAATTGTATTGACTTTCTATGTAAACTTGCCGCGCCGCAGGAAAAATTTGTGCCCGGTGTGAACACAGCATTAGGCTTCTGCAGTCGATCGACGCGATCACGGCTCTCACCTCTTCAAGAAGTACCATCAGTATCCTTCCTTTTAAACACCTTGTATTTACCTCTGCGACAGAGGTAATGTTTTCGGTGGTGTCTGTTTGGTTGGTTGGTTGGTTTATTTATTTATTGGTTTGTTTGCAGGATTACTCAAAAAGTACCGGAGCGATTTTCATGAAACTTGATACGACCATACTGTGTCTCAACATGAGACACGAGGTTTGAACTGGCATAAAGCTCTCGACCTAACGAATGCAGCAATACCAAATATCTCATGCTCATGCGCACAGAGCCACCAAATGCATTCATGGATGGATGTCTCTGCTCTCCGAGCACCATTTGTAGTTATATTTTTCTTCTCTTACACTTTTCTTTAGCACTAGATGCTCTTAGTCACTTGTTTAGAAAGGAGATGCACTTGTGAGTTCTGGCGAGTAGTAGTAAACTGACTACCTACAGTACGTTAAATGCAATTATTGTAAGCCGCTTTGGATAAAAGTGTCTGCTAAATGACTGTAATGTACTGTATATGACTGTATGCCCACACGCAGCCTGTACCGTACATACGTAGATGTCCATTGTTTTTCCTCCATAGGCTATTCCATGCTAAGCGGATCGAGAACACCAACCTACTGTTTGTTGTGGCTGAGACACTGCCCTGCAGCTCCTGTGAGATCGAGAGACTGACCCAGGTCAAAACAGAGTGTATCCTTCTTGTAATCAATGGCTTCATTTACTGATGAGTAAACAAATGTATCAGTTACCTCTCATCTCTATTGATATCTACTGACATCCGTAATCAGAGTTGGATAGGTTGTTTCTCACACAATAGGCCATCAGTATCTCCTTAACCCATCATAGTTCAAGAGGAGAACCCATGTGAGGTTCTGAGCTCTGCACGGTATCGCAAAGGCCCAGCGACCTGCTTTGACTACAATACTGGGGTAAGAAGATGTGACAAGTACCAGAGAAGTCTACTCTGGCCATTGCTTTTTTTCTATATGTACAGTAGCAGGTGCTTGCTCTCACATTATGTCTCTTCTCTGCTTATATTGTAGGAGAATACTACCGAGTGTGGGCGGGGCCACTCCCTAGACTCTCCAATGGGAACCCTTCTCTTTATTCAGCTGATTCTGGTTCTCCTCTGTCTCTGACCCTCGGGCTAGACCCAAGGTCATCCTCTTACTTCTGCCATCACAACTTTGTCCTCATTATTCCCTTCAGAATCTTTGTCTTCACCTCAGGTCGTTTTCGACCTCTGCCAAAACAAGTGTTATTTTGTCTTCCATGAATGCCAACTTCTTCCTCTCCATGTGCTTATCGTCCTTCCTTACTGCCTTGCCATTATACTATACTGTATTCCCTAATGCCGGGCTCACACTACAGGATATTTAAAATCCTAACCAATTTCGAAATCGGGTTACATCACGCACATAAGGAGAATCTTAACAGATATTCTTCTTGCGCATCTCAAACAAGCACACACAGCAAGATTTGAAAATAACGGCTCAGCACACACTAAAGGATCTTATCGTGCCCGAGGGAGCAACGAACTACTGGTCTCGCTGTCTCACTTGTAAAGTCGGGACGTAATAATCTTAAATATCAAACATGTTTGATATTATCGGGGCCGCCCCGATGGGTCTGCGAGCCGATCGGGAGGTATAAGATTGGATCTGTAAACCCCTCACATTACAAGATCATCTGGGCCGATCATCAGCCCCGACCAACGTTCCAGACCAGATTTCTCCTCCGATTGTCGGGAGGGGTGAATCAGGGATAAATCGGCCCAAAAATCCTGTAGTCTGAGCCCGGCATAAGCCTCTAGAAAAAGAACAGTCACTTGTTTTGTTACAGGGGGATCATATTTGATTATGCACAAAGTGTTTAATTATGCAGATGCATAAAGCGTACATAATGTATCTCTAAGAGCCACCCAACTGGTTTGTGTGTGAATGGGGATGTTTTAAGAAATGTTTTTTTCTTTTATTATATGCATCCACAAAAGCTTGGTAGGGTTCTTGATGTGCTTCCAAAAGCCAAATAAGAAGGCTCGGAGAGGTTCGAACAGTGAGAAAACAATAGCCCATTACCATCAATTGTTATATTGTGGTCTTTGTGGATGTTATGAAACATATTGAACAGATACACAATGTATTGACTATATGAACACACCTACATGTATCTACCATGTTCCTTCATTTGGAAATTTGAATGAGAGATTCTGAAGCCTCATGTTGTATCTTGTACAATAATTGATTTCATCTGATAAGCTGATGCACTTGTGTACGCTATTGTATGGGGAATGTAGCTTTTCAACAGCTTGTGGTGTTTTCTTGTTATGGCGCTGCCACCCTGAACATTTGTGGACTCTCTCGTGGTCTGATCTGAGCTTAGTCCCCATCGCCTTTGTGGAGATAGAAACAGTGATATTTTTGACAAGCTTTTTGATGAAATATTTGTATGCTTTTTTTGTTTGTTTTTTCGCCCGCCTGGTGTTCCATCCAGCAGTGCCTTGGTGCACTCCTATTGGTTGGCCAGGACTTGGATCTAAAATCAGGAGACACTTGGAGAGAGACAACCTGAGGCCCTTGAGAAAGGCACATTTGAATCTGTGGACTTGATGGACCTGTAGTTATTACCAAGTGCATCTATTGGGCAGCCCTAGACTGCTGAGCAATTAGAGTTGAGAGGTTTGAATTTTCTGTATGGACTAAAGGACTGCACAAGGTGAGGGGAGACTGCTCAGTCCTGGGTACATTTCCTTGGTTCACATTTTATGAGCAAAGCACAGTTGAGACAGCACAGTTGGACAACAGCTTCTGTATTACAGCTCTGCCCCAGAGCATGAGGAATACCCCCCTCCCCCTGTTTTTAGTAGAAAGATGACCAAGAGAGGTGTGGAACATGGAGGAACAGAGACACTAGGGTGCTGTGTCATCTCTCTGTACACTGTGGCTGTGAGTCAGCCCTGGACCAAAGCACATACACCAAACGACAGATCCTGAGGAAACCTCCGCACAGTAATGTTTTTTTGTCATTCCCAAGCATATAGAGACTTTGTGAAGCTGCACACTGATGGCACACTCACTTCGAACAGCGCTGCAAATATTTGCTGAGTGGCATTTTACCTAGCTTTCAAGCATTCATAGTAATACTGTATTTTGTGTTACTATTATAAATGTGTATGCATTCAAGGAGGACATTTTGTGACACTGTTCTCTACCTTGTACTGTATGACATACAGGTAGGCATACCTTTGAGGTCAGTGTTATAGTTTTAATATGTTCTGTTTATAACATACTTAACTGCATGGTATTACAGTATGAGAGATGATTTACAGGTTTGTGTGCATACTGTAGAGTAATGGTAGATATTTTCTGTTTCTTCTTTAGTCTGCTCACACTCTTCCTACTGTCCCGCTCAGAGGGATTAAACAGAATGTGAGCTTGCGAGATCAGGATGGTCTCGCAACGCTAATACTGTATGTGGGTGGGGTTAAATCATGTGTTGGGCTTTGATGAAAGCGCTGTTACAGTGTTTATGATGTACCTACTTTAACAGCGCTCAAATTAAATTATAAAATAGTTTTCGATTAAGTTACAACTACCATGAGCCTCTCCTCAAAAGACAAAATGCTCAATACTACAGTTTTGTATGCATGAGTCCGAGTTTGTATATACTGTAGATGGCTGATTAGATTATTCCCATGGTCTACAGCAAGGGGGGTGCATGGAATATGAAGCTGTAAATGTCATGACCTGATCAGTTATGAATGAAACGGATCATTGAGTATTTATGAAGATTGCAGGTAGGCATTGTAAGCAGTTTACATGAAACAGTGTACTACAATAGCTCTCTAAATTATTTCATTTATTAGCCTATGAAGTAATATGAATGTCATTGTCTTTCTGTGCGTTTGTTTTAGTTTGCTGCTAATATTGTTGTTGTTTGCTTGGGACAGAGTCTCCTGTCTTTGTGCCAGCCCTTCATGTCACCTAATTTGTTGTACAGCTGACTCACGGCAGTCACTGGATGAAGGCCAACTTTGTAAAGATTTTATCAGTTACATAACAAAAACCGATCTAAATGTTTATATCAGATGTTTGGTAAATAAATTCCGTTCATATTTTTCACTTTAGCTTTGTTTGCAGTGTGCTCCTTGTCTCTGATTTCATTTGATTTCGTTTCAGTCGTTTTTGGCCAAGGATTAGACATAATCAGTCACATCAGGACATAAAGTTGCTCCTCCTCTGTGAAATTGCTGTTGTAACAACATAGCATTAACATGTTATTTTAAAGGAAATTATTTTGATTATTTTGACGACACATTGGGTTTCATTTTTGTTGCACATGGTTTGATCCATTAAACAAGCATGAATATTGTTTGAACATGTAAAAATCTAAATAGTTTTATCTACAGTAGGGTTCTCTGTTAAAAATGCTTTAGACTTGGTCTGACCAGGAAACTGTCTCATCGTAATCCTTTATTACCCAAATAAACATTCCAAATACAGAATGTATGGAGGAAAACAAATATTGGGCAATAATGTTAACACAGTGATTAAGATGACACAATTAAAGACATTTCTCTTTCTCATCATATTATATGATTGGTTGATACTGTGTCTTAGCTGGACTTCATACTTCACTCAGCAGCCTCTTTGCCCTAGAAACAGACAAAGCCAGTTATGCAAAGCCTTCTGCCATTGCTCTAAAAAACACATAGAAAACCTACAGAAATCACAAGTACTGTATGTGTACTGTTTGTGATACAAACTTAACCAGCAATTAGTTAAAATTACTTGATGAATAAATTGGTACTTCAGTATTACAATGTGTGTTGTACATAGTCAGGAAATAAACAGGTTTAAGTGTGGCAGACACCAAAATTGAGATTTACCTTGCCAATTTCACGGCTCTTGGCTCTCAGCTTGTTGACCTGGGACTCAGCGATGTCAGCACGCTCCTGGGCTTCCTCCAGCTCATGAGTCACCTTCCTGTATCTGGACATGTGAGTGTTGGCCTGCTCCTCCTGTTAGGGATTAAAATAAAAGTTCTCGGTCAAGATTAGGTTTCTTTAAAAGTGGTGTGAACGCCGCTGTTTTGAAAGGAATGGGCGCCTCTCAACTCCGAAGTGATTTGTTGATGAGTGTAGTGAGGAATTCAGCGAGGGTTGGTGAGCAGGCTTTCAACAGGGGAGTGGGTATGGGGTCAAGGGAGCAGCTAGTGGGCTTGGATTTGGTTATGATGTCCAGAATAATGTCCGTCTCCACTGAAGGTACATTTTCAGCATCATAATGTAAAGCGCTTTGAGTGCCGCTAAGGTGGAAAAGCGCTATATAAGTGCAGTCCATTTACCATTATCTTCTTAACATCATCACCATTAATCACAAAAGCCATCGATTACAACAACAACAACAACAACAGCAACAATACTGTACTCACAGCTTCCTCAGCCTGTCTCTTGTAGGCCTTCACTTTCAGTTGCAGCTTGTCCACCAGATCCTGCAGTCTGGTCACATTCTTCTTGTCCTCCTCAGTCTGCAGAGGTTGATTCAGTTTAATAGGTGCTATTTCGGTGTCTTTCCTAATAAACCATTTCTTAAACAATTGGTAGAGAGAGGACAGTACCTGGTAGGTGAGCTCCTTCACTCTCCGCTCATATTTACGAACGCCTTTAACAGCATCGGCTCCACGTCTCTGCTCAGCATCAACCTCAGATTCAAGTTCACGAACCTGAAAAATAGAATCATAGTTTTTATTTTTTTGAGTCATATCAATACCCAACACTTCATATATTAATAAGCAAATAATATTCACCCTAGCCTCCAGTTTCTGGAGCTGTTTCTCAATCAATCAATCAACCAATCAATCAATCAATCAATCAATAAATCAATCAATCAATCAATCAATCAATCAATCAACCAATCAATCAATCAATCAATCAATCAATCAATCAATCAAAGCTTTATTTGTATAGCGCATTTCATACCCAGAGGCAACACAATGCGCTTTACAGAGAACAAGGGAGGTGGGCATACGACCCACTCTCTACATATTCCAGATGTACATACCCTAGCCTCCAGTTTCTGGAGCTGCTTCTTTCCCCCCTTCATAGCCAGGTTCTCAGCCTCGTCCAGACGGTTCTGCAGGTCCTTGACCGTGACCTCCAGGTTCTTCTTCATCCTCTCCAGGTGAGAGCCGGTGTCCTGCTCCTTCTTCAGCTCCTCTGCCATCATGGCAGCCTGAATAATTGTACAATGTTTTGGATTTACAGCTCATACTTTGTATCGCTTCAGTTATGACAAACTATAACTTTTTGATAAATGTCACTGTTCCTATTGAAACACTAGCCAGTTGAGCTAGTCTTTGTGACTGGAGTTCCTGCCATCCATGCCCCAATAATGAACCGTCTGTCACGGCTCCACCGCACCTGTCTTATTCAGGTCTTACCTTAAATTTGTCACCCGTAATTTACATAACCAGTTAAACAGTTGAATAATGTGATATATTGCGAGAACTCACATCAGTAATGGCCTTCTTGGCCTTCTCTTCTGCATTTCTTGCTTCCTGGACAATGTCTTCCATTTCACCTTGGATTTGAACAAGATCAGCCTCCAGCTTCTTCTTGGTGTTGATAAGGCTTGTATTCTTGAGAAGATATAATAGAATTTAAACTTCCTTGAAGGTAATTCTTATATTTGTACAATCTATTTTGAGTTAAAATGGTCAGGCACCTGGGAGTGCAGCAATGACACACGCTCACTAGCGTCCAGCAGTTCCTGCTCGGCCACTTTGCGGCCTCTCTCAGTCTGCTCCAGGGCAACCCTCAGCTCCTCAATCTCAGCCAGCATCAGGGTGTTCCTGCGCTCCACCAGGGCCACCTGCTCCCTCATATCTTCCTGTACTCTCAGGGCGTCATCAAGGTGCAGTTGGGCATCCTGAAATGATGATGAATGTTATATTCCAAGCCCTTTGAAACCGAGCAATGAACAATGCAGTTACTGTAGTTCTGCAAATTTAAACTTTACCTTGAGTTGTCCTTGTACGTTCCTCAGCTGTTTCTGGGCCTCAGCAGCCTGGCGGTTGGCATGGCTCAGCTGAATCTCCATCTCATTGAGGTCACCCTCCATCTTCTTCTTGACTCTCAGGGCATCGTTTCTGCTCCTGATTTCTGAGTCCAGACTGGTCTGCATGGAGTCGATCACCCTCTGGCTGTTCCTCTTGATCTGCTCAACTTCCTCATCCTTCTCTGCCAGCTTTCTGTCAAATTCACCTTTGAGCTGGGTGAGCTCCAACTGGACACGCAAAATCTTGGATTCCTCATGCTCCAGTGTAGCCTATAAAATGAGATTAGATAACAATTGAACTCAAGGGCCCATTGGAGTTTTAGCATGTAGATTTAAGTCCATATTTGTAATAATTGAGAGGGACATATTTAGGGCAAGAACCCCCATAGGTAATATCACAGCCGTCTTAAGATGCTATTTTTGTGAATACCTCTGCCTCCTCTAAAGCCGTCTGTATTTCTGCTTTCTCTGCTTCCACTATCTTCTTTCCTTTCTCTAGTTCATGGATGGTCTTTCCTGTCTCACCAAGTTGTTCAGTCACATCAGAGACCTCCTCTATTGACATGAAAAGCAGGGGACATTATCAATATGTAGATCCACATAGACACTATTTACTACAGTAGTAAATGTGTGTCTCGGTCATTTCCCATACGTTGAAGGTTCTTGTTTTCCCTCTTCAATGTCTCCAGCTGGTCCAGAGCTTCTTCATACGAGTTCTTCATCTTGAACAGCTCAGTGTTGAGGGAACGAGCCTCTTTCAGAGATCCCTCCAGCTCCGCCTGGCCCTCCTCAAACTTCTGCTTCCACTCTGACAGAACCTGAAACATGATGCACAAGTGAATGAATAAGTTGAATGATTTTCAGTATTTACATGTATACTGTACATTCTATGTCGAACTCTCACCTTGTCAAAGTTCCTCTGTTTCTTATCAAGAACAGCAGCCAGAGCATTAGCTCGCTCTACATCAATCATGAGGTCCTCCACCTCTCCCTGCAGTCTCTGCTTGGTCTTCTCCAGAGAGGCACATTTGGAGTTGGTGGCCTCAATACACTCTTCCGCATCTTGAAGACGCTGGGCAAGCTTTTTCCTGTGAGAACATTTAAATATTTAGTATTGTCATTTGATGTATTGATTGTAGCATGGTTCTATAGAATCATTAGAATATAAAACAATAATATATTACTTGGCCTCCTCCAGCTCCTCAGTACGCTGGATGGCATCAGTCTCATATTTGGTTCTCCACTGAGCCACCTCACTGTTGGCCTTGGACAACCCACGCTGCAGCTCAGTCTTGGCCTCCTGCTCCTCCTCATACTGCTCTCTGAGCAGCTCACAGTCATGGCGCGATGATTGCACAGAATGGGCCAGGGCATTCTTGGCCTATTGGTAAAAAAAAAAACTATTATTATTATTATTATAAACACATTTTATTGTAATGCTGTACTCTGTAATAACAAGTAGAATATTATCATTATGTTTTCCCGCTTCCATCTCACCTTGACTTCCTCTTCAATCTGCCTCTTGAGCTCCTCAATTTGTTGGGTGTAAGCTTGCTTGCCCCTGGTCAGCTGGGTAACAAGTGACTCTTTCTCCTCCAGCTGACGGCTAAATTCACCTTATTGGAGATATTGAACGTTGTAAATGATCTATTCTGTATACTTTAATATGTTACATTATGATGAATATATTGGGTCAGCTATAATGATAAAACAGTTGACCAACCCCTCAAAATAGTGATATATTTGCATACCATTTTCAGTGCTAAGTCTTGCTTTTTGGGCACTCATGTCATTCAGCTGGCGAACATGCTCATCATTCTTGGTTTTGAGCTCACTCAATTGATCTTCTAAGGTCCTGCACATCTTTTCAAGATTACCCTGTTGAAATATTTGGTTTGTTTAACAATGTCTCATATGTATGGATTTGATCTTTTTTTGTTTGGCAACAAATAACCCTTTACCTTTGATTTAGCAACAGACTCAATGTTACTGGAGAGGTCATCAATCTCCATCTTGTATTCACTTTTCTCCTTCTCCAGCTTTTGCTTGATACGCTGAAGGTTGTCAATTTGCTCTCCCAGCTCGGCCACACTGTCAGCCTGCTTCTTGCGGAGAGCAGCTGCGGTGGCTTCATGCTGCAGGGTGGACTCTTCAAGATCCCGACGCAGCTTCTGGAACTCAGCCTCACGCTTCTTGTTCATCTCAATCTGAACAGATGTGGCACCTCCAGCTTCCTCCAGCCTCTCGCTGATCTCCTCAAGTTCCCTGGAGAGATCAGACCTCTGCTTCTCCACCTTGGCCCTGGCAGCACGGTCAGCCTCAATCTCCTCCTCCAGCTCCTCAATACGGGCCTGAGATACAGGATTGCGAATAGTTGGATTTGTGCTTGTTTGAATCTGATGAGTGGAATTCAAGTCAACGTAATTTATCAAAAGCTTACTTGGAGCTCCTTGATCTTCTTCTGAAGCTGCGCCCCAAGTGACTGTTCGTCTTCAATTTTGCTGAGAAGTTGACTTGTTTCAAAGTCCTTCCTGTTTGGGACAAAAACAGTATTAGTTCAACATCAGTGGAATTCAGAAATATGTTATATCTTCATAATTCTCGATTTGAATTTCTAATTACTTCTTGATCCTCTCGTCTGCCTGCTGTTTGTCATTCTCCAGATCCATTAGTGATTCCTGGGCCAGTTTCAGGTCTCCCTCCAGCTTCCTCTTGGCTCTCTCAAGGTCCATGCGAAGCTTCTTCTCTTGCTCCAAAGAACCCTCCAACTACCACAGAAATGAAAAATGTGGTTGAATAATAGTTGGCAATCTGTATATTCATTGTCAATATTCTCATATTTCTATAGATTTTTATTTAGTTCTTGGAAGTATACTTATTTTGATTTCACAGCTGACAGAAACTATTGTTTAACTCACATCATCTACTTGCTGTTCCAGCTTGGTTTTGGCTTTGGTCAGAGTGTTGACTTTGTCTTCCTCTGCCTGGAGATCATCAAGAGTCTGCTGTTGGGCCTCTTGGAGGGCTTTCTTCTCCTTGGTTAACTTGACAATGCTGTCATCTTGGGAAGCCATCTCTTCTGTCAGGTTTTTAACCTAAATGAAATTAAGTTTAGATTAAGACTGTCACGTTAGATTAAAGCTGTTCACATCATGGAAGATATATATTATATTTTTTAATACAATACAGTAATCATGTAACCTTGTTTTCAGTGGCGTGTTTCTCCTTCTCCACTTTGGCCAAAGTGAGTTCCAAGTCATCAATGTCTTTCTTAAGCTCAGAGCACTCATCCTCCAGTTTCCTCTTCTTGGCAGTCAGCTCAGCATTGATTTCCTCCTCGTCCTCCAGTCTCTCCGTTGCCTCTTTGAGTTTGCCTTCAATCTGGATCTTATTTTTAATGAGCCCCTCACACCTTTCCTCAGCATCAGACAGGTTCTCAGTTTCCTGAAATAGTTTAACTGGTATGGTTTACTGTGTATTTGTGAATGTATTCATTAGTACTTAACTATAACTACATAACAATGTAACACTGTATTTCCCACTCAGTGATCAATAAAGTACTACCTACCCACCTTCCTACCTATAACCAATTATCTGTATCACTTACAGATGAAATTTGTAACAGCAGGTCATTGTTGTGCTGCAGCAAAGAGACCATCTTCTCTTCTAGCTCTTTTTTCTTGGAGAGTGCCTTCGCAAGATCCTCCTTCATTTTTTCAAAGTTCTCCTTCATTTGAGCCATCTCTTTCTCAGTTTCAGCACTCTTCAGAAGGGGCTTGATCTTGAAGTAGAGCTTCATCCATGGCCAGGTTTTCACATTCATGAATGAGCGGATGTTGTATTGGATGGAGAAAATAGATTCTCTTTTGAAAAGTAAAAGACAATTAGAATTAGGATTGTCTTTTTCCTCTTTTCTTCATTCAAGAAGTTACTTTTAGATGATTTTGCAATAGAAAGAGATTCTGTACCTCCTTTCCATCATCTTGATGAACTCTGTCCTCATGAGGTAACCTCTACAGAGAGCCTGAGTCATAGTCACCAAAGTCGCCAGTTTTTCATCTCTCAACTCCTCCAGGGTACCCAGTAGACCAGCTTTGAAGAACACCTGAAAGTAAATAATGAATATTACAATTTGATGACTAGAATTTACAAGAACGTACTGATTAAACCAGAAAAGACAATATACTCGTACTGCTCGACCAGGGAGGACAATATACTCGACCATTACTACACTACACCTCAATTAACAACGCGCATCACGCCATCTGTCGCGCTGCGCTGGGACACTTGGACCATGAAACCGTCCACTTGATTCCTAAATACAGGCAGACACTGCAACTCTCTAAGCCTGTCATTAGGACATCAGTTTCATAACATGAAACATCCCTTAGTACTGTAACAATTTACTACAGTACCTTAGTATGACCAAACTTGTACTGAGTTTGGTCAATGTCAATGGATCCCAAGAGCTTCTCTGAAGCCTTCTTGTTATCAATGAACTGTCCCTCAGGGATGACGCTGGCATTCAATACTTTGTATCTAGGAAGGAATACAACATTCCCAGATAAAGATAAAAAATGTTTTAATGAAATTGTCAATAACAATATGAATGTGTCAAGTAGTACCTTTGCTTGAAGTCACCATAGAGGATTCTGCTGGGGAAGCCCTTCCTGCATATTCTGATACCTTCCAGCACACCATTACACCTCAGCTGGTGGATGACCAGGAAGTTCTCCATCAGACCTATCATGCAATAAATACTAGTTTCAAAACACTAAAATTCAATTTTCAGTTGGCTGAAAATACATCATTTAGTTATTTCCCCATCTTCCTTTCTGTAACATTTTCGCTAGCATGTTGTAAATATTGCACAGACCTGGGGTCTTTGATTCGTTGGGAATCAAACAGCGGACAAAGTGAGGATGAGTGCTCCTCAGGTTGGTCATCAGCTTGCCCAGGTTCTCCTGGGGTATTGAAAAAAGTCATGTGAGTTTGTAACATACACACTTAATTAATCAATGAATACAAAGGTTATACAGTAGATCTTACAAGCTTACCCTGAACATGGCAGACACGGTCTGGAAGGAACCACCCTTCTTCTTGCCTGCCTTCTTGCTGCCACCCTCAGCCCCTGTATCGGTTTGACACGACAAGTGAATCAGTTTCATAACATGAAACATCTCTTAGTACTGTAAATCTATCATTTAATTAACACTTTACCGTCAGTTCCAGCATGAGCTGCATACAGCAGAGCCAACAGTTTGACTGAAGACTTCTGGTAGAGCTGAACAACAGAGTCATTTAGGGGATCCTTGTTTTTGTCCAACCAGCCTGTGATATTGTAGTCCACAGTACCAGCATAGTGCACCAGGGAAAAGTGGGCCTCAGCCTTGCCCTTTGCTGGTTTAGGCTTCTCAAAGGCCTTGGTTTTACCAAGATGCTGGTCGTACAACTTGTTCTTGAAGGTTGTGTCTGATGCCTTGGGGAACATACATTCCTCTTCAAGGATGGAGAAGATGCCCATTGGCTGTTGAGATAAAAACAATAAAAACAAGTTCTGTAAACATATGACATATCGATGGCCGAAGAGCAAAACCTCCTATCTAAAAATGTCACTTTTTTGACAAACTAAAAAAAAAACTTATTGTTTTCTTGCAGAATGCTATTTTTTTCATATATTAAAATTATGCAGATAGGAGGTTTTGCTCTTCGGCCATCAATATACTATATGTCTGTCTCTAATTCTGCTTGTCAATTTAATAGTTTCTACCCACCTTCTCAATAAGCTCAATGCAGGCAGCCAAGTCCATACCGAAGTCAATGAATACCCACTCAATTCCCTCTTTCTTGTACTCCTCTTGCTCCAGCACAAACATGTGGTGGTTGAAAAACTGTTGCAGTTTCTCATTGGTGAAGTTGATGCACAGCTGTTCCAAGCTGTTGTACTGAGATTTAGAAAGGAAGATGTGATTTATTTACAGCATTGTACAGATATGAGTATGTTAAGAATGATGAAGGTCATTAACATTGATGTATTGAAGCATTCTGTCATGTCTACTCACATCAAAGATCTCAAATCCAGCAATGTCCAGCACACCAATGAAGAACTGTCTGGGCTGCTTTGTGTCCAACATCTCATTGATACGGATGACCATCCACAAGAACATCTTCTCATAGATTGACTTAGACACAGCCGCTACCGAGTTGTTTACCTGATAAAGCAACGCATTTCTTCTCAAAACGAATGTATCATATTCATGGTAAAGTATGTATTTTCTGTTAAAATGCAGTATAGAACATATAGTACGCGTTTCAAATACTCTTCTCATTAACTTTATTCCAGAATGTATTACCTGAGGCACAGTCTGTCCCTTGGTCACCATCTCATTTCCGACCTTCACTCTGGGGTAGCACAGAGCTTTGAGCAGGTCAGCAGAGTTCAGGCCCAGAAGGTAGGCGATTTTATCAGCAACTGAACTCAAAACAGATTAAAAGATGATACATTATGGAGAAATACTAAATATATGGCATATATTTGTGCAGACATTCAATTAGTGATTGAATCACCATCAGTCAGATCATATTCTTCAACTGCAGTTTTATAAGAAGAATTATACTGTACCCTCATTGCCATCAGGCTCAGCCTGCTCCTCACGCTGCTTCTGCTTGAATTTCATGCTCCCATGATGCAACACAGCACCAGTCAGCTTGAAGATGCCTAGCTTCTCTTCAGCACTGAAGCCCAAGATGTCTATAGCAGTCTGTGTGTGTGTGGTGTGTGTGTTTGTGTGTGTGTGTGTGTGTGTGTACAGTATGTGTTTAAAAACATGATGGAGTATTTGCTTAAATTATATTTTCTACACATCAATTCTCCAACAAAATGCATTTACATAACATGTTCTCATGTGTCCTGGAATTATATTTTTTGAAATGTTTGTCTTACATCTGTGGCAATGAACTCCTCTGTATCATCAATGCTCTTGACTGTGATTTCACCCTGACTGATCATGGGATAGTCATAGGGGTTGGTGGTGATCAGGAGTGCCTCTGGGAGAAAACACATTGAGGCATTATTGTATGGTTTGTAATGATGAAGCAGTTAGCAGTGTTATGTTCACATCAAGCTAGAGACTGTCATACCCAGTAGCTCAGGCTTGTGCCCTGTCATGAGTTGATAGAAGATATGGTAGCTTCTCTCAGCTGACAGCTGGAATGTTACTCTGGACTTCTCCAGCAGATCTGTGGAGTGGATATTATATCATCAAATGGCATATATTTGATCAAATGGCATAAATACAAAATACATATGACTGTAGAATGAGTTAAATGTCAAATTGACTGCTGAATTTGGACTCACAAGTTTCAATGTCAGCTGAGGCCAGCTTTCCACTTGTTCCAAAATGAATTCTGATGAATTTACCCTGTGTGTTGGAATTATCAACATAAGAAATATTTTCTTTTCTTTTTTAACACAATAGGTCATTAATAAACACATACACACTTACAAAGCGAGATGAGTTGTCATTCCTCACAGTCTTGGCATTTCCATATGCCTCTAGCAAAGGGTTAGCTGCGATGATTTGATCCTCCAGCGACCCCTAGTGAGGGAAAGATATGAGAATTGAAATGTTGCCGTGGCAGTGAATCTCTATCTGTCAACTGTATACAATATAATACATATATATATATATACAATAATGCCACAAATGGTGCGTGTCTGCCTGTATCTCGATTCGCTCGACCACTGAGCACTGTATGAAATTGATATGCGACAGGTGTATTGCTCAGGGCCCAAGGATGTGCATGTGTCACAAAATCCACCAATTTCGGCCTGTTCCCAACAGCCAAACGGCCAACTAAGACCCAGTGTGGAGCTCCGTTCTCTTGCCAAGCTGGGGCAGGAAACACAAAAGACCTAGTATTCTTTAATTTCCTCTCAAACAGCATTGTCCTTGTACTGTACCTGAATTTTGCCAGCTACGGGCTCAGTTTTCTTTGTTCCTCCAGCCACTGCGATTGTCGCAAAGTACTGGATGACACGTTTGGTGTTCACAGTCTTTCCTGCGCCAGATTCTCCACTTCAGGTAACAAATGGGAGTGATTAATACAAATATGAAACACTAAAACATAGAATACACAAAACAAACTGTACAGTACACAAAATATGTGTGGCTGATAACTAATAGTGACAGAAAACAGTATGTCAGTTATTTAGAGTATAACGTGGCAAACGTACGTGATGAGGACGGACTGATTTTCACGATCTGAAAAAGAACAGTTATTCATTCTAGTTGGTCAGTTATTCATTCTGGGCAAATGGTTTGCTATAGTTTCCCTTTCCAAGATCATACTAAATAAATGAACTTACCTGTGAGCATGAACTGATATGCATTGTCAGAGATAGAGAAGATGTGAGGAGGGGCCTCAATCCTCTTCTTGCCTCTGTATGCCTGTACGACCGCAACATCGTACACTGGGAGCCACTTGTAGGGGTTCACAGTGACGCAGAACAGCCCAGAGTAGGTCTGTAAGAAGTAAAATAAAGGGTTATCTTCCCAATTCGTACTCCACTGATTCATAACAGAATCTCAAATCTACAAGAAAACCAAAAAAACTCACATAGATCATCCATGCTGCGTAACGCTCTTTGAGGTTATACAGCACAGTAGGCTCGTTGAGGTGGGTCATCATGGCCATATCCTCAATCTTATCGTACTTTGGAGGGTTCATGGGGTGGATGTCATCCTCCTTTACAGTTATTGTCTGCCACATAAAGAAGTTTTTCACAATTTCAACAGATTTAAAGGTACTTTATATTACACAGAATATTTAAATGGTCAGGTTTATAGCACAGCCAATTGTCAATTGGCAAGTCAATTTAGTACTGGGCATAGCTTACCTGCCCACAAAGAGTTTTAACAGTGGCTTTGCCACCCTCTCTACTCAATAGAACTCCTTTAAGGTACATCTCCTTGGGCTCAACCACAAAGAAGGCCGTTTTGGCATCAAAGGGGGTGTTCTGGGCCTCAATCCTCTCCCTCTCTGGCTTCCGGAGGTAGATGGATGCCGGGCCAAAACACTGCATCTCGGCGTCTGTGCTCATGATGGCACCTGTCTTTCAGAGAATACATTTATAAAGTACCTCTCAAGATTTCAGATAGCACGCTCCATATACTGTAGTACTTTAAATGTAGTAAAATTACAGTAGCATCATTTATGGTTTCATAACACAAAACAGAACATATTGTTGTGTGATAACAATATATATATCACACATTAGTACTGATAAAAAGCTATTGATAAGGCATACATATACATGTACTGTACATACATACATATGTAGTGGAGAACACTGCACTTTGGACAACCACAATGTTTTTAAATGTGCTTAAATTAAGTTAGAGTTGAGTTGAGTTGAGTTGAGAAAGTCACACACTCAAATGTTCTCATCTGCTGTGAATTAATAGACCAACGTAGACCAAAGCAAATATTGGTCTATTAAATCACAGCAGAAGAGAAAATTCAAATGTATGACTTTAATTATTCAACACTAATGTAACCATAAACTATGACAAAGTTGAATCTGTTTCAATAACCAGAACACAAAATGGGAAATGGCTTCTCTCATTTACCTACATGTTGTTATTTATTAAACATACTAAATAAAAATGCATGCAAGTTGAGAAAATATACAGTTCTAATCCTATATTTCCTAGAACATTACATTCTTTTAATATCTGAGAGGCCTTTAGTATTCATTGGTATGCTGCTCTATGAAGCTAAAATGTAAGCAGACATATTTTATCAGACACATTTCTATAGTACAAGATCAATAAGAGTGTCAAACAATACAATATTCCCTACCTCCTTCCCTTCCTCAAAAGAAGTGCTGTTTTGTAGATGGTCTGATCACACAGAGGAAAGATAACAAACCAACTTAGCACCTTTAAAAGTTAACAGCTGTATTTACTTTAAATGCACCTGTCCATTACAACATATGGATAGAAATATGCTATGTGAACAAAAACATGCATAGCTTGGAAAACCATTATTCTATATCTTGCCTATTGATATATCATAAGTAAGTTGCCTGCTGTTGGCTTTTCCAGTGCTACTGTAATACAGGAGTGTAACTCACCTTGACGGGTTGCTTGGCAGTCCTTCAATGAGCTCCTTGCTTGTTCTTATATAGAGAGATGAGTGTTCAGTCAGCAAAAGTGACTTGCTATATTTGGTTATGATGTTTTAAGTGGTTTGGCCATGTATTTGGTCCAGTGAACACATTCAGTGTCTTATTTCAATGTCATCAGCATACACAGACATCATTTAGATGCAACTATAATTCATAATGATTTCAGCTCTTGATCCTAATCAGTTACTAACTCTATTAAGAGATTGTACATTCTGTGTATGTTCTAATTATTAAGAAGTTAGACATTTTATTTGACACTTTTCATTTTTTAAACTAAGGGCACTGAGAGAGCACAGACCTCATCAGCATGTACAGTGACATTAGGGTACCAATATTTTTAGGTGACAAAATGTAAAAAATAAATAAATATATATACTGGTGGTGCATCACGTTGCAGTTTATGAGCAGCTGATTTTGACACATAATGGGTGCTCTTTGGTTCTGTTCTCTGATGTATCTCAGCTACTTATATATATATAATATATATTTTTTATTTTTTTTGTATTAAAAAAAATAAATATATATATTTTATTTTATTTTTTTTATTGAATAACGTGCGCATACAGACATTCAGCCATACAACAAAGAACACACAAAATATTGAGACATCAGTTCCAATCAATCAGGGAAACATTGACGATACAAAGTGCAATTCAAGCGACTAAAACCAACAAAAAAAGAAAAGAAAAAATCTAATTCTAATAGATAAATTACAAATCAGTCTTAGTCAGGGGCTACTGAAAATAACTTGCATAAGGATAATAATGTACGTTCACCTTTCTTGTTCTTAATGAGGGTCAAAGTATTCATGTATGAATTGAGCTCAATCAAAACAGCTACTTAGATATAACAGGCAATGTTAATACAATGCAATACATAGCGTTTTCTCGGAACTGCGCCCCCACAGGCTCTGCGAGTAAGTGCACTGTCGTACTGTCATAAAGTTATCAGGTTGTCTTTTTCTTCTTCTGGCTTCCTCCATGATGTTTCACTTCGGTTTTCTCACCTCCGCCATGATATCATCAAAAAACGCATGATATCCATAGACGCCGGAATAGTTAGCTACTACTGTGTTGTTTAAGCACAACGTTGCGCATGCGCACTTCGACTGAATGCTGCGTCCCGGGGGCGCGGGTTTTAAAAGGTAATAAATGTCAATGTATTATCTTTCTGAGTAGACTGTTTGGACGATTCAGCTTACTTTTAGTAAATCTAATTGGAAAATTAGCACTAGACACATTAGTAAAGGTCCAAATATCGCGATGTATTGCTTTAACGAAAGTGAAATATAATTAGTGGATCGGGATCTAGGATCTAGGATCTGCTTCTTTGGTCCATGCTACACCCTTCCACAGAGTTTCTGGAAAATTGGTCTGGTACTTTTTGCGTAATCCTGCTGACTGACTAACTAACTAACAAACTAATGAACTAGCACACACAGGACCAAAAACATAACCTCCTCCCCCGGACTTCATCCTCGGCGGAGTGAATGGTCACCCCTGCAGGAATTGAACCCACAGTATTATAGTAGAATTCTGGTAATTGCCAGCCTCTGTCCAAACCTACAGTATGGGATTATAGTTCTAGATTATCACTTTTGCTCAAACAGTATATAGACAGCATTATAAATGATGCCTAAATTACATTGGAAGTTGAACAGGCTTCTAAAGACTCGGGGTTACATTTCAACTGCTATATTTAGAGTATGCCAGTTGTGATGACACATTTCTTAACCTTGTATCAATGATGGTGTGGTAGAGGGTATGGGTGACTTCAGACATTATTTTGTGGACACTGTTATGTGGACACTAATCTCCTTAATGCACCTTGGCACTGTGGAGGATCCCACTTTAGCCATGGATAAGCACTCAGATGTCATTGGCATGCTCTTGCAAGTCTTCCATGTGACAAAGGAGCAGCATTGGGCCTTACAGTTGTCATACTGTGAACTAATGACACCCCTCTGTAGATAAGGTTGCACACATACTTACACAAGGTTGCACACATGAAGGCCCTCGAGACCCAAATGAACAAAACAAAATATATATTTGGTTTGTGTGTGTGTGTGTGTGTGTGTGTGAGTGGGTGTGTGTCTGTGTGTGTGTGTGTGTGTGTGTGTGTGTGTGTGTGTGTGTTTGCGTGCATGTGTGTGTGTATGTGTTTTTCCTACATTATATTAATTGTATTCCAAATTGAAAAGAATATAGTATATTACAAAGGCTAGATAACAAAGGCTAGATAACAGATGAATGAATAGAGAGAAAGACATTCAAGATATTGTATTTATCTAATTAACCCAGTCCCAGGTGGAACGCTTGGAGGAGGGCCCAAACTCTTGTATTAATATGATACGGATGTTCTTTCATGGTTGGAATCAAACACAACGTGTCATCTTCTGTTAATGACATCTTGAAGGCCTCTATGCTTGTACATTGAAATATTTTTCATTGCTACGTTTAACTGCCCCCCACGGATGAAATCGGAGGGGGAGGCTATTAAAACAATGCTTGTCCATTTGTACGTCCTCTGAGATGTACCAGAGCCAACCACTAGGAGTGCTACATTTTTGCTTTGTACACAAAAAATCACACCCAAGTGGTGAAGTACACGGTCTGAGATACAGTATGAGCAATCTCTACTGCCCTCTATTGCTTGTGAAATGATATTGCCGACTCCTGATTAGTCTAAATCTCATGCTACGAACGGACACACACGGACACACATATCACATAAAGAAGCGGCTGCACTGTTTTGTTTCATCCCATTGAAATGAATGATGGAATGTTCAGTTGTTAGCGTGTGGCGGTTTGTCATTTGAAAATATCCACACATTTTGTAAACTGATTAATAGAGACATTAGTTAACTGTTACTTAATGCTTAATAATGCATTAACTAATGCTTATTAATGCACCCTTATTGTAAAGTGTTACTGTTTAATCAGTTTTACTTGTTAAGATTCTCATGGGTTAGTGTATTATAATCATTCGAAAATAAATTCCATGTTTCCACTCCACTCCATCATTGCCACAAAGGAACATCGTGGATGGGGGACAATATGTTGACTGTGTACTTATTGTACTGCAGGACATTGTTAAGAATGTCTGTGAACACTGCCCAAACACTATTTGCATATCTCCCTTGTTAGATGAGGAATCCAGAGAACAGGTGCCGCTTTGTGTAGATTGGAAACTTGCATTGTGGTCTTAAAGAGGCAGGCTTATTTTTAAACCACTTGTTTTAATGGTGTTGTTCATCTGTATGTCTAGATAGATTGACTGGGGACAAGGCTAAGCTTGCTGCTTGACAAGTAGTTCCCATTCTTCCACCTAAGAAAGACGACACTGGACTGGTATAGATAGCCTAAGGGCTGAAAGGACATTCAGAAGAGTTGACACGGAAAACATTCTGAGGAGTTCACGCGTTGTAATATAGGCGTATATACTCAATAAAAATGTGATACTCGATCTCCTATCCGCCAGTGTGATCTTATTTGGATGAAATACAAATATAGCTGCCTGCTCAGCCAGTGCTCTAAGAGCTTAGCCATTTGTCATCCAGATAACCTTTGATATAAAGTTGTCTTGCCCTTCACTCTGGGGCTTTTAGCCCCTTTGGTAAAACTACTGTACAGTAAGTCACAATTTTGCTCCCATTTCTAGAGGAAAACATAGACTTCCTTAACAAAATAATTTGTTTAATTTACATCCATTTGCCTTTGTGGCATGCATATGCATACTGTAACCATCAGCCTACCATCAGCCTACTCTTGGAATTACTGTACTGTAGCTGTATGGTAAGTCATCAGTTAATTTGCTTCCAATACTATAGGACTTTTTATATACAGTCAATTGGATTTGCCCCAAGTTGTCAAGTGCTGTTCCTTGATAGTTCAAAGGATACATGAGTACGGGATAAAACTAATTTTAGCAAGGACTGAAGTTGTGCTTTAGATCAATAGATATATCAAAAGGCATTCTTTAGGGATATGTTTATATAAGATACTGTAGTCTTGCCTTTATCATTTCATTGTACAAGGTACCTGTATTTTGTACAATATGGACAATTAAGATCCTTGAAAAATAAAGATCCTTGAACTCAACAGGTCTGGACAATTAAAGTGATTTATGAGTTTGTTCTGAAATTAAGATTAGTATCTTTCATCTTCAAGACATATAAAAGCCCTTTTTTGTGATTTTTTGAGAGGTTGCTGTCATTTCTCATCATTTCTACTAGAAAACAAACCTCCATTTGAAATATCTCAAGAACCTTAAAGCAGATGGTAAACAGTTAAGATGGTGAGGCAGTGGCTTGGAGAGTTAGAAAAAGCAAGCTGGGTTGAAAATCCCAAACTATCTCTTTACACATACATTGAACATGAAGGCTAATAGTGTGTTGTACTGTTAATTATGAATCCATGGGGTCACTGTGTGATACTAATGATACCCTGCTGTGTTTATATTCATTACAGGCCACCTACTCTGAAGCTCATAATCTACTGCAATCATGGCAACGTGGTACTGTATATGGTTACTGTGTGTGTGTGTGTGTGTGTGTGTGTGTGTGTGTGTGTGTGTGTGTGTGCGTGTGTGTGTGTGTGTGTGCGTGTGTGTGTGTGTGTGTGTGTGCGTGTGTGTGTGTCTGTGTGTGTGTGTGAGAGAGAGAGAGAAGGAGAGGAGAGGCAGGTTTATGTCTTATTTAATACATAAGAACGCTGTAGTCTGAACATCCCTTCAGCAGCTGATACCTCTTTGAAATAAGCATAGACTTATTGCCTTAAAAATCATTTTATTGAGCATTTCATTGTACATGGTACCCATCTTGTACATAATGAAAATGAAGATCCTTGAATAATAAAGATCATCTTGAGACATACAGTATTAAAACAGTTTTTTTGTGCTTTTTAGATAGGTTGCTATCGTTCCTCATAATTTCCACTAACAAACCTCTATTTGAAATATCTCAAGAATCTTATGGCAGACAGTGAACAGTTAGGATGGATCAGCAGTGGCCTGAAGGGTTAGAAAAGCAAGCTGGGTTGAAAATCCTGAGCTATCCCTTTAGAAGGTTAGTTATACATTCTGTACATTGAACATGAAGGCTAAGAGTGTGTTGTACTGTTAATTATGAATCCATAGGGTCACTGTGTGATATGTATTATATTCTGCCGTGTTTATATTCATCTCAGGCAGCCCTGAAGCTCACACTCTGAAAAATAAAGCTTGAATATAGCTTCAAAATGCTAAAGGTGTTATTAGTGCCATTATCAAACCATGCAATAACAGCAACCTGCTACAGTATATGTGTGTGTGTGTGTGTGTGTGTGTGTGTGTGTGTGTGTGTGTGTGTGTGTGTGTGTGTGTGTGTGTGTGTGTGTGTGTGTGCGTGCGTGTGTGCGTGAGAGAGAGAAAGAAAGGAGAAGAGACTAAGCTGATGTAAGGCTGATTTATTTCTAGTTTAATACACTTGACCAAACATTTGAGCAAAAATCATGTTTCTTGATTTGTTTCTACTCTGCCTTGGTACTTCCTTTTTCACTCTTCATCTTTGCCCTACAAGTAAATTCCAAATAGAAAAACAAAACTCAGCCCAGGAAAATTTAATCTTTTCTTACAACACTGATATTTTGAACATTTTTATGAAAACAATTGTTCTACAGTACTCCTACCATGACCTCAAAGTGATCATAACAATATGAAGAGCTATTTTTCTGCAACATTTTCTATTGACATTTCCATTGATCACTTAAAGATCACTATCATAATCATTATGTCTATACCTTGCCAATTTCACGGCTCTTGACTCTCAGCTTGTTGACCTGGGACTCAGAGATGTCAGCACGCTCCTGGGCTTCCTCCAGCTCATGCGTCACCTTCCTGTATCTGGACATGTGAGTGTTGGCCTGCTCCTCCTGTTAGAAATACATCATTTAGTATGAAAAAGATATGTCATATTATTTTGGTTCGGTGTTACACTTTCTACTAATAATGACATTAACTCTTCTTGTGGTCTCGGGGGCGGCTGTAGCTCAGTTGGTAGAGCGGGTCGTTCAATGATCGAAGGGTCAGCTGTTCGAGTCCTTGAGCAAGACACCTAACCCCAAATTGCTCCCAATGAGCAGGTTAGCACCTTGCATGGCAGCTACCGCCATTGGTGTGTGAATGTGTGTGTGAATAGGTGAATGAGAGGTCATTGTAAAGCGCTTTGAGTGCCGCTAAGGTGGAAAAGCACTATATAAGTGCAGTCCATTTACCATTATGTTCTTAACATCATCACCATTAATCACAAAAGCCATCAATTACAACAACAACAGCAACAATACTGTACTCACAGCCTCCTCAGCCTGTCTCTTGTAGGACTTCATTTTCAGCTGCAGCTTGTCCACCAGATCTTGCAGTCTGTTTACATTCTTCTTGTCCTCCTCAGTCTGCAGTTAACAGAAGATATCAATATCCCTTCAAGTGGTCCTCTGCAGTAAATTCTACATGTTCTGATTGTCATAATCAATATGAATGTTTGTACTGTACCTGGTAGGTGAGCTCCTTCACTCTCCTCTCATATTTACGGATACCTTTGATAGCCTCAGCTCCACGTCTCTGCTCAGCAACAACTTCAGATTCCAGTTCGCGCACCTTGAGGATTGTAACTCCAATTTTAATCAACGACAATCTCTGGTATTCAGTGTAGGCAACGCACATGTGTACTCTATGTCCATACAATACCTCAGCATCCAGTTTCTGGAGCTGTTTCTCTATGTACATACCCTAGCCTCCAGTTTCTGGAGCTGCTTCTTTCCCCCCTTCATAGCCAGGTTCTCAGCCTCGTCCAGACGGTTCTGCAGGTCTTTGACCGTGACCTCCAGGTTCTTCTTCATCCTCTCCAGATGAGAGCTGGTATCCTGCTCCTTCTTCAGCTCCTCTGCCATCATTGCAGCCTAGTAATTTGAATCCTTTATATTGACTTTGTAGGTGAAATATCCAATCTTGTACTCTGTTTAGTTATTCTATGAAACACAATTCATGTTTGTAGGTAAGACACTGTACACTGTACTCACATCAGTGATAGCCTTCTTAGCCTTATCCTCTGCATTTCTGGCCTCCTGGATGGAATCTTCCATTTCACCTTGAACCATGACAAGGTCAGACTCCAGCTTCTTCTTGGTGTTAATGAGACTTGTATTCTGAAGACATAAAATTAAGTCATTACATATCAAAACTGCTGTATGTCACCTCATCTGCTGCTATGAAGAGAGACTGTCTTATCCACCTGGGAGTGCAGCAGTGTCACACGCTCACTAGCGTCCAGCAGTTCCTGCTCGGCCACTTTGCGGCTTCTGTCAGTCTGCTCCAGGGCAACCCTCAGCTCCTCAATCTCAGCCAGCATCAGGGTGTTCCTGCGCTCCACCATGGCCACCTGCTCCCTCATATCTTCCTGTACTCTCAGGGCGTCATCAAGGTGCAGTTGGGCATCCTGAAATGATGATGAATGTTATATTCCAACTCCTTTGACATTGAGCATTGAACAATGCAGTTACTGTAGTTCTACAAATTTAAACTGTACCTTGAGTTGTCCTTGTACGTTCCTCAGCTGTTTCTGGGCCTCAGCAGCCTGGCGGTTGGCATGGCTCAGCTGAATCTCCATCTCATTGAGGTCACCCTCCATCTTCTTCTTGACTCTCAGGGCATCGTTTCTGCTCCTGATTTCTGAGTCCAGACTGGTCTGCATGGAGTCAATCACCCTCTGGCTGTTCCTCTTGATCTGCTCCATCTCCTCATCCTTCTCTGCCAGCTTTCTGTCAACTTCACCTTTGAGCTGGGTGAGCTCCAACTGGACACGCAGAATCTTGGATTCCTCATGCTCCAATGTGGCCTATAAAATTGATTAATTAAACTCAAGGGCCTGTTGATGTTTTATCATATACATTTGTACATATTTGTAATAATTAAGAGGGACATATTTGGGGCAAGGACCCCCATAGGTAATATTACAGCCGTCTATAAGATGCTATATTTTTGTGAATACCTCTGCCTCCTCTAGAGCCGTCTGCATTTCTGCTTTCTCTGCTTCCACTGTCTTCTTTCCTTTCTCTAGTTCATGGATGGTCTTTCCTGTCTCACCAAGTTGTTCAGTCACATCAGAGACTTCCTCTATTGAAATGAAAAGCAGGGGACATTATCAATATGTAGATCCACATAGACACTTTTTATAGCATATGCATAGAGTAGTAAATGTGTGTTTCCGTCATTTCCCGTACGTTGAAGGTTCTTGTTTTCCCTCTTCAATGTCTCCAGATGGTCCAGAGCTTCTTCATACGAGTTCTTCATCTTGAACAGCTCAGTGCTGAGGGAACGAGCCTCTTTCAGAGATCCCTCCAGCTCCGCCTGGCCCTCCTCGAACTTCTGCTTCCACTCTGACAGAACCTGAAACATGATGCACAAGTGAATGAATAAGTTGAATGATTTTCAGTATTTACATGTATACTGGTATACAGGTATACATGTATTCTATGTCGAACTCTCACCTTGTCAAAGTTCCTCTGTTTCTTATCAAGAACAGCAGCCAGAGCATTAGCTCGCTCTACATCAATCATGAGGTCCTCCACCTCTCCCTGCAGTCTCTGCTTGGTCTTCTCCAGAGAGGAACATTTGGAGTTGGTGGCCTCAATACACTCTTCTGCATCTTGAAGACGCTGGGCAAGCTTTTTCCTGTGAGAACATTTAACAATGTAGTATTGTCATTTCATGTATTGATTGTAGCATGGTTCTGTAGAATCATTTGAATATAAAACAATAATATATTACTTGGCCTCCTCCAGCTCCTCAGTACGCTGGATGGCATCAGTCTCATATTTGGTTCTCCACTGAGCCACCTCACTGTTGGCCTTGGACAACCCACGCTGCAGCTCAGTCTTGGCCTCCTGCTCCTCCTCATACTGCTCTCTGAGCAGCTCACAGTCATGGCGCGATGATTGCACAGAATGGGCCAGGGCATTCTTGGCCTATTGGTCAGTGACATTTATTTTAATTGAATCTATAGGAATTTCTCTTTTATCTACACAAGTATTGGACTGATGCTTTCTAAGACTGATGCTTTCCCCACACTTAAAACATTTGTAATTCATGATTCCGTTATCTTACTAATTTTACTGTTTACACCATTTATTATGTGGAAGAGTTTTAACTAAGATATATCACCAAAATTACATTAAGTACAATAAAATTGTAGATTAAACTCTCAAATTGTGGTTTCATACTCTCACAAAGAACCCAATACACACACAATACAGTGTAGTGGTAAAAGTATTTGTGTACTGTACCTTGACTTCCTCTTCAATCTGCCTCTTGAGCTCCTCAATTTGCTGGGAGTAAGTTTGCTTTCCCCTGGTCAGCTGGGTAACAAGAGACTCTCTCTCTTCCAATTGACGACTGATTTCACCTAATTGAATAGATGGGAAATTTATAATGTATTTTTTATTGATTATGTAAAATAATAACCATGTGTGTGTATGCTTTATAACTTACAGTAACAAACAGTTACAGTAAAAAAAAAAAAAAAAGTACATTATTTGGCACTTACCATTCTCAGTCAGAAGCCTTGCTCGTTGCACACTAATGTCATTCAGTTGACGTGCATTTTCTTCATTTTTGCTCTTTAATTCACTCAGTTGATCTTCAAGGGTGCGGCACATTTTCTCAAGGTTTCCCTGTTAATAGTTGAAAGTCATTGAAACATTTTTGCTGACGTTTTCTTTTTCTAAGCAGAAACATCTCTGTAAAACACAGCTCTAACCTTTGATTTAGCAATTGCCTCCATGTTGCTGGAGATGTCATCAATCTCCATCTTGTATTCACTTTTCTCCTTCTCCAGCTTTTGCTTGATACGCTGAAGGTTGTCAATTTGCTCTCCCAGCTCGGCCACACTGTCAGCCTGCTTCTTGCGGAGAGCAGCTGCGGTGGCTTCATGCTGCAGGGTGGACTCTTCAAGATCCCGACGCAGCTTCTGGAACTCAGCCTCACGCTTCTTGTTCATCTCAATCTGAACAGATGTGGCACCTCCAGCTTCCTCCAGCCTCTCACTGATCTCCTCAAGTTCCCTGGAGAGATCAGACCTCTGTTTCTCCACCTTGGCCCTGGCAGCACGGTCAGCCTCAATCTCCTCCTCCAGCTCCTCAATACGGGCCTATGGAAACAACCAGATTAACCCTGACCCTAGCCCTAACCCTCCTCCAGTTTGTCAATAAAGGCCTGAGATGTACAGTACATTAGTTTGTTTTCAGTTATATGAATTTACATAGTTTCTTTCAGGAAGAGAGGAAAATAATTATATTTGTTGAATTTGAATTAATGTAATTGTGTCTTTCAATTTAAAGCTTGCCTGGAGTTCCTTGATCTTCTTCTGAAGCTGAACTCCAAGTGATTGTTCATCCTCAATCTTACTGAGGAGTTGGCTAGTCTCAAAGTCCTTCCTATTTTGAAAGTAAATCAAACAGTCATATGAAAGTTAAAGAAAGCATTTTTGTTGTGATACAGTAGGCAGTATGAACAAAATATGTGTTCTCATCATTGTCTATTTATTTACTTCTTGATCTTCTCGTCTGCTTGCAGTTTGTCATTCTCCAGATCCATTAGTGATTCCTGGGCCAGTTTCAGGTCTCCCTCCAACTTCCTCCTGATTCTCTCCAGGTCCATGCGGATTTTCTTCTCTTGCTCCAATGAACCTTCAAGCTAGTACATTTGAGAAGAGTATCCCCTCATATATTGAGTGTATTGACAATTTCCATATATTATAGATAATATACAGATAGATAATATACAGTTTTTAGATATATAGACCTTTGTTTACTCAAATGTAATTTACTCACATCATCTACTTGCTGTTCCAGCTTGGCTTTGGCTTTGGTCAGAGTGTTGACTTTGTCTTCCTCTGCCTGGAGATCATCAAGAGTCTGCTGTTGGGCCTCTTGGAGGGCTTTCTTCTCCTTGGTTAACTTGACAATGCTCTCATCTTGGGAAGCCATCTCTTCTGTCAGGTTTTTAACCTACAAACAATAAAACAAAACAAATTACTTGGTGTTCAGTTAGTAGCCTATTCTATTTCTAGTGAAGTAAATATCAAAAGTTATTAGGGAGCCAGGCACCGAAGGTGTGATGGTACCCTATTGTAACTGGTAGTTGTATAATAGTTTTGTCTGCCATGGAAGTCTATGGCAGTCCATAGAACCATATGGTCAAAAGTTGTGAAAATTGGCACACTCATTCCCAACAGTGCCATAACCATTGTCACCAAGTCTCACATAGACACCTCAAACACTCTAGCACCATCAATGTGTCAAATTTGGAGGTGCGTTTATGCCCACAAGGTTTGACCCATATGCCCTTTTTAAAAAAAATGAGGTATCTTTGGATTCCTTGGCTCAAACAGAATTAAACACACCCTATCATGGATTTTTCTCCAATCAAAATTGGCCATACATGGATTTTTGATTTTCATTCAAATGGCAAAACCGCCAAATAGGTAATGAGGTTATATCCCAGCAATATTTAGATGTATCAAAATCAAATTTGGCAACCTTATTGGGGACAGTCCCATGACTCCTGTCACCAAGTCTCATGTCGACACACCACCAATGTGCTTAAAAGCGTCAAAAGCCCAATCGATTGCTGTAGCGCCGCTATATTTAACCTTGTTTTCAGTGGCGTGTTTCTCCTTCTCCACTTTGGCCAAGGTGAGCTCCAAGTCATCAATGTCTTTCTTAAGCTCAGAGCACTCATCCTCCAGTTTCCTCTTCTTGGCAGTCAGCTCAGCATTGATTTCCTCCTCGTCCTCCAGTCTCTCCGTTGCCTCTTTGAATTTGCCTTCCATCTGGATCTTACTCTTAATGAGCCCCTCACACCTTTCCTCAGCATCAGAAAGGTTTTCATTTTCCTATAGAAAACATTTATATTTCAATTGCGATGCCAAATGACATCATAATATAACAACAGAATTAACAATACATTACACTTTTTACATTACATTACAGTCATTTAGCTGACGCTTTTATCCAAAGTGACTTACAATAATTGCATTTAATGTAGGAAAAGTAAATGTACTACCACTGTACTTGCCAGAACAAACAAGTGCATCTCCTTTCTAAAACAAGTGACTAAGAGCGTAATCTAGTGCTGAAGGCAAAGTGCAAGAAAAGCAAGCTAAAAATACAATAGGTAGGCTACAATACAGAGCTAATACACCGTTAACTTACATTGGCAACTTGTAAGAGCAGGTCATTGTTCTGCTGAACTAGAGAGACCATCTTCTCTTCTAGCTCTTTTTTCTTGGAGAGTGCCTTCGCAAGATCCTCCTTCATTTTTTCAAAGTTCTCCTTCATTTGAGCCATCTCTTTCTCAGTTTCAGCACTCTTCAAAAGAGGCTTGATCTTGAAGTAGAGCTTCATCCATGGCCAGGTTTTCACATTCATGAATGAGCGGATGTTATATTGGATGGCATAAATCGATTCTCTGTTGACAACAAGCATAGAATTAGAAATGACATTACTTTTGGTGCATGAGCTCTGGAAGTCTAGAGTTAGTCTCGGTGTTTCCCTCAGTAGGATAGTACACATACCGTCTTTCCATCATCTTCACAAACTCTCTCCTCATGATGAATCCCCGGGCGAGAGCTTGAGTCATGGTCACCAAAGCCGCCAGTTTCTCATCTCTCATCTCCTCCAGCGTCCCCAGCATACCAGCTTTGAAGAACACCTGTTGACATTTTTAACAAAATGTATTATTTTGGCCAAAATGTCAGGTCTGCTCTGTTTTTGTATCACCCACTTCTTGGATATTTAAATAATGAATCCTCTTGAGAGGAAATTATGCTGCCCTCTAGTTCTTCACCTTAGTGTGTCCAAACTTGTACTGAGATGCGTCCACATTGATTGATCCCAAGAGCTTCTCTGAAGCCTTCTTGTTGTCAATGAACTGACCATCAGGGATGACAGAGGCATTCAATACTTTGTATCTAAAAGGAGTTGGAATACAACGTTTTGGTTTGCAATATATTTGTATTGAATTATACACTTCAACATAAAGAAAGTAATCACTATATATTACTTTTTTTAACCTCAAGGGTACAACAATTACCTCTGCTTGAAGTCACCATAGAGGATTCTGCTTGGGAAGCCCTTCCTGCAGATTCTGATACCTTCCAGCACACCATTACACCTCAGCTGGTGGATGACCAGGAAGTTCTCCATCAGACCTAAATCATGACCCAACATCAAATGTATAATGTAATGATTGTAATATTTAGAGCCTCATCAATGCTAGTAATGGAATTGACTTTAACAATGTATACTCTTAATGGCCTCTTCATCTCACAATCCCCACCTGGTGTCTTTGATTCATTTGGAATCAAACAGCGCACAAAGTGAGGATGAGTGCTCCTCAAATTTGTCATCAGCTTGCCCAAGTTTTCCTGCAAAAATAAGAAATGTTATAATTTATACATTTTTAATTCAGATTTATAATGAAGATCGAAGTTGCTACTTTTCAGCCAACTCCATTTTAGTTTTTTTTTTTACCTCCGGCCCAGCGCCAGCGCAGGGCAAGAAGTAATGTTTTCAGGGGTGTTCGTTGGTTTATTTATTTGTCCATTAGCAGGATTATGCAAAAACTACCAGACTGATTTTCATGAAACCCAGTGAAGGGTGTAGCATGAGCCACCTTAGAACCCATTACATTCAGGAGCAGATCCAAATCACGGCGCTAGGCCACACGGGGATGGGCCACCATTCACCTTCATTCATTTTTTGGACTCAGAAGTGAAACATTTTCCCCATTCATTGTCAATGGGAGGAATTGAAACGGCTTTATCTCGACCTAATGAATGCAGCAATACCAATGTCCTGCTCGCATGCATGTGCGCACGCACAGAGCCACAAAATGCATTCATGGGCAGAGGTCTGTGCTCTCTGAGCACCATTTCTAGTAGTTGTTGTTGTTTTCGTTTTTTTCTACAAACAAATTATTTACTATCGGTAAAAGCATAATAGAATCATCATACCCTGAACAGAGCAGAAACAGTCTGGAAGGATCCACCTTTCTTCTTGCCACCCTTCTTGGCTTTTGTAGCATCTGTGCACAAAAGATTAGTTTTCAACCTGTTATATTATGTGCTTTCTGAAAAAAAATATAATTTAATTTCATGAGACAAATCTCAGTAGCACTGATCATTATTGGTCACCACTGTTATTTTACTTATCATGAACATGTTGCTAATCATACTTTTATAGATTACAGGACAAGATTATTACTTCCTTCTGCTGCATAAAAGTTTTTCATAACATCAAAAAATATCTTAGTACTGTAAATCTATCATTAATACTTTACCGTCACTTCCATGAGCTGCATACAGCAGAGCCAACAGTTTGACTGAAGACTTCTGGTAGAGCTGAACAACAGAGTCATTCAGGGGATCCTTGTTTTTGTCCAACCAGCCTGTGATATTGTAGTCCACAGTACCAGCATAGTGCACTAAAGCAAAGTGGGCCTCAGCCTTGCCTTTCCCAGGCTTAGGCTTCTCAAAGGCCTTGGTTTTACCAAGATGCTGGTCGTGCAGCTTGTTCTTGAAGGTTGTGTCTGATGCCTTGGGGAACATACACTCCTCTTCAAGGATGGAGAAGATGCCCATTGGCTGTTGAGATAAAAACAATAAAAACAAGTTCTGTAAACATATGAAATATACTAGATGTCTGTCTCTGATTCTGCTTGGCAATTTAATAGTTTCTACCCACCTTCTCAATAAGCTCAATGCAGGCAGCCAAGTCCATACCGAAGTCAATGAATACCCACTCAATTCCCTCCTTCTTGTACTCCTCTTGCTCCAGCACAAACATGTGGTGGTTGAAAAACTGTTGCAGTTTCTCATTGGTGAAGTTGATGCACAGCTGTTCCAAGCTGTTGTACTGAGATTTAGAAAGGAAGATGTGATTTATTTACAGCATTGCACAGATATGAGCATGTTAAGAATGATGAAGGAATTGGTCATTAACATTGATGTCTACTCACATCAAAGATCTCAAATCCAGCAATGTCCAGCACACCAATGAAGAACTGTCTGGGCTGCTTTGTGTCCAACATCTCATTGATACGGATGACCATCCACAAGAACATCTTCTCATAGATTGACTTAGACACAGCCGCTACCGAGTTGTTTACCTGATAAAGCAACGCATTTCTTCTCAAAACGAATGTATCATATTTATGGTAAAGTATGTTTTTTCTGTTAAAATAAAGTATAGAACATATAGTACGCGTTTCAAATACTCTTCTCATTAACTTTATTCCAGAATGTAGGCTATTACCTGAGGCACAGTCTGTCCCTTGGTCACCATCTCATTTCCGACCTTCACTCTGGGGTAGCACAGAGCTTTGAGCATGTCAGCAGAGTTCAGGCCCAGAAGGTAGGCGATTTTATCAGCCACTGATGAGAACAGAAAGTGTTTATTCGTATCATTATGTACTGTAGCCACAGTAATACTGTACCTGCAATAACAACATTTACAAAGTAACTGCTTTATCATATTAATACGATTTAGCGGAATTGGTTATTACAAAGTAGAACAAGGAATATAGTAACATGGTAAATAATATAAATGAATGTTTTCACAGCTACAGTACTTACAGTATGCAGCCCCCTCCCTGCAATTAACAACATTAGTTGCCCACTGAAAAGGTACTGACATACAGTATAGGTTATTAAACATTTACCCTCATTGCCATCAGGCTCGGCCTGCTCCTCACGCTGCTTCTGCTTGAACTTCATATTCCCATGATGCATCACAGCACCGGTCAACTTGTAGATGCCAATTTTCTCCTCAGCATTGAATCCCAAGATATCAATTGCACTCTGTGGGAAACAAATATTGAGAGATTGAAGTTTTAATGTTCTTCTATTAGTTTATTAGCAATTTTCTGGGTTCGGACAGACAATTAATTGGCTAATCAAAGCTTTATTGTTCAATTACTGCAGCTTTTTACTTACATCAGTGGCAATGAACTCTTCTGTATCATCAATGCTCTTGACTTTGATTTCACCATGACTGACCATAGGATAGTCATAGGGGTTTGTGGTGATCAGCAGAGCCTCTGGAAAAGAATGACTTACTGTGAGTAACTATATTCCAGAAGTGCATGGCACGCTGTGAATTCTGTCTGTATTATAATTTGTCTCACCTAGAACATGAGGCTGGTGTCCAGTCATGAGTTGATAGAAGATATGGTAGCTTCTCTCAGCGGACAGCTGGAATGTTACTCTGGACTTCTCCAGCAGATCTGGATAGTAAGGTTTTTGCATGAGCAGGGCTAATTTACAGTACTTTAACATGAATTAATTAATTCAATGAACGATCAAACACGACTTACATGTTTCAATATCGGCAGAAGCCAACTTTCCAGTTGTTCCAAAATGGATTCGGATGAATTTACCCTGACGATTTTTAAAATATCCATTAGAATATAACTTTTACAGTATAACTTGTAGCCTACAGTAATTTATGAACTTCAAGATAAAAACTTACGAAGCGGGAGGAGTTGTCATTCCTCACAGTCTTGGCATTACCGTAAGCTTCCAGCAGAGGATTGGCTGCAATGATTTGATCTTCCAGCGACCCCTAAAGGTGAGATAATATCTGTTATAGATTATGTAAACATAAACATCTGTTATAGATGATGTAAACATCTAGTAAACATCTCCATAATACCAAAAATATGTTAATAATATTGGCACACCTTAATTTTGCCAGCTACGGCCTCAGATTTCTTTGATCCTCCAGACACTGCGATTGTCGCAAAGTACTGGATGACACGTTTGGTGTTCACAGTCTTTCCTGCGCCAGATTCTCCACTGGAGAGGACACACATTTTTGAACTCATAACATATTTGAAATACTCTCTGTCAGATTAAAAAAACAGTTGCAATATAATAATTTAAATTACTCATATTTACTTAATACTTACGTGATCAGGATAGACTGGTTCTCACGATCTAGAAGGAAAGCCAATACAAGTGAGTTTTTATCATTTATTGTACATTTGATATATTAATGTGGTAAATATTGGTGTTTGTTTACCTGTGAGCATGAACTGATATGCATTGTCAGAGATAGAGAAGATGTGAGGAGGGGCCTCAATCCTCTTCTTGCCTCTGTATGCCTGAACTACCACAGAATCGTACACTGGGAGCCACTTGTAGGGGTTCACAGTGACGCAGAACAGCCCAGAGTAGGTCTGAAAGAAGTAGATTGTACTATTCACATGTCTATCCCATAACTATTCACATATGTCCTATTGACATATATCCCTTATCACACATACAGTAACATCCTGTATCTATTCATATTTACTCTATGTATTCAAACAGTATATATACCATATCTATTCACATATGTCCCAAATCAATTCACATAATCTGCCATTTCTATTCACATATGTCCCATATATGCATAGCATCTATTCTCATATATCCCTGCATAGCATCTATTCTCATATATCCTCTACCTTATCTATTCACCTATATCCCATAGCTATTCAATATTATTACATTATTATCACATAATGTATTCACAGATATACAGTACTAAATCCTAAATAGAATGGCTGTACTTATTGCTACCGTAAGACTCACATAGATCATCCATGCTGCGTAACGCTCTTTGAGGTTATACAGCACAGTAGGCTCGTTGAGGTGGGTCATCATGGCCATATCCTCAATCTTATCGTACTTTGGAGGGTTCATGGGGTGGATGTCATCCTCTTTCACAGTAAGGACCTGGGCACAACAAACATTGGATACATCACTGATTTCTCAAATATTATAAACGTTTTACCACAGTTTAAATGAATAAAATTAATGGATTTGTAGATGTCAAATATCCACTTACTTTTCCACAAAGAGTTTTAACAGTGGCCTTGCCACCATCATTGCTCTGAAGAACCCCTTTGAGATACATTTCACTGGGTTCAACCACAAAGAAGGCTGTTTTCGCATCAAAGGGGGTGTTCTGAGCCTCAATCCTCTCCCTCTCTGGCTTCCGGAGGAAGATGGAGGCCGGGCCAAAACACGCCATATCCTTGTCTCCCATGATGACTCTTGACAAGACAAAATATGAATGTTTTACATCAATTTGTGAACTTAATGAACATGACACAATTGTATGGATACTTACAGGACACATACCTTCCCATTAAACAGCTTTACAGTATGTATTCCCTATCTTGTCTATTCAAGTCTATCCAATTAAACCTAAAGACTAAACCAATGTAAACAAAGCATGTTGAAAATTAAAATAGAAATGTTTTACCTTGTCTGTGGCCAAGTGCTTCAGTTGGTATGTTGAACTACAGTATGAAACGATAAAGAATTAAGAAAAAAACAGAATATATATTAATGCTGACTTATTATTATTATTATTATTATTATTGTTGTTATTATTATTATTATTATTATCATTATTATTATTATTATTATTATTATTATTAGCATTTTTTTTATGTTTGCACAAGCAAGTATACAAAATAAATGATGAAGGACAAGTGAAACTTGGTCACTGGTAAATTAGAAAGGAGTTTCACTCACCTTTGCTGTCTGCCTTGTTAACCCAATGAAGAGTCTTAGACACTCTCTTTTATAGGGAGATGTCTGCTCACTCAGTAGCAGCCTTCCAGTTATGGTCATGCCCCTTTTCTTAATTTGGTCATGTGTGTCTCCCCTATCTCATCTGAACATCATCACCGATGCCACTCTCTCCACTGGACACAATAGGCATTGACAAAATTGACTAGGAGCTTGGGAACAAGAATGTCATGGGATTCGCTTTAAGGATGATCAGAAACATCAAATGTCAGTTTTACTGTAGGAAAATACATATTTAGGCCATGCAACTGTGTATAATGGTTATCAGATGAATGTTGTTTCATGGAATACCTCTAAAATGTTTGAGTTATCTCATGTATACTGTGTCCAAAATGAATCTGAATGAGTCTGAAAAGCCACTGCTTCTGAATTGAACTTGATGGATTTCATTGTTTCAAATGTCTCCTAAGCATTTGCACAAGGGATCGGTTGATGCTAATTTAAGCCAAGACCTATTATGCTCCTGCACCCCATCTTTCTCTATAGGAAAGGTGATACTGTATTTCCAAATTAGGGCTGTGTTAAAAGTATTCTGTTGTGGTCCCTTGTGTGATAAAGTTGCATTAAAAATGTGATACTCAATATCTTTGGCTTGACTTTATGTTCTTATTTGGACTTATGGAGAAATATAGCCTCTTGCTCATTCATGCCCAAGCATTATGGAGAGATTGTTTACAAATGCATTAAGCCTCAACTGCTTACTATGTGACAGATACCTTTCAGCATCCAACTATTTTACGTCCTTTAAGGCTGGACAGTTTCTTCAGGATCTAAATGTTGCTAGTATCGTCACAGCTGTCCCCTCTTTCACATGACATTTGGAGGACAGAAACTATTTAAGTCATTTCTTTGTCCAATTGCTTGTTTCTCTTTCCAGAATGTTATTTTCAAATCAATTAATAGAAGCGTATGTCTACTGATACTACTAATACTGTACATATAATCACTGTAAGCATTGCAATGCAGATTCATCTCTATTTGGAAATTACTTTATCATGTGTACTCTCTGGAGTGCAATATACAGTAATTATATAAGCGATATACAGTATACAGAAGCATCAATTCAATCATATCCATCTTGAATCATTAAACAGGAGCATGTCTGGGGGATATTATTTACAGATCTTCTAGCAGATCTGCATACAGATGAGTTGGACTTATAAACTGACCTTTTGGAGCTGATTCTTCACACTATCATTGACGATGACAGAGCTGACCCGCTCTCCAGAGGTCATTGAAGCTTAAGTGAGCAGCTGAAATATTCTTCTATGTGAACGGCCTGTCTGTCACCTAGAGCGACTCTTGGCCCACAGCTGCAACACTCAGAGAGAGGAGTGGGCGTGTGTGTGCGTGTGTGTGTGTGTGTGTGTGTGTGTGTGTGTGTGTGTGTGTGTGTGTGTGTGTGTGTGTGTGTGTGTGTGTGTGTGTGTGTGTGTAAAAGTCAAGGGGATGTTTTAGAGCTGATGTCTGACGATTCATCTTTTTTATTTTATTTTTCTACAGGTGAGCACCAATATGAAAGCAGTGTGAGTTAACTAATTATATCCCTCTTTCAATTATTTTAATATTGATTACTATAAAGATTTAGTCTTATTTAAAAAAAATAGTTAGTTAAAGGTAGCCATAAAGTAGGATTTGCTTTAATACTTTGATTTAGTAACTTGAATCATCCTCTTATCTCATATACTATTTGTCTATTGAATGGAAGACAAATGGTATTATTACATCATATCTAGTCATGCTCTAAATGTGTCTTGTGTTCAAATGAATAATATGCTAAAAATACATGTAGGCAATATTTATTCCTAAATTTTCGTTTCAAATTTCATTGTCACATTTCGATTCGAAGTATGATGTAGAGCACTAAAGGTTTTCTGTTGTTGTCGTTGTTGTTGTTGTTGTTGTTGTTGTCTGTTGGTACTGTTGTCATATTGTTTGTCGGTATTGTACTGCAGTTGTCTGTCTGTCTGTCTGACGGCGGCTGTATGGCACATGATGAATTCCGAAAGGACCAGTAGATAATCTATTTATCCAGGTACAATAAAGGACCAGTAGATAATCTATTTATCAAGGTACAATATGCAGTGAAATGTTTTTCTGGTTAAGTGTGCTAATATGTAAAGTAAAAAGTAAAAAATATATTTAAAAAAAATATAAAAGTATAAAATAAAAAGTAATATATATATATATATGCATACACACACAGAAACACACATGTATTCACAGAATGTAGATATGTATATTCTATCTGTTACAAATATAAGGTGCTGCTGTGCTGTAGCTACAGCACTGAGTTAAGCATTGTGTTGCCTCTGGGTATGAAATGCGCTATATAAATAAAGCTTTAATTGATTGATTGATTGATTGATTGATTAAGTCAGAGGTGTGTAGTGAGTAGTGAGGTTAGTGTGTTATGGAGGAGGGGGGCAATAAGCAGGCCTAGGCGATGTCCTCATTCAAGATCCGTCTGGCCTGAAGGTCCAGTAGAAGCCCCTCCTGATCCTCTCCAGGTTGGCCTAACGGATGTGGTACCTTCTCCCCAACAGAGAGAAGAGGCCGTTATCTGGCTGGCGGGGATCCTTCAAGATTCTCCTGGCCTTGGTCCTGCACCACCTGGTGTAGATGTCCTTGAGGTGTGGGAGTGGAGTTCTCCTTCCTTGATGTTCTGCTGACCGTACCACTCTCTGCAGGGCCTTTCGGTTCTAGTACTGCTCCCGTATCAGGCAGTAATGTTCCCAGCAGGATGCTCTCAATTGTGCATGTATAGAAATATGCATATGTATTTAGGGAGACCTTGACATTTCTTCAGATATCTGAGGTGATACAGTCTGGCTTCCTCACCACAGTGACCCTAGCTGTGTTCGGAATCGCTCCCTATTCACTATATAGTGCACTATATAGGGCGTCAGCCATTTTGTTTGTAGTGTCCGAATTCTCCACAGAATTTTCGTTCCCTATATAGTCCACTATTTATTACCCACAATTCACCTTGATTTGCAGGGAACAGTGCATGTACCCTACATTTTATCCGTTCCCTAGGTAGTTCACTACATGGTGAACCCTATATAGGGAATAGGGAGTGAGGGAACGAGGGAGCGATTCCGAACACAGCTTATGTTTGTTGTCCATGTCAGGTCCTTGGTGATCTGAACACCAAGATACTTAAAGTTATCAATCCTCTCCACTGGGGACTCATTGTTGTGTGTTGTCTCATTGTTTAGAGGACTGTAGATCCTCCCCTGCTTCCTCCATTAGCATCTCCTTTATCTTACTGACATTCAGGTGGAGGTTGTTGTCCTGATACCACAGAGCTAGGCACCCCACCTCCTCCAAGGCCTTATCGTCATAGTTGGAGATCAGTTCTGCCACAGCTGTATCGTCAGCAAACTTGTCGATGGAGTTGGAATCTTGTGGTGCTCCCATGTTGAGGGTGAGGGAGGGGCTGCCTACTCTCACCACCTGAGGTCTGCCCATCAGGATGTCATGGATCTACCTACAGTACACAGCGAGATGTTTAGTTCCAGGTCCCTGAGTTTGGTGATGAGTTTGGAGGGGCTTATGGTGTAGAAAGCTGAACTATAATCAATGAACAGCAATCTCACATAATTCCCTTTCCTTTTGTCTAGGTGGGATAGGGCAGTACGAGGATGTGGGCGATGGCGCCTCCTGTGGAACTGAAAAAGGGAACACTTAATTGACTTTGCTAGGGATGGGGTAATATACATGTACATACATTTTTCAAACCAAACCTATGCCCCTGGTTAAGATGAATATAGATCTGTTTGGACTGCCACAGTTGTTACAGTGCTACTGTGCTGTATTTATACACCCCACCACATGTACTGGACAGAATTTCTAGGTTTATTTTGAAGCACCAATCAGAAGGTCAATTCAATAATATCAAGTGTTTTTTTATTTTTTATTTAAATCCCACTAGCTTTAGGGTTTAAAAAAGCAAGATAGAACCTTCAACCAAAATATTTTTCCGATCAACAGTATGTTCCCTCAACCTAAGATTGAATATGCTTGCTTTTTCCCAGCAAGGACAGTCAGTGTGTTAAAAGCATTCGGTGGCGGTTCCAAGTTCCAGTGAAAATGTGATACTCAATATCACTGACCTCTATGAACATTCTTATTAGGCCTTTATTCAAATATAGCATCTTACTCATTCATGCTCAAGCTCAACCTGATATATTATTTTTATTTATACAGTTTACAATAACAGGAACAGTGCACATTAATCAACATTTCTGTAAATGTGCCAGTTGTAATGAATTTGGCTCATTTTTGACTGCAGTCCTTGGGCAGGTGTAATGACAGCCTCGAAAGACATATAAGATCATTAAAATAGGAACAGCAACACTAAACATACAGCATAGCACTAAGAAGACATAAAATATTATAAAACAAAACAATTATAAAACAAGGACATCAAAGCATAAAAGTCTGGACACACCCCTGCCTAAAATACTGCAGATTAAGTGGGGCCTACAACACAGAGTCTATTCTATTCCCCATTGTTCTTATATCAATCAATCAATCAAAGCTTTATTTGTATAGCGCATTTCATACCCAGAGGCAACACAATGCGCTTTACAGAGAACAAGGGAGGTGGGCATACGACCCACTCTCTACATATTCCAGAGGGAAGCAAAAAAACAGTAATCACCCGGGGGCCAGATAAGTGAGCTGTAAAAATTCTTCCCTGACCCCTCTCAACAAGGCGATCGAGCAAGCTCCTGGAGTATGCTTGTCTACCGGCTAAGAACATTTATAAAGCATTACATTACATTAATTTTATATTGCTTCAGTTCCTTGGTTAAGATCAACCTTCCTTCTCTAAACGCTTCGCCCTCCAGAGCTCCTACACTGCATGCTGCACACTCCTACCCCTCCTCCTCCTCTTCCTCCTCGGGGCACCCCTCCCCTCTTCAGGCTGGCATGGGACCACAGGACGCAACATGACACAGTTGTTATGCTCTGTCCCGCCGCCAGAGGTCAGCCTTGCGCTGTCTTTGGGGCAGCATTCCCCTGGCTGTCAGCCGGGCGGTAGTGTGGTGTCTACGCAATACTGCGTAGTTATCAGGGGACAAGATGAAATGGCGCTTTATTATCGGACAGTAAAGAAATACAAACATACAAATAAATTTCTGACAGTTGCCGTCCACCAATTTATGATCATGAAAGAAGATTGTTTCTACATTTCCTAGTGATGGATACAAGTTTTGAAATTACTCTGCGCAGTGTGCTACTGTGTGAAACTGCATCGTAAACAAGACTTCAGCTGCAGGGCCGTCCGGAGTGAGTGTGATGTGTGTCTGTGTGTGACTATGTTATCTAACTAGCTTCATCCAGCTTTGAAATGAGACAAGGGCCGTGTCCGAAATGCATACTACTTGCTATATAGTAGGCGAGATGCAGCATGCTACATCAAAACTGTGCATACTGTATTTCGCCTACTATATAGTATGTAGTATGCCTACTATATAGTGCCTACTATATAGCAAGTAGCAGATAGTATGCATTTCGGACACGGCCAAGCACTCAAAAGCTAGCATCGATGCTAGCTTTGAGTAATCCCCTGTTTAAATGTCGTGTTTGCTGAGAGTCATCGGCTTGTGTAGTCGACTAAAACGAGCTAACCCAGCAAACACGCAACGTCAGGGAGACGTTCAGATCTTAATAACGTCGGTCCTGAACCCCGTTTGTACGTCTGCTGGACCCCCTCAATATTCACACGTCTGGCTTGGACCCCTCTAAGACGTCTGTGGACGTGCAGAACGGGTTCAATATCTGAACGTTAAAAAAAAAACATTCATTCTGGCTCCTAATTGGATGTCTTTGGACGTCCGAAAAAGACAAAAAAGACATCTAAAAGACGTCTTTTAGACGTGTCTTTGCTCAGTGGGTTTTATCAAAACAGACAGATGGACAATATAAACAGGCCTATAGCAGCCATGAACTATTTGCTTAGCCCCATCTTTCTTGTTTGTGAATTGGACCAAAACAAACCGTTGATTGCTGTTTGTTTTTATTTGTTCAAGTCAAAGATGATGGACTCTCAGGAAAGTGGGGATGATGAGGCTCCAGACACTGTTCCCCTGGAGAACCTGGAGAACCTACTACGCAATCGTGCCCCCCTGCAAAAGAGTAGCGTGTGCTCCCGCTCCTACTACATGGTGGTCATGGTGTTCTTCCATGTGTACATCATCAATGTCATAGCCCTGCTTCTTTACGTGCACTACAACAATGGCCCGGGTGACATGGAAGTCCCGAGCCGAAATGACAACAGTGATCACTATAGCAAAGTCCCCGAGTCCCACGGGCCCCCACCAGGACCAGAGTTTCCACGCATGTACCTTCCACGCATCGAGGGGATACGGGTGAGACACGACTGGTCTGAAAGTTTTAATGAAGTAGAATGTTGTCCTGTCTTTTCTTGTCACAATACACACTCAACACAAATACACCGATAGTTCCCTGTACGTCCTTATGAAGAATGAGTTTTGTCATTGATTTATTTCTAAGGTTGGACATGTTCAGAAGGTTTCACTGCTGACAAACAAAGTTCACAAGATGCAGACCCTGAGTCTGAAGCCATTGCTATTTGGTACGTTTTTTTTTCTGGATCTTGCATGTACATTTCAGCCCTGCTGTGCTATATCATTTAATTGAGGGTGATCAACATAGTTTTACGTATGTGAGCTGGGCATGAAGGATGATGGCAGGTTCTCCTTTCCTCTGGATGTGTGCAGAGATTCCAGACTTCCTGTCAGAGGAGGAGTGTCGTGTGGTGAGGCAGCTGGCCCAGCTGAAAGGCCTGATGGAGAGCCAGGTGATGGTGCCCGAGGGCCAGGAGGAGCTCACGGAGCAGCTCAACCTCAGCCCAGAGGACATCTTCAACCTCCTCGACATTAATCAGGATGGTCAGCTGCAACTCCAAGAGGTGTGTGTGTGTGTGCGCGTGCGTGCGTGCGTGTTTGTCTATGTTGAGCTTAGGGATTCCCCCGATAACGTTTTTTGTGACTGAATGGCAAAAAACTGCATGGCAATAAACAAATTCTGATTATGAAGAAACACAGGTGGCCAGCTGTATTGGATCCCTCGACTGTAATGTCCGCTCAAACCTGAGAAATCACACAGTGTGTTCTGCCCCAGCTTGCATGCGAGAGAACGGTGCTACACACACGCTGTGGGGACAGGACGAGAGAGAGAGGGAGTGTGTGGGAGAGACTGTGCATTGTGTTGAAACTTTTGTACCTTGCTTCTCCCACAAGGTAGGCTATTTTGTCCCGGCATACATTGCAGATGTTTCACACACATTGTAGTTGTCTGTGTTATACAGCACTGACATATTTTAGGTTAACGCGCATGCATGTTCATGACAAGGCTCACGTTGTTTAGGTTAACACGCATCTGACAATGAGTTGCCCGTCATTTATCGGTTGTCGCTATTGGCAACTAGAAACCATTATCGGAATTCCCCAATCTCCTATTTTTACTCAATATTTGCCGATTCCGATTGCTAGCCGATCGATCTGGGCATCCCTAGTTTTGCTTGTTTTGGCTTTTGTGTGCAACCACAACCCATTCTGTCCATTCTGCTGGCCTTCCAACAGATACTGACCCATTCAAGGGTGCGGGATGGGATCTGGCTAACACCTGAGAATCTGAGAGAGATTTATGCCGGCCTCAAAGCTGACCAGGACGGTAACGGTAAGACAATGACCATCTCAGTGCGGGCATCTTGGCATCTTATTGTCAGTCTGCATGTATATAAATGACCTGTGCAAATGGCTATGTCCACTTCAAGGTTATAATAGTTTTGCTTTTTTCATTAGTTTTTATTTTTATATCGTTTTAACTTTTTGTTTTCAATTTCAGTTTAGTTTTGATTAGTTTTAAAGCAGGTTTGCTAGTTTAGTTTCCTTTTTATTTTTTGGGAAATGCTTAGTTTTAGTTTATTTTTTATTAGTTTCAGTATCAGTTTTAGTTTTTTTTCTTCTGCGCTAGCCTCGTGAGACCATCCTTTCTCACGTTGTTTCACTCCGTGTGAAACAAGCCATCTGGCGCATGTCAGGTTACTTCTGCGCAGGGGCACAGCAAAAAAAATGGAGGATAGATTTCATATCCACCCAAAATACTAAGCTTATGTATGAAATGAAAAAGACTAAAACTAAGGACATTATCTCAATAATTTCAGTTTATTTTAGTTAGTTTTGTAAACACACAATACAGTTTTAGTTAGTTATCGTTTTTTTGTAAAGTCACTTGTTATGCATATGGGTTGGTGTGTCCCTGTGTTGCGTAGGCTTGCTGAGCCTGGAGGAGTTCAGGCGTCTGAGCAGCGATGCGTTCCAGCGTTTCCTGCAGCAGCGCGGGGTGAAGAGGACCCAGCTGGTGAGGAACAGCAGACACACCTGGTTGTACCAGGGGCGGGGTGCTCACCAGGTGCTCCAGGATCTCAAGAAGAGGTGAAGAAACCCCACACACACTCTTGACACCCTGCTATCATTCCTTCTCATTCAGCAAAACTAAACGAAAACATACACTGCGCTCACCATCACGGCATGCATGAAGTAAAACTTTAAAGGAGAATGCTCGTTTTTGACAACCTGGACCTTATTTACGGCATATTATAAGACGTTTGACTCACCGAGATAACTTTGGTGTAATTCAGAGGCCTGTAGAAGAAATTTAAAATCCAGCGTGAGCCAAGTATATCCATGTAATGGCGGCGGACGGGGCACTGAGACTGCAGCTTCTAAAAAATCTATTTTCTGCCGCGAAACGGTTGTTTTCATCAATCTGTCTTTATGAATCGCTAGTTGTGCTTACATAGAGCGAGGGCTTGTTGTGGTTTTTCACATGCCTCTGTAATAAGATCTTTAGAAACGTCTTTAGAAACGAAATAGCTTCCCCACTTGCTCCAGCACGCATGCGCACAGCGCATGGAAAGCAAATTGTAATCCCCCTTCCTCTCTTCCTCCCTCTCTGTGTGACCCGTAGGGTGACTCTTCTCACACGGCTGCCCGCGGGGCTGGTGGAGCTAAGTGAGCCCCTCCAAGTGGTCCGCTACGAGGAAGGGGGGCACTACCACGCCCACCACGACAGCGGGCCGGTCTATCCAGAGACCGCCTGCACACACACCCGCCTGGCGACCAACACCTCCACGCCCTTTGAGACATCCTGCCGGTATTAGATTGGTTGATTGATTGATTGATTGATTGATTGATTGATTGATTGATTGATTGATTGATTGATTGATTGATTAGAGGTCTATGGCTGGGTTGTGTCAGTCAGTGACTGATTGTGCATGGTTTTTCTTGGTCTACATACTGTAGTGTATACAGTTAGGTCCATACATTTTTGGACATTGACACAATTTTCAGCATTTTTCATCATCACTGTACACCACCACAATGGATTTGAAATGAAACGTTCAATATGTGCCTTAAGTGCAGACTTTCAGCTTTAATTTTAGGGTATTTACATCCAAATCAGGTGAACGGTGTAGGAATTATAACAAATGTTATATGTGGTACCACTCTTCTTAAGGGACTAAAAGTAATTGGACAAACTAACCATCATAAATCATTTTGTCATTTTTAATATTTGGTTGCAAATCCTTTGCAGTCAATTAAAATGGGGGGAACCACATATAAAATTGACAGGAGGGAGGGGCGGGTTCTTTTGAAAAAGATGACCAATCGGAGGCCTTGTTGACGTCAAACTACCTACCCCACCTTTAAGATAATAATCCATCTGATTATTAGTCTGCATGCATGTGTGTGTGTGTGCGTGCGTGTGTGTGTGTGTCTTAGTGTTTGGTGTATGAATCTCATCTGTGTTGCACACCCAGGTACATCACCGTTCTCTTCTATTTGAACTCTGTTGAGGGAGGCGGGGAGACAGCGTTCCCCGTGGCAGACAACAGGACATATGATGAAGTGGTGCGTATTTATTAGAGTGTGTGTCTCTGTCTCTGAGAGTGTGCACAACGTTCATACAGTATCACCATGTTTCATATCATATAAAGTAGGACCCCACTCATCCGAACCCAACGGGAGTGAAGGTCGTTCGTATCTCTGAAATGTCCGGATGACTGAAACTTATGTTAAAATGCACCAAATTCAATAAGTGGTATACTTGTTTCATATAGACTCATAATAGACCGATAAATACACTTAATTACTTGTGAAAATGCATCAAAATTGCAATCAAATAGCCAACTAAACTCATATAGCCTCATATATTTCAAGTTTCTTCTCAATTATTGAGTTGAATTGTGAGGACGACTCGTTTGCGTTTTGCGCTCGACATTTTCCCGCTTTAGAGTAACAAAGAAATGAAACGTGACAGTAGGGTACAGCCTACAGGCAACATGTAGGTCTACATACAGTTCTGTTTTCATTCACAGTAGGATACAGTACATGTTTATTATGACAGATTTAAATACAAGTACAGTACTGTAATGAAAAAATCCCACCAGTAACCAGATAGCAGGCTCAAAAAAAAAAAAAAAGTGAAAGTTTTTTCAGCCTGTCTGGTAGACCGGGAGGTTCGGATGAGTGGGGTCCTACTGTACGCATCAACATGTTAGTCTGTGTATGAGTATGTGTGCATTTTGGTCCACAGTATTGTTTTGTTGTGTATTTTTTAGTCTCTGATTCAGAACGATGTGGATCTTCTGGACACCAGAAAGAACTGTCACATGAGTAACCTGAGGGTGAAGCCCACGAGAGGGACAGCAGTGTTCTGGTATAACTACCTCTCTGATGGAAGAGGTACAGTGCGCTGTATGGAACTCTTATACATACTGTAACACAATCATATTGGGGCCGAGTCTGAACTAAGGCACAACCACTGGTGCTTTAGGGGTCCACTTTCTGTCTTAAAGGAGAATGCTCATTTTTGACAACCTGGACCTTATTTACGGCATATTATAAGACGTTTGATTAACTGAGATAACTTTGGTGTAATTCGGAGGCCTGTAGAAGAAATTTAAAATCCAGCGCGAGCCAAGTATATCCATGTAATGGCGGCGGACGGGGCACTGAGAATGCAGCTTCTAAAAAATCTATTTTCTGCCGCGAAACAGTTGTTTTCATCAATCTGTCTTTATGAATCGCTAGTTGTGCTTACATAGAGCATAGGCCTGTTGTGGTTTTTCACATGCCTCTGTAATATGATCTTTAGAAACGTCTTTAGAAACGAAATAGCTTCCCCACTTGCTCCAGCACGCTGTGCGCATGCGTGCTGGAGCAAGTGGGGAAGCTATTCCGTAAATAAGGTCCAGGTTGTCAAAAACGAGCATTCTCCTTTAAGTGCTAGTTCTGTACTCATTCAGTCATTCAGTCATTCAGTAACCAGTACTGATTGTCCCCCTCAGGATGGGTGGGGGAGCAGGATGAGTACTCTCTCCATGGAGGCTGTGTGGTCACCCGGGGCACGAAGTGGGTCGCTAATAACTGGATCAACATCGACCCGGATTACCAGCGTCAGGCTCGCTACCAGCAGCTGGTGTCCCAACAGGAGAACGACAGCAAAGGGCTAGAGTCGAGCCCTGACTCGCACATTGGCGCCCACCAGGACTTGTAGTCTAAAAACCAAAAAAAAACGATGCCCTCATCCCCTCATTGCCACCCCTAAAGCTTTCCTACCTCCATCCCTACCCGACTGGTCCTGTGCACAACTCTCCCAAGTTGACACCCCCTGCGGCCAGTAAAGTCACATTCAGGGACTGTGGTTATTTTGGGTTTATGCAACAGTTAAGTTGTCCTATGTTATAATTCTGTTGTCCTATGTTACCGTGGTTTCTTTGACCAACTCTAAGCAATTCCATACCTTTGTTTACATGAATGCACTATATCCTTCCCTTCTGAGTGTACAAAATGTTCCTAGTAGACTCAGATAGATAAGATTGGGGAAGGCGGGTGATTCTAAAAGTTACCATTAAATGTTGCATGTCCAAGCTGCAAGTTGTTACTGAAAAATAGCATACCTACTAGAAAAAAATCGAAGGATCTCTTGTACTGTTCTACTACTGTTCAGTAACTAGCCTAGAGTTATTAGTCTCTCATCACCACCCTCTACCGGTGTGACGAGACCCCCCTCTACCGGTGTGAAGCATGTTTACTGTCATTACAGCACTGCAACTATTGTTGCTTATTTATTTTATTTATATATTATTTAGATTTGAATGTACTGAAATGTACTTGATTTGATGTCACTTGCATCCAATGTTCTTTTAAATACTTAAAGTAGCATTGAGGGTACTGTGTATTTATGTTCATGTTTGTTCCATCTTGTTTGTTTGAAAATGCACTGAATCACTTTCCTGCGTGATAAATAAAGTATTCTTAACTTTTAGATAATCAAAGCTTTTTGTCTGATTGAAGGTGTAGGGGCGAGGGAACCAATTCTTCATTTATAACATCAGTGTCATCAGTTATAATATGTAACTGGATCACTCAATTTGATATCAGGCTTCATGTACAGTATAACAGATAGGGTCTGGCCCTAATAATTGATACTTAAAGAAATTATAACACTTAACAATTAGCACAATCTTTGAGTGGTGAAATCATCAGACCGTAAGCGTTAAAATTGTTTTCCAGAATAAGACGTAGCAAGTGAGAAAGTAATTATATTTAAGGAGCAAAAAGTTCAGCTTTCACTCCTGTTATCTGTCCTTCACTCATCTTTGGATGCAAAGAAAGGCTCCAGCTGTATTCTTCTTTCTTGTTAATTACAAAGTCAGTTGATTCCTGCTTTCCTTGTTAGGTTAGGGCCTTCATAGTTTTGTGTTGCACTCCATACCCTGTAATGACATTTTTCAGAATTGATTTGTTCAAAGCAACAAATATAGGCATGATCGACCACAGTGAATATTCAACTATTTGCCAATATGTGCGTGTATTTATATTTGAAGTAAATCACGCACCACTGAATACTCATAGCTGGATAGTGGTGATGCTCCCCGATGGCCGAGACAGTGCAACACAGCGTCGTGGACGGTGGCAAACAGACGTCCTTTAGTGATGGACTCAGAGAAGAATCCTCCCATCTCCAGCTCCTCCACCACTGAGGCTGCGCTTGAATTAAGCAATAAACCACAAGAGGCCGTGTGTTATAGTGATTTTATAACAGCTAGGGGGCGTTGTTAGGCTAGTTGTTGCCTAAAACCCCCCTAGCTGTTATAAAATCACTATAACACACGGCCTCGAGTGGTTTATTGCTTTTATACAACGGTTACTACAGCTATTAGTGTAAAATAGACACACAGCAATGTAAAATATTAACATTTATTCAAAACGAAGCATCATTCCCTCAATTCCGCCGAGCAAAATAGTTCCCCTAACAAATGGGTTGCCAAGCAACAACAACAACTACAATGCATTGGATCAAATAGGAGGCGCATTAATACTGAAAATGGAATGATATGCGGTCCCAGGTGTGTGTTACAAAGTATTTTAACACGGCTTCCAGCCAATCAGCATCAAGAACCAGAACTAACCGTTGTATAACATCGGTTAGAGACACAAGACGGGTACCGTTCCACTGATTTAGAATGAATGCAGATCAGCCTAAAGATAAGTGTTTCTCTTACCCTGACACCCAGCCATGTAAACATCAACGTCAATCTCACCAAAGTCTTGAAATATCTGTCAACAGAGAAGAGATAGTTAGACTGAGTGCTTCTACAGTTTGAATCGGTGCTTCTATCTCTTACGTACATTTCGTCTATCTCTTACGTACATTCCGTCTATCTCTTACGTACATTTCGTCTATCTCTTACGTACATTTCGTCTATCTCTTACGTACATTTCGTCTATCTCTTACGTACATTTCGCACAGTCTTGATGGCCACTGTGTCAATAAAGTTGGCTGCAGAGAGGTCTAGGATGATGGAGTGGATGTCCCAGGTCCACTTTCCCAAGGATCCCAGAGAGACCCTCTCCAGGTCCCGGCTGAGGGTATCCTCACTGCTGGAGCCCAGAGTGGTGGTGTCCCCGTCCTGCAGCTCCGACACCGACCCCAGGGTGACGCTGTCGGGATCCCCACCTTTCAAGTACTCCCAACCGCAGTGGCTGTTGATTGTCCGAGGCGTAGTGGGCATGACAAACACGGTGCCGTTCTCCCTCCCACGCCATGCCTGCTGGGACTCCTCCCCCTCCAGGTCTGCGTCCCTCCAACGCCCCGCCTCTTCCTGGACTGAGAACACGGGTCCTGAGGAGGTCTGCTCAGCTGCACGCTGCGCTCTCAACTGCAGGAGCCACACACAGACAGGCATGATCAGATGGGCACTGCTGTTTGTTTCATGTTCAACTATGACCACTTTCATGTGGTTTACCACGTTATTTTACTGTACACATCTTAACCTTTCATCATAAGATTGCCTGTTAAGACAACAGAGGTAACATATAAAGGGTTGGTGACATTCTGTACATAAATCAAAATGGTTGCAATGTGTGATAAATAGATCAACACAGTGAAAGTGCTATAGTAGTACATGTTTAGTTTACAGAATATCTCACCTGTCTCCTGGTCTCTCTCTTGGCTCGTCTCTCTGCCCTCCTCTCTCTACGTCTCTGCTTGGCTTCTTGTCTCTTTTTATAAATAATCATCTTGCTGATGTCCAGTCCACTCTAAATACATACAGGTACACAAAGTCAGATTGTTTCATGCAGTTTCAATCACACACCCCATTCTGTCAGTGTGGGTCCACATGCAATACTTAAGAAGCAATGAATATAGAAGAAGGAAAATATAGTTTATGATAGAAATAGAGGAATATCTTGAGGGACTTCTGATGTAGATTTAAAGTCCTTTATTGAATCATGGACCATCACGTTTCGACCCCAACAGAGTCTTCATCGGGGTAATACTTTAAACTATCATATGCTAATAATAGTTTATGATAATTGTGTGATAAGTGCACCTTCTCTTTGAGAGCCTCCAGATAGAGATCCGCATTGGCAAAGTACACAGTGGCAGAGGAGCGGAAGATAGTGATTCCTGGGACTTCTCTCACCTGCCAAAGACCAAAATAACAGGTAGGTCATAAGGAAGGAGCCAAGTTCATCTCTCTTTTTGACTGACAGTGCCACCACCCCTTCCCCACTTGTCTCACCTCCTTGTGAGTCTCCATGTCCAGATAGAGCTCTGTGCCTGGAAGATGCCCCAGAACAGAGTACCTCGGACTGAGAGAGATGTTGTTAGTGTTGTACCAGCATGCCAGTCAACTAGTGCATTCGCATTGTCATGGCCTAACCTTTAAGCCAGTCAATAATCTGAGCCTGGCAAAATGACGAAAATATAAATATTGGTGTTGCTTTTGATCTATGCTCACAGGATCATTGCAGAAGGTGTGAGATGTTCTGAGAAGTGTCTTACAGCTGGGTTCTGAAGATGACAGTGAGCAGAGCGAAGGTGATGGAGGCAGCGAGGCCCAGGTCCAGGTTGAACAGCAACGTTGACACCCAGGTGACCAGCCACACCACCTGGGAGAAGGGAAATGTTGCCACTACACTCTCAGAAAAGACAGAGCTCACTAGAAGCCTTTTAGAACCTTTTTAGTCTCATTATGACCAGAGGGATTCACATTATTTCACGTTTTTTACCAGATCACTACAGCTTTGATCTTTTAAATTATGTGAAGCACATCAGGTAATATTTGTAAAGGGTTATACTTAATGTCCATTGTGTGTTAGTCATTCTATTCTCACCAGATCAACCTTGTTGCTCCTCCAGAGAGTGATGATGTCGTAATACTGCTTGAACATGCCCTTTAGGTTTACAAAGACTATAACAGCAAGGACTGCCTGAAACAAGTACAAACACAAATGGTAAATGGACTGCACTTATATAGCGCTTTTCCACCTTAGCGGCACTCAAAGTGCTTTACAATGGCCTCTCTCTACACCAATGGCGGTAGCTGCCATGCAAGGTGCTAACCTGCTCACTGGGAGCAATTTGGGGTTAGGTGTCTTGCTCAAGGACACTTCGACATGTGGACAGTCGGAGCTGGGATTCGAACCACTGACCCTTCGATCACTGAACGACCCGCTCTTCCAACTGAGCTACAGCCGCCCCCCCACAAAGTGTTGACCAGCATGAAAAAAATCCACCACCATACCTTATCCACAAAAGACCAATGCATTCAACATGTGATGCAAACATTGAGTCTGAAACGCTTACTTATTCTTCAAGTACATACAATAACTGAGATGCAGTACAGTACCTTAGGCAGCTCCTGGAACAGTGGTCCAAGTTTTAATATTGTCACCAGCACTATAACAGCAGAGGCCATTCCAGCCATCTGCAGAAAATTAACAACACTTGGTAAAATATAAAGGCACTGAACATATTGATAATTATCTTCAGACTGTTTTGGTCCAGTGACTGTGTTGGGCCATGCGTTCAGAGTGACTGACTGTGTGGTTCATGCGTTCAGAGTGACTGGCTGTGTGGGCCATGCGTTCAGAGTGACTGGCTGTGTGGGCCATGCGTTCAGAGTGACTGGCTGTGTGGGCCATGCGTTCAGAGTGACTGGCTGTGTGGGCCATGCGTTCAGAGTGACTGGCTGTGTTGGGCCATGCGTTCAGAGTGACTGTGTGGTTCATGCAGCCTGTTGATCTTTCCTCTGACCTGTGTTTTACCTCCTGTGCTCTCCTGGATGAGGCTGCGCGACATGGAGGAGCAGACAGAATAGCACTGGAAGAAGCCTCCCGCTGCGTTACTGAGACCCAGCGCCACCAGCTCCTTCAGCGGGGACAGAGACACAGACAGAGAGCCTGTTAACACCGTACGGTATGGTATGGAATTGGACAGTAGGTATGGGATGGTATGGTATGGTATGGTATGGTATGGTATGGTATGGTATGGTATGGTATGGTATGGAATTGGACAGTAGGTATGGGATGGTAGGGTATGGTATGGAAAGGTATGGTATGGTATGGTATGGTATGGTATGGTATGGTATGGTATGGTATGGTATGGTATGGTATGGTGTGGTATGGTACGGTACGGTACGGTACGGTACGGTATGGTATGGTATGGTATGGTGTGGTGTGGTGTAGTATGGTATGGTATGGTATGGTATGGTATGGTATGGTATGGTATGGTATGGTATGGTATGGTATGGTGTGGTTTGGTGTGGTGTGGTGTAGTATTGTGAGATGCATCACCTGGTTGCTGTCTACTTTGTAGCCATGTTTGAGAGCAAACGTCTTCCCCAGCGAGATGGAGATGGCGTAGCCCACTATAGCCAGGGCGAATGCATCCCCTATGACCTCTCCAAAGAGACTCACATCTGGCATGCTGGGTGGACTTAGGCTGTGTACGGAAGAGGACACAGGATAGAGGGGTTGTGGCAAGAGTTTGAAAGCATGCTGTCCCACCCATGCACACACACACACACACACACACACACACACACACGCACACACACACACACACACACACACACTCTGACTACTCACCCACTAGGAATCTCCCCAACCACTGAGATGGAGAAGTTCCCATTTAAATGCGTCTCAGATGATATCAATGTTGCTGCCACAATCTACAGTAAACACACAAAAAACACACTTCCCTCAAAACAAACAAATCTAATGGGGATTTGACCATTTCATCGTGTTAATCATTCGGTGTGGGCTCGGTCAATCATATGCTAGAAGTGTACCTATACTCATTAGCTGTTAATCCCCTGTATCTGCTGTGTGTGACAGAAATGTACTGAGAGCGCTTGCTGACTCAGCTGGTAGAGGAACGGAAGGTCGAGAGACTGACTGTGATGAGTTCCACTGGAATGGGCACCGGCAGTTTGGGGCTGAGCGAGGAGTTGAGCTCCTTAGCTGCGATGAGGAACACCATGGATACGGCGCTGACCGCCAGGGTGGGGAGGTGGGTCTCCGCCAGCAGGGAGCACACATCCACCAGAGTCTGGGAGACAGGGACAGTGGATCATGGCACTTAACCGTACATGGATACATACAATATAAATACACATAGATGTCCTCTGTTAGTGTATTTGCCCTCAATTAGATGTTTGTGATAAGTACATGTACAAGTACAAGTAATCCTCCCTCCTAAGCACTTATTGTATTTTATTGTATTGTATTGTATTGTATTGTATTGTATTGTATTGTATTGTATTGTATTGTATTGTATTGTATTGTATTGCACTGTACTTTAGATTGCTATTCTTGCACTTTGCCTTCAGCACTAGATTATGCTCTTAGTCACTTGTTTTAGAAAGAAGATGCACTTGTGAGTCATGTCAAGTACTAGTACATTGGCTTTTCCTACGTTAAATGCAATTATTGTTAGTCGCTTTGGATAAAAAGCTGCTAAATGTCTGTAATGTAATGTAAGGTAATGTAAAGTACATGTACTTGATACTACTCACGTAGACCAGTGAGAGGGGCCCACTGAAGCGCGTAGGTGAGACTCCGAAGATGTACTTGAGCTGTGCGACCACGGCGTGAGCAGCAGCTGCGGTGGTGTAGGCTCGCACCAGCGGCTCGGACAAGTAGGTCCCCACGAAGCCAAACTTCACCAGACCCAGGACTACCTAAGAGAGGAGACATGGACATCTACTGCTTGTAATATTAAGATCACAATCACTCACAATTATATCACTAATTGTAGCTTTAATTCATCTCTATTGACAACAAAATGAGAGCCGTCTGAATTGATTGATCGATTGATTTTATTTATTTTTAAGACAGGGACAAGGTACAGTAGACATTTACCCTATAGAATAGGGAAAGATGCACTGTACAAGGTTATAGCTAAACAGCTAATTTCCACCTGCAGTCCCTGGGCAAATAAATATACAGTCTTAAAATAGTGGGGCAAATAGTACACAGTAGGAAAGTTATATACATAGAAGGAATACAAAAAAGTTATGTAGCAAAGATTTCACTGAATGGAGAATAATGTGAATGATGGTTGTCCTGTTAGCATACCTGGATCAGTCCTCCCAGGACGGTGGTTGCAGCTGCTACCTGAACCCTGTAGGAGTCCCGTGCCGAGACGTCCACCTCTGCAGTGAGGTTGGTACCGTTCCTGACCAGGAAGTCCCCGTCTGGAGCCAGTCGCTCAGTCACACTGCCCACCATGATACTAAGCACCGCAAATGTGCCTGGATGGAAACAATTCATATTGTACTGTCCTGGAGCTTGCTCGATCGCCTTGTTGAGAGGGGTCAGGGAAGAATTTTTACAGCTCACTTATCTGGCCCCCGGGTGATTACTGTTTTTTTGCTTCCCTCTGGAATATGTAGAGAGTGGGTCGTATGCCCACCTCCCTTGTTCTCTGTAAAGCGCATTGTGTTGCCTCTGGGTATGAAATGCGCTATACAAATAAAGCTTTGATTGATTGATTGATTGATTGATTGTACACATCATGTCCTGTAAAGCACGAGTCTTGTTATATTTGACTATATAGTATGTCATTATAGTCAACATAACTTCATCCACTTACCAATAGAAATATGGCGGGATGTCCCAAAGAAGAAGTAGACCAGAGCAGGGTAGAGGGATGTGTAGAGTCCAAACACAGGAGGTAGGGAGGCCAGTAGTGCATATGCCATCCCTACAGCAAGAGAGAGAACATAGATATCTGCTCTGTCTCCTCACTTGAGGTTTCTGTTGGTCCATTGTTAGTTCAGAATCTAAATTATGGTTTATTTATCCCATCAGGACTGTGGGTTTACCTTGCGGCAGGTGCATGATCCCCACACTGATGCCAGAGATGAGATCGGGCATGCCGTAGTCCCAGACTGAGTACCTGGGCAGCCAGTAAAGCACCGGCAGGAAGCCCACCACACTTCTCTTCAGCTTGGGTACTGTGCATCTAGGAGATGATAGGAGAGCAGGAATTAAAGGGAGACAGAGAGTCATGTGGAAATGAAGAGGTCATTTGCAAAAACATATGTGCATTTTGATACATTTTGATAAATCATTTTTTCAATCGAATGTCAACATTAAATATCAATTAAATAACAGTTTGATGGTTTTGATTACGTAAAGAAGAGTCTTCTTTATTTAATCAAAACAACCCAACTGTAATTTAATTGATATTTAATGTTGACATTTGATTGAAAAAATGATTTATCAAAATGTATCAAAATGCACATATCTGTTTTTGCAAATGAACTCTTCAAATATTCTCTTTCTGGCAAGTGCTGGAAAATCATTACACTCAAGGGAATGCAATAATAATGTATATTTTCACCTAAGAGAATCTTTCAGGCGCACAGTTAGGGGAGGATGAGTGTCGGAGTAATCCATCCTCTGAGCCACCTCCTCCAGTCTCTCTTCATCCAGGACATCCCTCTCCACTCGGTATCTCCTCGCTGTCCAACCAGAACTCATGGTCAATTATCCAAACTGATGTATTCTTAGGAGCAAGTTAGGATTTCCCCCCTCACAGTATTACTATGTCTCCTCAAAGAAAGATATACCAAGGGTATCCCAATTATTCACGATAAAACACTCTTGTTTGAAACAAGAAACTTAAAACTCTAGTCTCTTTCCCAAGGCCCTGTCCGTCAGAGAATACAGCATGGTCACCACTCCCACAAAATCGTCTGCAGTACATCTTTTATATGTGTGTGTGTGTGTGTGTGTGTGTGTGTGTGTGTGTGTGTGTGTGTGTGTGTGTGTGTGTGTGTGTGTGTGTGAGAGAGAGAGAGAGAGAGAGAGAGAGAGAAAGAGAGAGAGAGTGAGTGAGTGAAGGGAGGGGGGCATCTAATAGCTAACTATGGTGACACAAGACATGGGAAAATGTTTTTTTTTTTTTATGTATAGCCTCACCATGAAAAAGGTCATTTGTTGGTGCTGATTGGAACTAGTGGTTTGGAGATGTTTCACGTTTTTTTGCAATTTTTCAAAGGTTTCAGTAAAACCTGTTGCAGAATTACAGCAGTTATGTCTGGTGCACACAGGAAGCAGGTCTTCAATAACTTACCAAACATCAGATATTCTAATGAGTCATGAAAACACTGGTGTCTGAGGGCCAAACTGTGTCCGGATTGCTGGTGCAAGATATGGAAAATGCAAAACAAGGGGTTTTTTTGGTGCACATTTTTGAAAGACCTATAGTGACGTCTTTTCCTTTACACATACAATGTAGGTGAATCATTTGTTTGTCTTTACTGTTGATGAGTATGATGAGCATGTTACCTACCTTCTATTAGTAGAGTTACCGAGGGTCATGTTCTGTTCACATCGGTTAATATTTCAATTAATCTGCTGAATAGTTACAAATTTAGCATATAAATTCAAATTGCTAACACAAGGTTTTTACCTACCAGCTTAGAGATTTAAAATAAAATAAATAAATATTGTTTTATTGTATGTAAAATTACTGTAGTCCTTTAAGAGAGTGAAATTTGACTCCAACCTAGCAAGCACTGTACCATTCCAGACATCTATACACGTGATTGAGCCACACTTAACCATAGGGCTAAAGAATATAACTGCTTTGTCATTCCATATGAGAAATACGTAATCTGTATGTCTCAATGACACATTGTTTATTGTGTTTAAGATATATTTTCTTTTTTAAAAAAATATTAAAAAGAAGACAAAAAAGAATGAGCTTGTTCTTCTCTCCCCTGCCTCTCTGACCCAGATACTGTGGGGCGCAGGGCAGTCTATTTTGAGGTTGGTTGGTCAGATCACCAAAACAGAAAGGGGAGGGTAAACAGTCAGAGGAGGGGACGAGGCCCGTCGGTCTATCCTTCTGACAACATTTTCCCAAACCCCCTTATCAACAACGGTCGCAGCCTGGAGGTTTCCTTAGAGCACAGAGAACAGGAGCATTCCCACTGAAAGGTAGGAAGTGATGGCTAACAGAGATTGACATGGCTTGGTTATGGCTTATCAATGGGGCAAGGACTGTCTTGGTTACAATGCATGGTGGGAAATAGAACATTCTATCTGAGAAGGTACAAATGTGTCTGTCCTTACTGTCGACTGAATCCATAAGAATAACATGAGTCAAATATGACAGAAAAGTTGCTGACAGCAATTTCCCACTCAGCTTCAACTTTTACAGTGCTTTTTTTTCTCTTCATCTCTTTCAGAAATCAAAAACCCTTGTTTACATATATCCTTGCACAGAGCCACTTCGCCACTCTTTGAATACACTTACTAGTCTACGTTTATGAAATAATATCGCTGCCGAATATTGTGCCAAATGGATCTCAGAGCCAAACATGGCCTTGTGCTGCTGGATCAGCTGAGAAAGATGAGGGAGACGGAGAAGATGACAGATGTGGTGTTGGTTGCTGAGGGCATCAGCTTCCCCTGCCACCGGCTTGTACTGTCCGCTTTCAGCCCCTACTTCCGTGTCATGTTCACCTGTGGGTTACGTGAGTGCAACAACAGGGAGGTATTTCTGCGTGACACTCCCGCCGAGAGCCTGGCCCTTCTCCTGAACTACATGTATTGCTCGGATCTGCCACTCTCCAATGCCAACGTACAGGGGGTCTCCATTGCTGCCTTTCTCCTGCAAATGGATGATGTCTTTGCCCGCTGTCAGCTTCATATGAAAGAGAACATGGATGCCTCCAACTGCCTGGGAGTGTACTACTATGCCCGTGACCTCGGTGCGGAGGAGCTGGCTGACCACGCCCAGTATTACCTCCGGAAGCACTTTGTGCAGGTGTGCCAGAGTGAGGAGGTGCTGGACCTGGAAGCCCACCAGCTGGGGAAGCTGCTGAGCTCCGATGACCTCAACGTTTCCCGTGAGGAGACCATCCTGGATGTGGTCCTGCGCTGGGTTCACCACGGCTTCCCCGGTGAGGGGGACGGACGGAGCCGTCACCTCCCGGAGCTCCTGAGGAAGGTCCGGCTGCCTCTAGTGAGCCCTGACTACCTGAGGGAGGCGATGAAGAGGAACGTGTCCTTGTTGGCTGATGCGGAGTGCCTGGAGATGTTCGAGGAGGCTCTGGAGATCACGGGGATGCACCCGTCGGCCGCCCCGCGCCGTCTGAAGCTCCGCTACGGCATGGAGAGCACCGACCTGCTGCTCTGTATCGGCAACGACGGAGGAGGGATCAGGTCTCGATACGGCAGCTACGCTGATCGTAGCTTCTGCTATGCCCCCTCCACAGGCCGGACACACTACATCACATCCCCTCGCTACGGGGACGCTCTGGGCTACGTGTGCGCAGGTGTCGTCACCGAGGGAAATGACATCGTAGTGGCTGGGGAGGCAGGTGTGCGTAAATTGGCCAGGCAGAAAGACAGGAATGTGGAGGTTTTCAGGTAGGATGCTGAAAATGTATGTTGTTTTATAGTGATTGTTTTATCTTATATACGTATAGTAAATGACAATGTGAGTAGTAGTAGTATGTATTATTATTACAGTAGTAGCATGTATGTATGTATGTATGTATGTATGTATGTATGTATGTATGTATGTATGTATGTATGTATTACCCCTGTGTGTTGTGTCTTGCTAAGATTATTGGGGGAATCGCCTGCAGTATATGCACTTTTACTGTATACGGTAATATTTACTTTGATTAAATTTAATTTTCAATTTAATTTTCAATTACTTTGGCAGTATTGTAGTTGAACAAAGGTGGAATCCCCTGGTTTCTCTCCTCAGGTATATGATGGAGGCTCAAGGTAGCTGGGAGCATCTAAGCTCAGCCGAGTACCGGGATTCCTACGCTCTGGGGTCACTGGGTGACAATCTCTACCTGCTGGGAGGCCAGATGAAGCTGAAGAACCAGTACCTCATCACTAACTGTGTGGAGCGCTGGTCCTTGCAGGGTGGACCCTGGCGAAGTGCTGCCCCGTTGCCTCTGGCGTTGGCCTATCACAGTGTGGTCAGACTGAAAGACCGCCTCTACGTGCTAGGTGGTCGAACCCCACAGGTAATATTGTACACAATAATGAGGACGTTAGTTAGAGGACATAAGTGCTGTTATGGTGGATAAGGAAAATGCCTCTAGAAGTGGATTGTTTTCAATGTTGTACATTAGAATGAATATACGTAGCATGCATAATTCTGCAGTTGCTATTAAAAGTCTGTTTGTTGACTAACCTTTTTAAACAAACCATAGCAGCGAGGATCACATGTAGTATCTGTGTCAGTGTGTGAATCCCCCCTCCCTGACCCCTGCACCTGTTCTCCGCTGTCATGTCACTGCCACGCTCCCTACAGTCCTGGCGAATGGACGATGAGCCTGACCGCTTGAGCAACCGCCTCCTGGAGTACGACCAGCACAACAACAAGTGGACAGAGCTGAAGCCTATGAAGTACTCCAAATACCGCTGCAGTGCCGTAGAACTCAACGGTGAAATCTATGTGTTAGGTGAGACTTAACAGACCCACCTTAAGGATGAGAAGCCATTCACATACATTATTATGTTGTTTAATCACCTGTGTTTTATATGAAATGGAGGTATGTCACTCCGATGCAGATGTGTTTCATCTGTGCAGGGTTGTTGTGAGGAGAGATCCTCATTAATAGCCAAGCCTTTCTCTTGACAGGGGGGATTGGCTGTGAGGGTGTGGATCGTGGCCAATCACGTCGCTGTCTAGATGCTGTGGAGATCTACAACCCTGATGGAGACTTCTGGAGAGATGGACAAACTTTGCCTTCGCCTCAACTTTCCCTGCGTACCAATGGCTCAAATGCTGGCGTGGTGGGGGGAAAGCTTTATGTGTGTGGATACCACAAGGGGGCAGGTAGCTACATACAACATCTATTAAATCATTCTGAAAATATTTTGGTCAGCCATAAACTATATATAATATATTGATTACCCAACTGTCATTTCCCTCAGACCGTCATGAAAACATAACAAAGGACATCCTGGAGCTGGACCCATGGGAGAACCGGTGGACCGTGGTGCGACGCCATGTTCTAATGCATGACGACTATGATGTCTGCTTGGTGGCTAACCTTAACCCTCGAGGACTGATGTCCCCACCTGCTGACCTGATGACAGAGTGACACCTCGGTCCAATCAGATCAGAGGATATTGGGGGAAAGGTTTGGACTGAATTTGGAGGTAGAATTTGAGTAAGCACTTGTCGCTCGGTCAGGAGTCAACATAGTACTGCTAGTAGTGCCGGTTGTGGTTCGCTAACTGGCAGATAGTGTTGGAAGCCTTGAAACTAATGGGGCAATGCACAAAAACACTTTGCGCGTGTGTACCTTATGATTACTTGCACATTTTAATGTAAAACGTATATTTTACAATAACTGTTTAATGTTAGAATAGCTTGTAAATACTAGTGTAGCATTTTTTCTATCCAAATGTACTGTATATCTACAGTACTGTATATTAGTAACATTTGTGTGATGTAGATGTCCTGATACAAATATGAAATATACAACTATGAAGGTTATTTTATTGTTCAAGTAGGCCTACATTCTGGGATGAATTTTTAAAATAGAGCACAAATGTGTACATCTAAAGACAATACTGCTTGTTGTTCCAAAGATTGCCACCTGTGACTTTATTTTTGTTATGCCACTAAAGTTAATCAAACGTAAAGATATTTCTGTTCAGACTTAAACGTGCAATCATGTAACATTTACAAGTTAATATAGAGTTATTATAGTGAAAACAGATGAAACATGAGAGGGTCATGTTGACATGTGGGTGGGCAATGGCACAGTATGTGCTGGGCTTGTTACTGGGATGAATAAAGAGGAAGAGCTGCTATAAAAAGCTCCCCAACCTGTTATGCAGAAAGTTTTTTTGTTTTTTTTAAATGGTGCTGGGGAGTGAGATCATTTGCCTCCTGTGAGTGACTGAGACAATTTTTTGTGCATATATCAATATATTTCTATTACAGTATGCTCAGCAAACTGTTAAATTTAGGAAAATACATGAGCTGCATGAAAAAAGCAAATATCTGGTTGCAGGTTACATTTGTATCAAAGTTTTAATATTTGTATCATAGTTTTAACACTGTTCAGTCTGATGTAACATTTTGGTGTCAACTGTTTTCAATAAACAAAAGGTCAAATGAACAGTTATTTCCTGGCATATTAAAACCAATTGTAGATGTATTTATTTTACTCAAGTCAATCAAAACCCCAGGGATGGATAGAACTCAATAGGGTTTTCATGAGATATCACTCATCATCCTTCTCGCACCACATTAGTCAGAATCACAGCTTGTGTCAAACAGTTGGAAAAACCCTGTAGATCTCCCTGTGACCTCAGCTGAAAACTGTTCCCAATCAGACTTCTCATTCCCCTTGCACAGATAGCTGTCACTATCCTGGGAACAGAAGCTGAAAGGGTTGATGAAGTGTCCAGTGCTTTTGCTAGATCTGGTCTTCCTGTTGTGTTGTTTCATAGGTTCTGGTTTGAGACTGACATCCTGTTCCTTGAGAGGTGATCCAACCAACTCCTTCTTAATTTGATGTGTAAGAGGTTGGCTGTTCTCATCCCAGGCCCTGTCCCTGTCCCTGTTCCGTGGTGGTAGCAATGCTCTCCTTCTGCCCCTGGAAGGCTGCCTCTTGCCTCTCTGTGTGGATCTGAGGCCAGCAGTGGCGCTCCTGCCCCCATGGCTCTTGGGTGAAACTGCAAGCTGGATGAGGTCAAGCTCACTGGAGCCAGGCTTGCTGTGGTCAGGCTCAAAGGACCTCTCCCCCAGACCTGGTGATGTCTGGACCATGCTGTCCGTCACCCTAATGGGGACGTGCTCTGAGTGCTTGGAGATCAAGGTGCCTAGAAGGGACAGGGCCTCTCCCAGCATGCTCTGTTCTCTGCCATGCTCTTGCCTCAATGAATCCAGCTTCTGCTGCAAGCTATCCACGAGGGAGTGAAGTTCTGTGGTAGCCTGTGAAATACAGTAAAATATAGATTTCAATTCAATTAAATTCTTTTTTTCGGACGCAGGGGGATTCATATAACAATAAAAACACAGTAAAATACAGCACATTAAAAAGATAAGAAAAAATAAGTAAAAAACAAAACAAAGCCCTCCAATAGTTCCAGAGGCTGGAAGAGAATCTGACAGAACTGCATACAGGATTATTGACTGATTGATTAAATGTCAGCCAGACTAACAATGCACGCTTCTCTATGCAAGTAGGACCCAGTCTAACCCTGACACTTGCCTTCTGCTTAGGGCCTATACTTGATAACGTCTGAAAAGATCTTAGTTAGTAGGTCTAAGCGGTGTGGTAGTACAATATCTCCACTTCACCCTCTGATGTCTCACCTTGACTACCCTATCCTCAGTCTCTTTCAGGGTCAGATTCTGGGAGCTCACTTTGTTTAGCATGGCTTCAATCTGCTGAGTAATGCCATCTTGCAGACTGGAAATATTTTTGTGCACTGCAAAAATATGTCACAAGTTTAGTTTTATAGGCATTTCGTCTCTTGTGGGCAGCCTTAGTTCTGAGACTACCTAACAACAAATGTACCAACAATGTTGCCTACATTTACACTATAGATAGATAGATAGATAGATAGATAGATAGATAGATAATTAAGCAGACTACAGAGATAAAGAGATGTACATGTCTGTGAAAGATTGTCAAATCCTTCCAATAAAACGGTTTTGCACATGGTAGTGTTCTTATCAATGCCACTGATTGAGAGCTTCATCTGAAAAACATGAAAAAAGCATTAGACATTTTATATTATAGACGTATCTAAAAGCATTAGATTTATATCAGACGTGCAGTATCTTATCTACAATTATACAACGGTTAGTTCTGGTTCCTTTTGTTAGGGGAACTATTTTGCTCGGCGGAGTTGAGGGAATGATGCTTCGTTTTGAATAAATGTTAATATTTTACATTGCTGTGTTTATTTTACACTAATAGCTGTAGTAACCGTTGTATAAAAGCAATAAACCACGAGAGGCTGTGTGTTATAGTGATTTTATAACAGCTGGGGGGTTTTAGGCACTCCGCTTCGCGCCTAACAACGCCCTCTAGCTGTTATAAAATCACTATAACACACGGCCTCTCATGGTTTATTGCTTAAGTATATTTTAGACATAATACAGTATATGGATTATGCTACATAATGACTTACATTTTCAAGGTTTTCCCGAAACTGAAGACATTCTGCTGCAAGGATATTACTGATAACAAACAAGACATGAATAAGTAATGTACTAATATTGTATCATGGAGACATGATACATGTCTCATGTCTCATGATTGCTTATGGTAAAAGACACACTGCCAGTCCTGATACCTTTCACATTTTTCTTTTGACTTTTTCTTGTCCTCTTCAAACCTATCCAGAATGCCCAGTGCTTCGCCACTGTTGAAATTTTGCACTTTGCCTTTGTTCTTGCAGTCTCCTCCGAACAGGAATGGTTTGGTGTGGTAGTTCGAGATCTTCGGATCGCTAGCCTGGAAACCAACAACAATGCTCATTATGTATTTGAGAAAGGATATTCACCACAGCGTGTCAGATCACATCCCATGTAAACAGTGGTACCAAAATCTTCAATCGGATTGATTTCAATCAGATTGAAAAAAGTGTGCAGGTAAACCCAGCATGAAATGGGGCGGCTGTAGTTCAGAAGGTATACGGCGGGTCGTTTGTGTACATGTGTGAATGGGTGAATGCGAAGCTTTTATTGTAAAGCGCAATCAGGCTGTCAGGGTGTAGATACCTCCTGCGAATTTTGTTGGGATGTTCTAGAATAGCCCATCTCTTGAGATACGCCCTGTGAGTTGTCAGCCCAGAATTGGGATCCAAACAGGAGCTGTGAGTCTGATAAACTGGAGTAGTCACTGACTGAGCCATTCTTACTAAGGGTCTTGGTTCCACTAAATTGAGAGAGAGAGAGAGAGAGAGAGAGGATGGAGAGAGAAAGAGAGAGAGAGAGGGAGAGAGAGAGGGAAAGAGAGAGAGAGAGGGGGGGTCAGCTACCAACACAATTTGACAGCTGTAATGCTGGTCTTATCTATGTAACATTGCTGTTATGGTTGCTTACCAGTAACCAGTTGGGATGCTCAAGATTTCCTTTATGTTCCACACGTTTGGATTCATTGATGCACCTGCTTATGATTGAGAAAACGTCAGAATAGAGCAAAAACATTTTGTTTCCTAATTCAACATACAACAATCTAAAGACATAATTCTAGCTGACCAACCAATAGATACACGGTTCCGGAAGTGGGTTTCAAGTGGGGGACAACGCATCTTAATGAATGGAGTTGCAGTACTTTTGGCCACAAACTGTTTGCTTTTTTGTAATTGATTAAACTTTTTCAAACACAGTTTATGTCTGAGTTGGCCAAAAGTCAACTCTTCATTAAAATGCGTTGTCCCCTACAGTGTGTATCTATATAGCCAATTAGACCCGTGAATGACTGGTAGCTAGCTAGTGCTATTATTCAGACTAAATTAGCAAAGTTAGCTTGCAGGCTGACACGCTATGCTAGCAAACTACATGCATCTATAGGTGGGTAGGTACTTGATCACGGGGTTATATAACTTTAGTTACATTTCTAGGATAAGTGTTATTAGCCATATATAACAACTCACCAATGCAGCTGGACAGCTAAATTAAGCTAACTATGCTTGATGCCCGTTCTGGAAAACAAGGCAGGGCCAAGAAGTCGACGTCTGGGATTGTTTTGTTGCAGGTAGCTATATATCTAGCTGTTTATCCGACAGCCATGTGTAATTCTGTAGATTATTGATTATTTGCCTATAAAACAGCACACAGGTGTGTGGCAGCTTTGCTTGAGTAGGACAGAACTGGTCATGAAGGCACGAGGGGATTTCCATTCCCGCCATATCGGCACTCGGCAGCTGTCGGTCTGTCTCGGCAGCTGTCGGTCTGTCTCGGTAGCTGTCGGTCTGTCTCGGTAGCTGTCGGTCTGTCTCGGTAGCTGTCGGTCTGTCTCGGTAGCTGTCGGTCTGTCTCGGTAGCTGTCGGTCTGTCTCGGTAGCTGTCGGTCTGTCTCGGTAGCTGTCGGTCTGTCTCGGCAGCTGTCGGTCTGTCTCGGTAGCTGTCGGTCTGTCTCGGTAGCTGTCGGTCTGTCTCGGTAGCTGTCGGTCTGTCTCGGCAGCAGTCGGTCTGTCTCGGTAGCTGTCGGTCTGTCTCGGTAGCTGTCGGTCTGTCTCGGTAGCTGTCGGTGATCTGTCGGTCTCGCCAGCCGCTCGCTGTCATGTTCTACTCGTCATCACATCTGGTGCGTTCGTTTGTGGTCGGAGGTGGCAAGTCGCAAGTGGCAAAATACCTACTTCCGACCTGTGTGCATTCAGATATATACCATTATATCACAGTTACCTAGTTATATCTATATACCATTATATCACAGTTACCTAGTTATATCTATATACCATTATATCACAGTTACCTAGTTATATCTATATACCATTATATCACAGTTACCTAGTTATATCTACATACCATTATATCACAGTTACCTAGTTATATCTACATACCATTATATCACAGTTACCTAGTTATATCTATATACCATTATATCACAGTTACCTAGTTATATCTACATACCATTATATCAGTTACCTAGTTATATCTATATACCATTATATCACAGTTACCTAGTTATATCTAGTGCATTCGAGCAACTGGGGGCTGAAAAACATATCCGAATTTGCGACGAGGAAGTGCGAGTTCATGAGGTGTTTTATTTAATCATTCCTAGTAGCAAGTCGCAATTTGCCACCTCCCAGCTATAAATGAACGCTCCATTCTCCTCCTGTCAACCATCTCCCTCCCCGGCCTCCATTCTCCTCCTGTCAACCATCTCCCTCCCCGGCCTCCATTCTCCTCCTGTCAACCATCTCTCTCCCCGGCCTCCATTCTCCTCCTGTCAACCATCTCCCTCCCCGGCCTCCATTCTCCTCCTGTCAACCATCTCTCTCCCCAGCCTCCATTCTCCTCCTGTCAACCATCTCCCTCCCCGGCCTCCATTCTCCTCCTGTCAACCATCTCCCTCCCCGGCCTCCATTCTCCTCCTGTCAACCATCTCCCTCCCCGGCCTCCATTCTCCTCCTGTCAACCATCTCCCTCCCCGGCCTCCATTCTCCTCCTGTCAACCATCTCTCTCCCCGGCCTCCATTCTCCTCCTGTCAACCATCTCCCTCCCCGGCCTCCATTCTCCTGTCAACCATCTCTCTCCCCGGCCTCCATTCTCCTCCTGTCAACCATCTCCCTCCCCGGCCTCCATTCTCCTCCTGTCAACCATCTCTCTCCCCGGCCTCCATTCTCCTCCTGTCAACCATCTCCCTCCCCGGCCTCCATTCTCCTCCTGTCGCATCAACCTTTGGTGCCGACACCGCTGCCTTGTGTGCTTATAGCTTATTAACGTTAGCTAGGTAACGTAAGCAATAGGAAAATACACTGCTACGTTAATCTACAAAATGTGTCTTGACATTTATGTGGTAATGTCAGCTATGATGAATTATATGTAATCTTAGGAGGAATTATAGCTAACATTAGCTATGTAGCTTGCAGATGGGAGTGTGTATATAACCTTAGTCTAGCTAACATAGCTAGCAGCACCGACCAGGCGACCACCCACCAAATAACGTTACGGATGATATATTATGACTATAAGCGTTAATTATACAGAAACTGCCTGCCATATTTGTGGCACCTGATGTGCGTATGGGTTCACCGGTAATGGTTACAGTATATTTGTCCAGCGGGAGACCGGGAGGCGGGAGCGAGGGGGATGGTTAGGTAGGTAGACCAGGTAGACCAGGTAGACCAGGTAGACCAGGTAGACCAGGTAGACCAGGTAGACCAGGTAGACCAGGTAGACCAGGTAGACCAGGTAGACCAGGTAGACCAGGTAGACCAGGTAGACCAGGTAGAGAAAGACGCACCCTCTCCCAGTGAAGCGGTGCTCGGCGGCTACTGGCTGAACATCCCAGTTCTGTTCGATATGTTGCGGGAAAGTTGAAGCCGAGTGCTCGTTATTCTCACACATAACATTGCCAACGAGAGTGGATGAGTCTGTCCCGATTATCAACTCCGGTAGTGTACGCTTCTTCGCGCTATCAGCGCTGTTCAAGCCAGTGACTAAAAGGTACATTTTAAACAACTTTTTCCATTGATCCCAAGGGACGACAGGATCGCCTGGGAGGGATAGGAATGGGTCCGGAGGTGGCAGGGAGAAAATAGGGACACTCATACATTCCTCGTTGCCTGTTTTTGTATTTTGCATCTAAGGGCAGTAACACTGGCGCGTTGGTATAGAGTAGCTACAGTTTTACCTGTGTTGTTTGTCAGGAGGTAGGTTAGGAGGAAGCATCTGTGCGTTTGACTCATTAGACAAGTGTAATTTCAACTCCTCTCTGTTTTCACAAAGCTGTGCCTTCCTACCACAAAAGAGACGGCGTGCCAGTGTGACTATGCAGACCAGAGAACGGTACTATTTGACAGGTTCTTCCCTCCACACCCCCTCCCCACGCAATTGGGTGTGGCTTCGGTGCCTTCAGCAGACACGCCCCCACGGTCTCAGACCAGAGAATGCTGCTGATTTTTAACCGATTTTGAAGCCTTATTTTATATACTTAGCGACATTTTTAATCACTCAGATTTGGCTGGGTGGTTAATGACATGTTTTCCTGTGGTGTGTGAAGCTCATAACAAAAATTTGAACTGGGTTAACCTGGACTTTAATCTAAATAGCCAATGAAAAGAGGTACAGAAAACACTTTAAGTCATCGTTTATATTCAGTCCGTAAGGGAACAGAGATCCCAGGCAGTGGATCCAAGTGTTCCCCTTGAACAAGCTTCCAGAAAACTGCAGGTCTGATCCATCCATCAGGGAAGGGAGGTCTAGGGAGACGGGCTGGGCTGGAGGTCACCCTCATCTGAATCCAGGGTCTGGGCAGAAGAGGTCATCCACGTCAGAATACTCCACTGTGGTCGGGGCTGGAGCTGCGGTCAGGGGCTGGGCTGGGGAGGTCAGCTGGGCTGGGGCAGATGCCTAAGGACATAATGAAATGGCTGTAAACGCAAGTCGCATTGGAAGCGTGCCATGTCACTGGATACGAGAAAATGAACTGCCTGACATCACATACCTTTTTGCGTCGAGCAGGGGCATGTTTCAGCGTCTCCTGCAGCTGGGCAGACACCTCCGTCACAGTGGTGCTTGGCTTACAGGCCATAACTGCACCTTTTAACCAAAAAGGGAATGGTTTCAATGCACATGGCATGAAGCAAAGACAATGTATTATTTTGCGAAAATATGAACAATCCCTTACGTAATATGACATTGTAGAGGGTCATATTCTTTAGAGGCTTCTTCCCCCTCTTCCCATGGACGCTGTAGACAAAATGGCTGACAGCACCCGCCGGACCACATCTGGCAGATCCTTAACACTTCCCTGCAAAAATAAGGAACAAAGTTCTGCCCGGAAGTTACTCACCATCTTCCTTTGATGCTCCTCGTCCTTCAGCTGCTCCTCCAAGACCTCCTCCGTTTTTGCAGGGTCCAGTGCATCCAGTACTGCTCCCCGTGCGACCCCATCAGACTCCCCGGATAGTCTCTGCGCTAGCTCCCTCAGACTCTGCATGACCGCACCGAGCATGTTGGTCAAGCTGGACAACTGCCGATACACCATCCTCTGGCAATCTGGATATTAACACAGATGTGGCTATAAGTAATTGTACTGTCACATAATGGAAATTTAACTCAAAGTATATCCCTGCATGCACCATGGAGTACTTCACAAAATTCATCATACCAGCACATGCAGAGCTTGATGGCAGAGGGGTAAGCGGGGGGCTCCGGAAAGGCCAAGTTGTGGGATTGTGGTGTGGATAGTAGCGTTATGGCGAGACTCCGCCCCTTCAGGTTAGAGTCAGTCGCGGACAGTGTAGCCCTCTCTGGGCCACCCTCCTGCACCCACCGGGGAAGACCGTGTGTTGCTAGCCTACTCAGGGGCCGAGTTGTGGGGTTCGTGGCGTGGATAGTGGCGTGATGGCGAGACTCCGCCCCCCCAGTTGTGGCTCACTTCCGTTGTGTTGTGGCCGGTTTGTGTTGTGTTGTGGCCGGTTTGTGTTGTGTTGTGGCCGGTTTGTGTTGTGTTGTGGCCGGTTTGTGTTGTGTTGTCACCTTTTAAATGTGTTGTCACTTTTTTTAATGCGTTGTCACGTTTTTTGATGCGTTGTCACAATTTTTGATGCGTTGTCACAATTTTTGATGCGTTGTCACAATTTTTGATGCGTTGTCACTTTTTTTTGATGCGTTGTGTTGTGACACTTTAGGGCCACTGTAATATCTGACCTGCATTTCTGCTACTCAGTGCCAGTTTAATGTTAACAAATGTCAGTATGCTACCTGGAGATGCTTTTATTCTCTCAAACCTGTCTAGTGTTTTTTGTTAGCTTTTTTAAACCCTTTGTTCATTCTCTGAAATGCGTTATCATTGAACTGGCACTGAGTAGCAGGAATACAAGTCAGATATACGCATGTTGACTGCCCAGCAGGGCCATGTGACCACAGGAAGACAGGTGGCTACGATCAGTCTAATTAGCAGAGGTGGAGGCCACGGGCGGGGTCTAAACCGTCTTGTTAGTGTCCCCCTGCTCCAGCCCTGTGTGGTGGCAGGTTCCTGTTCCTGTGTGGTGGCAGGTTCCTGTTCCTGTGTGGTGGCAGGTTCCTGTTCCTGTGTGGTGGCAGGTTCCTGTTCCTGTGTGGTGGCAGGTTCCTGTTCCTGTGTGGTGGCAGGTTCCTGTTCCTGGGCTCCTGCAGGCCTTTGTGTTTGGGTTCCTGGGCTCCTCAGAGCCTTTGTGTTTGGGTTCCTGGGCTCCCGCAGGCCTTTGTGTTTGAGTTCCTGGGGTCCTCAGAGCCTTTGTGTTTGAGTTCCTGGGGTCCTCAGAGCCTTTGTGTTTGGGTTCCTGGGGTCCTCAGAGCCTGGAACGGCCCCTGTCCTTGTAGATGAGCCTGACCCTGTCCCCGACTCCAGCCCTGTTCAAGATCTTGTCCCAATCCTTGTCCTCTTAGCTGCGGCTATTCCTAACCCTCTCAGTAGCTTCAGCCCTGCTAGCCTCAGTATCATTAGCCCCAGTCTGGTTAGCCCCAGTCTGTAAGTCCCAGTCTTATTAGACCCAGTCTGGTTAGCCTCAGTCTGGTTAGCCTCAGTCTGGTTAGCCCCAGTCTGGTTAGCCTCAGTCTGGTTAGCCTCAGTCTGGTTAGCCTCAGTCTGGTTAGCCTCAGTCTGGTTAGCCTCAGTCTGGTTAGCCTCAGTCTGGTTGACTCCTCTCTGGAGTGCCCGGAGCCCAGAGCCACAATCGAGGTCCGGTTCCCGAGTCTGTGCTGCAGCAGTCTCCTCTGTCAGTGTCTCCTCATCCGGTGCTGCGTCTGTTCTCTCAGGGTTCTCTGGTTCCATTGGGTTCCCCTGCCCGTCTACCAGCTGTCCCAGCATGTTCAGCCGCCTGGTTTTGGGCCGTCGGCGGGGCCTGCCGACCTCCTCCCAGACCTCCAGCGGCCGGACCGCGGTCCCGCGGTCCGGACAGCGCAGGATCCCCCGGACTGGCTCTGGCCCTCGGCTCCGCCCCCTGGCCCTCGGCTCCGCCCCCTGGCCGTCCGCCCTCGGCTCCCTGGTCTGTCCAGCGCCCGGCCTGCCGACCTCCTCCCAGACCTCCAGCGGCCGGACCGCGGTCCCGCGGTCCGGACAGCGCAGGATCCCCCGGACTGGCTCTGGCCCTAGGCTCCGCCCCCTGGCCCTCGGCTCCGCCCCCTGGCCGTCCGCCTGAGGCTCCCTGGTCTGTCCAGCGCCCAGGCTGCCCCCTCCAGATCCTGGACAAATCTCCGGCTTCTACAAGAGAAAACATTTATACGTTACTAAGTAGTTGATGTATGCAAATATCCTGTCTTCTAAAGTGATGACTTGAACTTGAAGGACATGACTGTTGATTTCCATGCTGTGTGTAGAACTGTGAATGAGAACAGGGCACCTGTCTCTCGTAGAAGAGGATGTAGGCGCTCTTCTCTCGCAGGCGACACACCGACGCTCCGGTGGTTTCCGAAACGTTGAGGTCGTCGTAGGAGAGCCAGCGGTCGTTCCCGTCTCCCGGGCCTCCATCAGCATAGACGCCATCGCTGATGTAATGTCCTACAGGACAGAACGAGTTGAGGGTGGATCACAAAGAACCCAGAACACAGGGGACAGAGTCAGCACAGGACATGGAGAAGACGGAGAGGACAGGGAAGACATGTTATTGGTCCAGTAACGCAGAACACAAGGACACAACACACGGACATCAGACGCCACAAGGAGAGGGGAAACAGTCAGTTGATGTGATCAGATGTGTATAACGTGTGTGTGTGTGTGTGTGTGTGTGTGTGTGTGTGTGTTGACACTCACCTTCAATTAATTGCTTTCAACTGTGAGTTATTTTCTTCTTTGTCTGTGTTTTATTCTTACCAGTAAAGCTTTGAGGTTAGTATAATAATATTATGTTCATGGATTGTATGTATCTGAGTTCACAGGTCAGTAGTTCTGTTGTTTTATTCTCAGCCAGGTCTACAGTAAGTGTGTGTGTGTGTGTGTGTGTGTGTGTGTGTGTGTGTGTGTGTGTGTGTGTGTGTGTGTTGAGGATGTGTGCGTGCCTCAACTATGAGACAGGGGCCATTTCATGTCTTATCCAGTCCAAACTAGGCCTCACCTGATGTGGTAGACGAGCCTATGTGGCTCAAAACGCTGACAAGACAGTATCTGAACCCTCCCTGACACGAGAGAAATACAAGCTAGTAATTACTAACACACACATACCAGCATTATACAATACACACAGAATCAACATGATCATGCCTGATGTTCTCATGTGTTATTCTCAACCATACAGTCGGCTGCTACCTTCTCTTTGAGTGTTTGATTGTGTCTCTCTGAGTCTAGAGTATCTGTCTCTGTCCTCCTCACCACATAGTCGCTCCCCTCTTTCTCTGGCTCGCTCTTCTTTGTGCTCAGAAGGACTGGATCGGCAAAGGACAGGGCAAGAAAAGACCAGTCTGATCTCTATGCTTGTTCTCCAGCTCCGACTAATGCTGGGCTCACACTACAGGATATTTACAATCCTAACCGATTTCGAAATCGGGTTACATCACGCACATAAGGAGTATTTTAACAGATATTCTTCTTGCGCATCTCAAACAAGCACACACGGCAAGATTTGAAAATAACGGCTCAGCACACACTACAGGATCTTATCGTGCCCGAGGGAGCAACGAACCACTGGTCTCGCTGTCTCGCTTGTAAAAGTCGGGACGTAATAATCTTAAATATCAAACATGTTTGATATTATCGGGGCCGCCCCGATGGGTCTGTGAGCCGATCGGGAGGTAAAAGATTGGATCTGTAAACCCCCTCACATTACAAGATCATCTGGGCCGATCATCGGCCCCCGACCAACGTTCCAGACCAGATTTCTTCTCCGATTGTCGGGAGGGGTGAATCAGGGATAAATCGGCCCAAAAATCCTGTAGTCTGAGCCCGGCTTAATAGAGTGTATTCTACACCTGGTCCGTTCTGTGTGAGCTGTAACGGTCGCAGAATCAGAACCCTTTACTGGGATGTTACCTGTGGCTCGTGGGGGGTTCTGGTTCTGGATGTGGTTCCCTCGGTTCTGGTTGAGGTCCGGTGTTTGGGTCCTGTTGTCATGGAGAAGGACTGCGGATTCCCCAGATGGTCCAGAGCTCACCACCAGCTCTCTGGACAGGTGGACCGGATCCTCTGTCTTCTCCAGAGTGAAATCGGACGTCTTTCTGAACCTCTTCAGATGGAGGACCAACACCCTGAGAAAAAAAAAGAAAGAATCCAGAGAGAGTTGTAGAGGAAGGTAATGTTGTAGCTGTAGATATACTAATGTAGCCAATAATAACTATATTATTATATTCTATAAGAACAAGAACATATATGAAAGCAAATTCCTAGTACGTTGAAAACTGCATGGCAATAAACAAATTCTGATATGAAGAGATGTAACTGTAGCCTGTAGTAAAATATAAGATGTCATTTTAGTCTTTGGTGTTGCATTTCAATGCTGTATAATTATCACTGGCAAGCGTTTGGACAATAGAGGAAGTCTTATATGTCTATATGCATGCACAGACGAGCCCACAGAGGTCAAGGGTCAGCTCTCTCACCGAGGCATGGTCAGTAGAGACCAGCGCAGGCCTGAGCTGGAACCCCCACAGTCACATCTGTAGTCCAGCTCCGTCTCCTACAGCACAGAGGAAACAGCGGTCATCTCCGATATCGTTTACAGGAAGTACATGACACTGGAACACTTTTGAGCCCCGCCCACCCCCCAATAAATCAATAAATGAATTAAAAATGTCTAAAAATAAACTATCAACTACTAACTGATCCATTCACTCTAACTCTAACCAGAGCTAGTTGTGGCATATGGAGTTGGAGAAGGTTAGTACGAGCGCCTGGGGAGATATACAGACCTAATCAGTAAATACAACAACAGTGAATAGAGTACAGAGTGTGACACTGACCATGAAATATCTCCGAAAGCTGTCCTTTACAGAATCGCCACTGATCAAATCCAGGGACAGGTTTGAATTCTTCTGCTGTCTTGAGGACTTCATTCCGCACCTTCAAAGAAAAAGGAATCAGGCTTAAACACATGATTGAGATCTGTTCCAGCTAAAAATGTGTGTTTGTGTGTGTGTTTGTGTGTGTGTGTGTGTGTGTGTGTGCAATGCATGCATGTTTACACACAGTGTGTGCGTGTGTCTCACCTTCTACAGGTCCTTGTGCTCTGCAGCTGGAAGGTGAAATGTGATTGGATAGGGCAGGTATAGGTCCTGCCCATCGCCACTGCTTGTCCCTTCAGACCTGGAGCCAGAGACATCAGCTGGTCCAGGAAGCAGCCAAGGAACTCATGGGCATCCTAAACACACACACACACACACACACACACACACACACACACACACACACAAACACGCGCACACACATAAATGAATGAAACATACTAGGGAAAACCAGGTAAGAAAATACAGTGGAACAAATTATTGCATTTTGTTCTTCGTTTCACTCACTGAAGCCTTAAAAGCTGTTAAAAAAAAAGTCACAGTCTATTCTTACGGTGCCCTAACCCTGCCCTAAACGCCAACACTAACCCCAACCTTAACCCTAACCCAAACCTCAACCCTAACCCCAACCTTAACCCTAACCCTAACCCAAACCTCAACCCTAACCCCAACCTTAACACTAACCCCAACCTCAACCCTAACCCTAACCCCAACCTCAACCCTAACCCCAACCTTAACCCTAACCCCAACCTTAACCCTAACCCCAACCTCAACCCTAACCCCAACCTTAACCCTAACCCCAACCTTAACCCTAACCCCAACCTCAACCCTAACCCCAACCTCAACCCTAGCCCTAACCCAAATATGTCTTCATGGTTAAAATGCTTGAAATTGATGGTTAATAGATGGCGGCCGTGACAACAGACATGCCCGCTATTCTTACGGCGCACATAACGACATTGAATCAATACAAAAAGACGCCGTAAGAATAGTCACTCCCCCCAAAAAAGAAGCTTGTTACCGACCTTCTGGCCATTGTCCTTGAACTCTTCTGCCTCAGCTGACACACAGTCCTTAAAAGCCCAGAGCAGCCTCTTTTTGAGGCCCCGGTCGTTGGTGAACTTGGACACCTGGATCCCCAGAAAGAACCTGCAGAGAGAGAGAGAGAGAGAGAGAGAGAGAGTTTTCACAAAGGAATTCTACTGTTGCTGTATGTGGACCATGTGTGCTGTGTGGATGTATTTCATTTTTCTTGGAGCAGCACTCTGTGAGTACCTATTGTGTACAAATGTGTGTGTGTGTGTGTGTGTGTGTGTGTGTGTGTGTGTGTGTGTGTGTGTGTGTGTGTGGGTGTGTGTGTGTGTGTGTGTGAAGCACCTGAAGAGGTTGGCTCCCGGTACTGAATTCCAGACTCTCTGCTGCTTGCGGAGCCCTTTGCAGAAACTCTGGAGGCTCAGAAGACTCTGCAGGGTGGAATTCAGGTAGCAGGTCTGCGCAAGGTTGGGGAACCTGGGATGGACAAACTCAGTGAGTCAGTAAAGTTACACACTCAATGTGTTTCGTTTGTGTGTAAATGTACTCTACAATGTTGTGTGTTGGTGTGTGTAGCGTGTCTAGCGTGTGTGTGCAGCCAGTCCATTCTCTCAGAGCATACCCCATGCAGACCATCTGCTGGTGTGTGAGGGTGGCGGTGGGGGCGGGGCCTCTCTGTCCAACGTGACCCTCAGGAACCCTGATACTCGCCCAGTGCAAACTAGGCAGCCGACCCCTGTGGTCCGTGATTGCGCTGTGGGGTCACACACACAGCCAAGGTTTTAATCAAGGTCGCCGGGAATAATTACTATGCCCCCCTTGCCTGTCACGCCTTCACCCTGTTTCAATAAAGTACTTGTTGTTCACCTGTCCAGGGAGCTGGAAGCGCAGACGTCCCAAAGGTGGAGAGAGCCTAGTGAGGCACCAAGGGAAGAGACAGTTGTTTACTAATAAACAACCGTACGCACCTGACGCACCAGGTGAGTGGTAGAACAATATACATTACTCTAGAACAAATATGATTTAACATCTAGTCAGACGTTGGACAAGGAGACAACAGAGTTGACAATAAAGACAGGGAGGAAGGCATGGAACGTACCATTCACGTGGGAGGGGGTGGTGGCTTCAACCACTTTGATGGGGATGGGAGCTTCAACCATGTTGATGATGGTGGGAGCTTCAACCACTTTGATGGGGGTGGCGGGTTGAACCACTTTGATGGGGGTGGCGGGTTGAACCACTTTAATGGGGGTGGGAGCTTCAGCCACTTTGATGATGGTGGCGGGTTGAACCACTTTGATGGGAGTGGGAGCTTCGGCCACTTTGATGATGGTGGCGGGTTGAACCACTTTGATGGGGGTGGGAGCTTCGGCCACTTTGATGATGGTGGCGGGTTGAACCACTTTGATGGGAGTGGGAGCTTCGGCCACTTTGATGATGGTAGCGGGTTGAACCACTTTGATGGGGGTGGGAGCTTCAGCCACTTTGATGATGGTGGTGGGTTGAACCACTTTGATGGGGGTGGGAGCTTCGGCCACTTTGATGATGGTGGCGGGTTGAACCACTCTGATGGGGGTGGGAGCTTCAACCACCTTGGGGAGGCTGGCGGCCTTCACTTTGGTGGGAGTGTTGACCTCAACCACCTTGGCAGGAATGAGTGAGTTCACATCAATGGCTTTGACCATTGGGGTCAAGGTGGCTTCACCCACCTGGCCAGAGGTGGTCTTACTGGCAGGGACCCCATTCTCCTTGATGTGACTGACACTGGGTAGAAAAGAGAAATGGTGGCCAATATGAAACCGACTGCATGGTGGTGCTCCTGGATGATGTTTGATGCTGAATCATAGTATTTCTTACCTCTGTCGTGGGCTGCCTGCAGGATGAAATCGTTTCTTCTGTTTAAGAAGAAGTTGGTTAGATAAAGGTATGAAGCAGCTTTGCTTTTCATTTTCACACCAAAACAGTAAGCATGAGATAGAACACCTATTAGGCCTAGTACAAGTAGGCCTCCCTATTCAGACAGCATAGTGCCAGCTTTTAAAGCACATTCTCGACCACCACAAGCTGTCGGGCTGTTTCAGTTGGACTATATGAGCTAACATGAATAAAACGGGAACTGAGGCTGCTTAGACTAGAAGTGTGCAGCAATGAACACACAGCCGTGGCTTCTAGAAGGTTCTGGCTACGGGAAGACGGGACACTGCGCCTGCGCGCGGTACCGACAATTACAATCATATCTGTAGCGTTAGCCTATTAGAATTGTTGACGGGGTATATTGATTTGAATCTATGCTCAAATGACTGTAGGTATAGGCCTAACGTTACTCTACCAACCCAGGATAGGACCTGCACATTTGAAGATATATCCTATTTACAAATCCAAGTGATTTAAATTGGGCACAGATCAACGTGTCTTGCTCACTTGCGCTCTTTCTCAGTAACCTGAACGTGAAGCACATCTAGTACAGCTAGGCCTATGCTACTGTAGCCTCATTACTAGCATTAGCCTACTTATCATCCGCTGCATTACTCCCAGCTTGTTCAAAAAGTTATAAATCTAGCTTCTTTTTTTTAAAGCAAGAGGGGTAACCTAACTATTGTTGGAATAAGAAGACCTACCTTCCGGAAACAGCACGTAATCCATGGAAAGCAAGGCATGTTTATAACATTTAACACAGGCTAAATGTCTCTCGATAAATCACTGTCCATAATGAAGAGGGACCACTTTCCAGCCACATTTATATCACCCATGTCCTATTATGACATCATAGAGACAAACAGCTGTCAGAGCCGTGACGCAAAATCTCAAGTGTGTATCTCTGCAGGCCGGAGACTACGAGGGGGCGGGTCAACTGTCAATCAATTTTTACTTTGGCCAATCACAGGCTGACAATCGTCTTGTCAATCAAAACGTCAGGGCCGTGACGCAACATCTCCCCCCCCCCACTGGCTGTGTAACCATGGTGACGTCGGCTACACTCCTCTCAACCGTCGCTCAGCTCAGAAACGTTGAATCAAACCGTGTCTAACTTTAACCTTTTACACATTCATACCTTCTTACTGTCTAACTTTAACCTGATACACATTCATACCTTCTTACTGTAGCCAGAAAATAAACCCAATGAGTCCAGGAGCCAAAATGAAACAAAATAAATACTTAATAATGGTGTGAGTAACCATTCCCTCAACTGGGATTCAGAACAATGGCCAGTAGCTGCCGTTACGTGAGGGAAGCAGCTAGGCTATCTGGCTTAATGACCCAGAACTCTGTAGTTCACAAGCTAAATACATACATTCATGGTTCCTACTTAGTTCTAACATGCTTGGTGACATTACATGCCTGTTTTATATAGAAGCAAGAATAAAACGGGAGCCGTTAGATATTCGTTTTCACAGGCTGTCAGTCTGAGGAACCAGCCTCGCGCCTCACTCTAATAGGGAACCATAGCGCCCTCTGGTGGCGCAGGGCCTATATAATACATCCATGGAGTTCATGCGGTGTTTTATTTAATCATTCCTAGTAGCAAGTCGCAATTTACCACCTCCTAGTTATAAACGAATGCACCATTGGTCATAATGGTTTCATTCGAGTGAAGTAGTGCCCATGGATGTATGGTAGTGCCCTACTGCTGTTAGACTAGTGATGTCAGCGGATGTGACAGGATCGTGGGTAATTTCTATTTTTGTCCGCTAGTTGACCTTTTTACCTCACATAATATTATGTCTGTGCTAGTTGGCATAATACCCTTTTCAGGTCTAGGCAATCACATGCACATGATAGCCTACTTACATCCGTGCCAATGCCAAGGAATTAATAAATTAATCTTTCTTTTCCAGTTTCCCAGTGGCTTCCATGGGCATTTCCGAACCAAATTCAGAAATGATTTTCTGCAGGAATACAGGATTGCAGCCAGACCTCCACCCCCTGCAAATCTGCGACAGAGATTACAGGTTGACAAAGCTTCAAAAAGAGTTATGCTAAAAAAATAAGTTAGGCTTTGATCATACTCATAAATAGAATAACTTGTGATAGAATAATATGTGTGTGTGTGTGTGTGCGTGTGTGTTTGTGTGTGTGTGTGTGTGTGTGTGTGTGTGTGTGTGTGTGTGTGTGTGTGTGTGTGTGTAAGAGAGTTTCTATTTAACAGGACAACCCCAAAAAAACGTTTCTCAAAACATGATAACAAGCAGTTATTTCGGTGCAGTGCAGTGTATTTTGAACGTGTAAGTAGACAAAAAATATGTATGGCATGCATAACTAAAATGTATGACAATATGGTAATTTTGCAGTCTGTGTTTTGTGCTGAATTTAATGTTGAAGTTAATCTGGACACAATAATTTAATGATCTCTCAATTTTCTCTAATTTTCAGGGCTGTGGCACAAAGCATGTCTCCAGTCTAATTGCCAAGGCTGGCAACTTCAAACCTGATCTGTTGACTTGGTGGCCTCTCAAGCAGGAGCTGCTGCAAGCAGGCCCTCAACTCAGCATGTACCGCACTGCCTTCTGCCTCCAGAATTCACCAATCCAGCCCCTCCGCCTCCTGCTCCCACAGATTCCCCTGCCCTCCACATCCAATGATCCTTACAAGACCACTTACCACCATGCCTTCTGCTACCAACCACTACCAGAGGTAGTCACCTCTAATGGCATGACCAGCAGAGCCTACAGAGAGACTCCCTGTAAGCTCCACGTTGGCGTTCACTCTTCTGGAAATCTAGCTAGCTCTAACCTTCCAAAGACCCATCCCCTGTTTGCAACTCTTACTGTTTCCGATTGTCTTCGATGGCCAAACTTGCAAGAGCTTTGTCTGAAACAGGCGAAGGAATCATGATTTGATAGGAATGAGAATGCCCTCTTAATAAACTAATGATAATCTGAACATTTTTTTTATATTGAAGCTCTCTTTGAGTTACAGTGTGATTACAGGTTTATGAGTAACCTGCAGTGTGACTTCTTGGCAACTTGTCCAAGAAGTCAAAGTAACCTGCAGTGTGACTTCTTGGCAACTTGTCCCATCAGAAGTACATGCACATTAAGTCAGGTCAGCAATTCTTTGAATTGTATAATAATAACATTTGCACAATTTATGTCAGCAATAGAGTGTGCATCATATAGCGTTATCCAAACTCAATAATAGTCCATAAACACACACAGACTTTCCATCAAGGCCTCCATAAGCCCTTAGCAACCTGTAACCTATAGCAACTGACTGACTTTTGCAGCGCTAATTGTAACAGCCAATAAAAGTCCCTATAGTCTGCAACTACTGCGACAAGTAGACGTAGAATATCAAGCCTTGTTGAAGAAATATCATAAATTACATAGACAACGTATTAATATAAAGACATCCAGCCGAAATACCAAACCCCAATGATTATTTCACTATAAAAAAATAAAAAAGGAGATAACGGTAATGCATAAACCTTTATTTTGAAAGTTTAAAGCTCACTGCGGAAGTCATGTGGAGATAATCTGCCAGGGTAACAAGCTGGCTCACGCCACACAGGAGCTGTCATCTACTCGAGCCAAAGCCTGCGTTTTGATTGGTAAAATTAAATTAATTTGGATTTGCTTTTAGTAATACCACTAGTAGCTGAGCATTTGTTGTTTTTTATTCACAGTTGACGGCCGTATTTCAATGGCATTCGCCTGTCAGCTACTATGGTTAGCTTAGTTAGGTATTTACAATGTTGTCAAACCTGATATTCCAGACCTTGATTCTTGTTGGTGGTGCCATACCGTATGCATGGCTAATGTAGAGAAGGCTTATCCATGGACTAACTGTATTAACCTCTGTGCCTATGTTGTCAAATGAGTCTTTGCTAGAGGTTGCTAGCTAGTTTCATAATATTGATATGCTGCTCTCTTCCCAGGCCTGAAGCTGCCATGCCTCTGTCTAACCCCATGGTCCTGGCAGTGACCCTGATTGTTATTAGACCTGACACTCCACTGATCAAGGTAGATTAGTGCATCTCAGTTATCCAGTTAGCTACAACACTTAGTCTTAACAACTGTTGCCTCTGGCATGAGATTCATTGTGAATCACCAAGACCCAGTTAAGTAAGGGCACGCTCTCAAAGAAAAGATAAGTTAATTGGTAATGCTAGGTTGGGAGTGTACAGCCAGTCAATATGGGACATTCAATGAATTGTATGCAGGCCCAATCTTAAGGCATGGGTAAGGTAATTTGATTATAAGTGTCCCAGAAGACTGGTTACAGGTTAGTTATGTGTTCATTGTTTTTTATATAGGCTCTACATCAGACTCTTTTTGACTGCTGCGGAGAAAGACGAGTCAACAGTTCATGTTCCAATGACACACGTTGTGAGCCAGGTAATATACTGCCCTCTGCTGCTCCTATTCAGTACCTATGACATTGTGAGTCCTTATTATCAAGTTTGAACATATAACAATAATTCATCCAAGGCAGTAACCCTGCTAGATGTCATTTATTGACTTGGCCCAGCATTATTGTTTCACTGATATAACCTAGTATTTAATGTCAGACTGATGGTGAATAATATGCATAGACATATGGAAGAGTGTCACGAGACTGTTATATTAGAGCATAAACAATGTGCATTGGTCTAGTTAAGATGAAATCCAAATGATCTAATGTTCTCAGGATGCTATCTGCGTCTTCTGGAGAACAATACCTCTGCGTGTATGCAGTGTGAACCAGCGACTGTGGACCCGGAGAACATCACAGTCTGCAACTACTGTAAGTGTACAGAGTACCACTTAGAAATCCTGTTACTACATTACCATTACTACATTAACTTGTGTCTTTTTGTAGTGGATTTCCATATCAGATTAGACTTCCATTTGTGTGCCCTTACTTGATCTAGCCCACACTATGGAGAGGACAAATCGCACAACAATAACTACCATCATTCCCAAAATCGGTAAGAAAATGATTGTACAAACCAGTAACTGTTGTAAGCAACGTACGGTACACTTGAAGAAGTCCCATGATGTTTCTGTGTGACATTCCAAGACAGTGTGTCTGACATGTACATATAGTTTGATGTATTTGATGTAGTATAAGATTCTGTTTGTGTTGTGATCCCTGTCATGTGTCTTTGAACAGGTGGCCCAGGAGTGGCAGCCTCTCTTCTGCTTGGAACTCTGCTGATTAGCCTGTCTCTGATCCTGTCTGTCGCCTCCTTTTTCTACCTCAAACGCTCCAACCGACTTCCCAGTATCTTCTACCGGCGCAACAAGTGTAATTTGTTTGATTGTTAAGTTAACTGTTGTCTTGTCTGTTCAATGGTCCGTATCGCATGGTTGGATCCGAAGGTTAAACCCGATTAACCAATTATATGTTTGTGTCCTTTCACAGCCTTCATCTTCCAGCCAAGTGAGACAGTAAGTTGTTGTTTTCTTTGCCAAAACATTGCAACCACTAAAGAGACCATAACCTAAATTATTCTGGAGAAGCTACAGTATACCTGGAGTTTAGGCTTATGACCTACTACAGAATTCACTAGTATATAAAATCATCAGGTTTTCCATGATGTGGCTTTATTTTGAAGAGAGGAGTGGTAAGTACAGTGCATCCGGAAAGTACTCACACCCATGAACTTTTTCCACATTTTGTTATGTTACTGATTTTTCATTAAATTCATTTTTCCCTCATCAATTTACACAAAATACCCCACAATGACAAAGTGAAAAAACCTTTTAGAAATCTTTGCAAATGTATTTTGTCATGTAAATGAAAAAATGAAATATCACATGTGCATAAGTATTCAGACCCTTTACTCAGTACTTTGTTGAGGCACCTTTGCCAGTGATTACATTAGTGATTAGTTGATATGAGTCCCCCTGTGGTAAACACAATTGATTGGACATGATTTGGAAAGGCACATGCCTGTCTACTGTACTGTACTGTATGTAAAGTAGAAATAACCCACAGTTGACAGTGCTTGTGAGAGCCAAAAGCAAGCCATGAGGTTGAGGAAATTATCCGTGGACCTCCGAGACATCTAGGAAACGGTACAAAAAAAACTCTGCAGCATTGATGGTCCCGAAGAACACAGTGGCCTCCATCATTCTTACATGGAAGAAGTTTGGAACCCCCAGGACCCTTCCTTGAGCTGGCCTCTGAGAACTGAGTAATCGGGGAAGAAGGGCCTTGGTCAGGGAGGTGACCAAGAACCCGATGGTCACTGTGACAGAGCGTTCATCTGTGGAGATGGGAGAACCTTCCAGAAGGACAACCATCTCTGCAGCACTTCACCAATCAGGCCTTTATGGTAGAGTGGCCAGACGGAAGCCACTCCTCAGTAAAAGGCACATGACAGCTCGCTTGTAGTTAATATTCTCTGATGATAAAGCAAGATTGAACTCTTTGGCCTGAATGCCAAGCCTCACGTCTGGAGGAAACCAGGCTCATCTTCTGGCCAATAGCACCCCTACAGTGAAGCATGGTGGTGACATCATCATGCTGTGGGGATGTTTCTCAGCGACTGGGAGACTAGTCAGGATTGAGGGAAAGATGAACGGAGCAAAGTACAAAGAGATCCTTGATGAAAACCTGCTCCAGAGCCCTCAGGACCTCAGACTGGGGCGAAGGTTTACCTTCCAATAGCTTAACGACCCTAAGCACACAGCCAAGATAACGAAGGAGTGGCTTCAGGACAAGTCTTTGAAAGTCCTTGAGTGGCCCAGCCAGAGTCCAGACTTGGGCCGATTAAACATCTCTGAAAAGACCTGAAAATAGCTGTGCAGCGATGCTCCCCATCAAACCTGACATATTGAGAGGATCTGCAGAGAAGAATGGGTGAAATACCCCAAATACAGGTGTGCCAAGCTTGTAGCGTCATACCCAACAAGGCTGTAATCAGTTCCAAAGGTGCCTCAACAAAGTATTGAGTAAAGGGTATGAATACTAGGCTACATGTGATATTTCAGTTTTTTATTTTTAAAGGTACCCCAAGTAGTTTGTTTGGCTACGAAACAGTCTCATTTTAATGTGGGTGAATCTACATTACCCACACTTTTATGTGTCCATTTTCGACAAATGTCGTTTCTTGTATGTAGTTTATTTTTAGATTATTATTTCGTGGTCGGGTCGTCCAGAACTTCTTTGGAATGACGAAACGATTTACTGCAGTAGCGTCGGCGCCAACAAGACGAAGAATAATTTAAATATGACTTTATATATTGTCAAAAGTAACGTTACTAGTAAGACCTATGTAATAACCTCGTCGGTGGCGATCGTTCCGTCTTCAAAAAACCCGGCTCAGGTATCTAAGGTTTACGGTTTACGGAGGCTCATGGGAAATGTGGTCTTTTTGGGCGGAAAACACTTCCGCTTCCCGAAACTCCTCGTAGGGCCTTTAACATATTTACTAACTGAGTCATTATGGGGTATTGTGTGTGGATTCATGAGAAAAAAAATAAGGCTGTGCAGTGTATTTCGAATGCATCATCTTCTTGTGGAACAGAACTTCAAGGAGGCCAAATACGTCGAATCATCACTTTATTGAGCATGCCTACCATAGGGTCGAATCTTCGGCAATACTACTTTCTTTTACGAGGCGGCGAACTTATATCTTGGCTTCAAGCCAAATATCACATGACAAACAAATACAAGGGATGTTCGTTAACATAGATCTGATCAATTAGTCTTGTAATTGGTCAACGGGTCACTGAGCTCCGCCCCCTTCCTCGAGCACGGGGGCTTGGGTTCTTCCTGTTACAACTGTGAACTGACTTCAAAGACAACCATCTGCTATCTTTATTGACTCAGGGACAAATTAATGTTGACTTTAGGACAGGACATCTGTTGTAACTAACCTGTTAAACTACTTATAATAACACAGTTCTACCTAAAGTGAAGTTTATTCATTATTCTTAATAAAATGATTACTACATGAGAGTAATTCAAATGTATCGATGTAATACAGTATGGTACAGTATAAAAATATACTACAGCTGTAACATAACAAAATGTGAAAAAAGTAAAGGGGTATGAGTACTTAACGGATGCACTGTATTTTTCCCACGGTCGCAGCCATCAAGCCGTCGACAAACTGCCAAATTCAGAACACTGACAGATGAACCATCTTTGGATGAAGCAGGCAGGCATGAGCCAAGCAAACCACAATATGGGGTTAAACTGTTACCATGACGTTGGTACTGTACAGTACATAAAATAGGATTTTAGTCTTATGCACACTTGTACATGCATGACATTCGTACCCCCAAAACATTGCCTCATAAGGCTGAACGGCCACAGCATTGCGCTGTGGGCGTATTCATGCAAGTCATACTATCATAAACTAAAGATTGATGCAAATAAATAAATCGTTTTTCCATCTCTCTATAAAGGCTGTCATGATACCATCGACTACATCTTCAGGTAAGAAATACTCTGCCTACAGTATAGGAGAATAGCACTGTTCTCTGGGACCAGTTTAGCTTGTGAGTCACAGGTAAAGTTAAGTATTCAGATACATTGTGTTATTCAATTGAGAATTACCCAATGTAAGAGCTATGTACTGTAGGTACTCAGGTACAGTATGTGGAAATGTCAACATGAATCAAATGTTTCCCATGTTCCCACGCCCTCCTTTCTTCTGTTTTATCTTCAGTAAGGAAACCAAGATATGCCAGGAGGGAGCGGCCCTCTCCAACAGAAGTGTCTGCAACCGTTCCCACTAGGGCCACCACCAAAGTCTACAATGTATGAGGAGGCCGGTGCAGGCGGTAGTAGGCGCCAATAGGAAGAAATGTTCAGGACATTGTTAGTATGTTAAGGTCTGTCCTCCTCTGTGACGTTGCCTTAGAGAGATGGTGTTATTCAGGCCTTGTTACCAGAGGCCTCTTGAATAATCACTCTGTTTTTGTAACATATACCCTCTACTCATTTGATAATTTATTTTCAGTTTGTATAGTTTTTTTATCATTCATTCAATTGTATTTCATTTGGATCCAACTCTTTCCCAGCAGTTGAGGATAGTGAGTGATGTTAGGTAGAGTAGACTGGGTCTACTGAGGAGGATGATGTGTTTTGTCCAAACAGATTTATAAGTTTTATGAATCTGTGTTTATATGGGTGTTTATGTTTTGATACTTGTTATTTTTAGTCTGAGCACTGAACCAAATAGGATATATCGTAATTTATTGTCGTACTGTACACATGCGTATTTAGAAACACAACCAAGTAGAAGATGAGGGAAAAATTGGACCCATGATTGTTTAGAAAATAATAACATATCCTAATCATGGTAATGTTGGACTAAATTCTCTGGAAATCATGAATAGGTGTTCAGATGTTCTACTTTCTAGTGTTTGATGAACATTTGTTCAACATCTTAATCTTAAGAATGACCGCAAATATTACTTGAAATGAGCTTTATTTGGGATATGTGTTGGATATGAAAGACAGCTGTGGTCTTTGTCAAATTTAGCCAAGAAAATGCACTCATTGCTGTGCCATTCGTGGTGATTTGTAGCCATTTGCAGTGACTTTAAAAGGTTTTTCCAGGAAAGTCATGGTGAACTTTTACAGGTGTTATGTGATGCATTATTGGGTTTTTTAATTGCTGTCCTGTGGCCTTATACAGCATTCGTAAATCAAGGGTTAATACCTGTGTTTTACTAACTGGAAGAAGGGCAGCTCTTGCTTGGTTAGACTCTATGTCTTAAAACAACAATGAGTTATGGGTCATTGCCAGTTCCAGTTGGTGATTCAGAACCACTGATGGGCTTTCACAACCACATTCATCCTCTGCTTGTGCATTAGCTGTTGTACAGCCATTCAAAAATATTACACATGTACATAGTTTTTATAAAAATGATTTATTTGTTTTTTGTAATGTATTTTTTCTAGTTTTATTGGTCATGAAGTACTGTATGTTCTGAAGAGACTGTATTGTTTACAGAAATAAAGCACCTTTCTCATAATCTTGGTCCATTGTGATGTTCCAATATGTTCAAAAGCGTCTTGATCACAAATTATTAGATGGGCAATCCCTATCCTCATGGTTTCAAATCATGAAAGGTATCAGCTAAGTGTGCAGGTTCATGTTTTGAAAAAAGCTCTTTACACAAGGGTAATAATTTTGTGGATATTAAGCTGTATCGGTACAATTTTCTTTCCTCTTAAATAGTTTTCAAACCAGCCACATGCAGTCTGGTCCAATCAAATAGATGACAGACTTTGTATGAGTAGTGTGTGATCAAAAGCTGCCTCTTTTTTTATCAATCACATCATTTAAGACCAGTGAGGCAGAACATAACTTTTATTCTTTTTTTTTATTATTATTATTCTGTTTTGACTTTCAGTGTATTTTTATGATGTAATAATCAGTTACACAAAAGACAGACAAGACTTTGATTGATTGATTGATTGATTTGCCTGACAGTTTTATAAAGTTGATTTTATTAAATGGTTTGTCAACGTTACATGGCAAGGTGTGTATTTATTTTTCCATCCTCTTCCTTCTCAGGTCCTCATACTCATTCAGTTTCGTAGTGTTTGAGACCGTTAAGACTACTTCCTTCTTAGTATACCCCACCCCCTCTCCATCTACTGAGAAGTGTGTGAGCTGGTGAAACTGGGCTTCCTGACAGAAGGAGAGAGGGGAAAGGAGAGAAACATCGCTGAGGATTCGGAAGAAAACGGGGACACGGCTGTGTTGATGCTGTGTTAATTTTCACAGACGAGTCCAAATACTAATCATCCATACTGTATACTGTAGAACAGCTTAACAGATAGTCACTATCACCGCCCACAGGTAAGGACCTATTTTATGTATTTAAAGAATTATTCACTAGACAGTCAACTTTGTCAACAGTCAAATTTCCATTAAGTAAATTTGAAAGGAAAATGGATAAAATTACATGATACATGCAATATTATATTTATGTATGTACTGTAAGTGTACTGTGTGTTTGATTTTTTTTTTTTAATCTAATATGTACATATTTTCCAAATAACATTCTAGAGTTCTATGATATTGAACAATATTATGAATCAATGTTTATAGTGTTGTTTTTCCCTCGATTAAGAGATTTCTGAAGGTGAGTGAGAGAAGTTAATAATCTAACACATACTGTAGTATTGACCGTTCACCTTCCTTTTGTACTGGGACGCCTTAGCAACCCAAACTGGCAAATTGTATAATCATCTTTGCTTACTGAACGAGCCAGTGGCCTTCATGTTTAGAATGTGTAGACAGTGACACAACCATGATTCTTTTAACAATAACAACTTTCATCTTTTAGGTGCTGGAGTACAATGCAGAGCCCCAAGATCTGGCACACACAGACCACGCCTGTGGATGAGGAGCTGGGCCATGCTGGGGACAAACCAGAATGTTCCATCTGTTTCAACACATTTGACAACGTCTTCAAGACGCCAAAACTGCTGGAGTGCACCCACACCTTCTGCTTGGAATGTGTGACTCGGGTGATGGCAGTGTCTGAGGGGCAGGAAGGGGGGGGGCAGATCCCCTGTCCCCTTTGCAGGCACCCCACCTCCATCCCAGAGAACGGGCCCCCGGCCCTCCTCACCAGCCAGGACCTGCTGTGCAGGCTGCCTCTCCACCAGCAACAGGAGGAGAAGGTGTGGATGGAGGGGAGGAAGCTGTGCTACTCCAGCCATCATCAGCCAGGCGACCCCTCCACCTGTATTTGTATAGACATTGGGAGTGAGCAGGAGGAGGTGGCCACTCAGACCCAAACCAGAAGGAGGAGACTTTCTGGCAGGCTCTGTCCCTTCTCCTGTTCCAAGTGTCTCCTGTCCTCCATACTGTTGCTCATCATGCTGGTCACTATCCTCGTGTGGCCACTGCACTGTGTTTTTATTAACACAGGCTCTGTTAACTGTTTAACACACTACGCGGATGACATGCTGACACCTGACAACTTCACATTCTCCACAATAGGGACACCCTTTTATTACATTGTGCAATTGCCCCCCAGGGATCGATAAAATACACTACTATTACTACTACAACAGGTGTTTCATACAGGGTGTGGTGGGATGGCAGATGATGGTCATGATGGAATCTAGTGGTAATTCTTGTTCTTTACATGTTTCTGATTGAATGGCAACTAACAACATTACTTACTAGTGAAACAGAGTGTCTCAAACAATATCTTCGAGACAATGTTTCAGCAGTAACATTGCACGAGGCTTATGTAGGCCTAATTTAGAATAATGAATACAGTACATAGGCTACTGCAATTTGGACCCTTCTGAAAAGTTTCATTATAATCATTGTCATTTCTAAAGATTTACTCCAACTGTTATGTAAGATTTAAGGTTGTTGCACTTACAGTATCTATCACATGAACATACCTAAACAGTACATACATAAGGCTACTGTCCTCATACAACCATTGTAGCTGTCCCTGACCCACAGACACGTAGAACATTCCCTTTACCTTCTATCAGCAGACTTAGCCTTATTAGTGCTGTGCCTTGCACAGTATGTGACCCATTGTAGAGACATGCACGTTTCCCTTACCCCCCTCTTCTGAACATGTGACTGTAGCCCCCTCAGGGTCTGAGTGGGCTGATGACGTAGCATCCGCTACCACAGTCCTTTCTACCACCATAGGACATTTTGACTTTTAATAGTCGCGAAGTTGGCGGCGCTTGGCGCTCATATTTAAAAGTGTCAAATAAACCTTTCAAAGGCACTCACCAAAGCAGAAACGCCTATTCTAACAAACGATGGGGTTTGAAAGCTCGGCGCTACCGTTAAGTGATCTTTTTTGTGGCATTCTCATGATTTTTCCGAGGTAGTCTTCTTCGATGGTGTGGCGGCGGTGCTCGAACTGCGCCACAGCGCGCCGCCAGCGCCCCATCTGGTCAGAACCTAAATTGCAACAACAAACATGTCGCGCTGAATTGTATAAAACAAGAAATAAGAAACGCTGCAAATGATTGTTGATTGTGTGTTCATTATTTAATGCTTTTATTTACAAATGCCCCTCTGTTTGAAATGTTTAAGATATGTAGGCTACTAGAGATCTTGTTGAGTGGTGAATGTCGTTGCGTCTGTGTAATTGATACTGTCAATAAAGTTGTAAATTAAAAATAAATTAAAAATCCAAGGTGTCGCATTTAACTATGGATCTGCCTGTTATTATTTATAATCTTCATCTGGTTTCAACCAGTCTCGTCTCAATGGACAGTTCTTCACTGTGTCACCTGACTGGACCTATAGGCCTAGTTTTAAAGCACTCTGTGTGGGTGCTCAATTCTAGTGATCTGATGTGATTTCAAATTATGTTTACACAACACAAGTAGCCCACAAGCCTCAGTTTGATAACTGGGAGGAGTATAGGTGAGATAATATATCTTACCTCTACCAACTTCAGAGGACTTCTATTTACAGACCTGAAATATTACACCTCTGGGAGGGTAGGACGTCCACGTGGGCCGCTACATGTGACTATACACATTGCTCTATTTATAACAGCTGAATGACATGGCCCCACACTCTCTCTCATGCAAGGACAGGGGGACACAGAAGGACATACACCATGCCCCTGCAGAGAGCCTCAGCTGAACACTTGAATCTGGAACATCTGTGCAACAGGTAGGAAGCATTCCTTCACCACAGGGAGGAATCAACACAAAATACATGAGCGCTCACTCGCTACATCTCAGATGTGATAAGACTTTTTTTTGTTGACTTGCAGACAGTGGTGTATTCCTACTGGACATCTACTTAATGACAACAGGTTCCAGGAACCTGGAAGGGATCAAATGCACTACATTTGCAGATTTATTTATCGTTAGTATAGTCACCTTAGGACTACTTCAGTCACCATTTGTTATTGAAATAAATACAGCCTGTGTATTGTAATGAGTGATTACAAGATTTTCAACTTAAAACTTAGCTTTTGGCTCATATCCAGTGCACACTTCTAGCAGTGTTATTTTTGTATTGAGATGCTCTCTGTTTTCCTCATGGAGCCTCTAAAAACCTGGCGAAATAGAGATGTTGTGGTGTGACAGTGTTGACGCAACAGTCAGATCACATGGCATGTTTTCCAGAAGGCCACAGAGTATTTTGGGGGTTGATGGAGCCACTATGTTCCTCTGGACACATTTGTTTGCTTGCAGCTTTTTTACAATAGCTGTGTGCAGGATTTTCCACAAGGAACTGGAGCACTCAGAAAAAAAGGGTTCTAAAACGGTTAGGTTCAGGGTTGTCCAGCTGTTCCTGTGAGGGAACCCTCTGAAAAACTCTTTAAGGTACAGTAGACTGTTTATTGGCAAAATGGTTCTAGCTGGAAGCTTTTCTTGATCAAAAGGGTTTTAATTACAGTATTTAAAGGGTTCCCCTACAGGGACATCCAAGGAACATAAAATGGTTTTACTTGGCACCTTTTTTCTGAGTGAGTGTGTCAGTGCGAGTCTTCTCCCTCCTTTAACAGCACATTAGGGTATCACAACACTCACGGTGCGATTTGCTGGGAGGATGGGAGGGATTTCCATGTCTCTGCTTTTGATATCCCACCCTCTGATCTTTTATTTGTATTTTTTATAAGTTTTAACCCCCCTTCTGGTTGGCTGTACAGAGTAACTCTCAATCTTGCATTGAATTGAATACATGCATTTCTCAAAATCGGCCACAGATGGCCCACTTCCTTCAAAATAGATCAACATGCTGAACTCTCAGCAAAGACCAGCCACAAGAGGAGCAACTTATTACTAAAAAGCGACCATATAGCCTATTATATTCTAAGTTAAGATGAACACATTGCAATGTGAACCTCAGAATGGCACTAGTGTGACTAATGTTGCCTGTCTACGCTATTATAAATAGATAATATTATGTATTATATTATTTATCCAGCCTACACATCCTTTTATGAAATGTGTGTTTTATATTAATTTGTCACAGCCTTCACACTATTGTTAAGTCTGGCATGGTCTAAAGATATTAACTGTTTCTAAAACACGTTTACCAAACCCTCCAGGGTTGCACTTGAATTGGAGCCCTGCTCCCGATATTACCCTCTTGTGTTGCTGTGTTAAGAATGACACATGAAGTATTTTTTCCGTCTGACCTTCTACACCTCTTAATTTTGACTTGTTTACAGATGCAGGAGCGTGTAAAAGGGTCACCATGGATGACTTAGACCACTGTGTACACATTGCAGAGCGTGACTGGGATAGCTTCTATGAGGAGACTGAGGAATGCTGCCTACTGCAGCCTGCTCTAGCACGCCAGGACGACTCCAGTTTAAGTGACTCAGAGGATTCGGGGAGGCCATTGTGCTCTGTACCTGACACTGACCAACATGAGCCGAAGCAGAGCTCTGAGCCCAATGCAGAGGGACTCAGAGAGGCAGAGCAGGGCTGGTCTAGCTACACACTCCTGCCACTGAGTGAACTGGGAGACACATCACAAGAGTCAAACGGGCCATCGGGAATTGAAACAGATCACTCGGGGGAAAACACCATCATTGCAGAGTTAATTATGGGGAAGAGTGCTGAGCAGGACACAGAGGTGAAAAATGACCATACGTTCATAAAGCAATATGTGATTGCTGAGCCAGTTAATGATGAATGTTCTGCCTCAGGATCATCTAAGCATGTTGATGATGCTATCAGTAGTCCCGTCGATGGAGCTCATAATGCCTCAGCACTGACAGTTGGCAAAGAGAGGCAGTGGGAAGGTGGCACATCAGGTGTCTTATCAACAGGCCACATTCCGCTGTCTGCATCAACTCACTTTCAGCATTCGGAGATAAACATGAACCCAGATGGAGCTGCGCGAGAGAGAGACAATTGCGAGGCCCCTAGAGTCGAGAAGGAGCGTTGGTTTGTGACAGTGAATGACAGGCCCGTACGACTCCGACCAAATGCTGGCACCTTGGTCAAAAAAAAAAAAAGGAAAAAAAAACGTAGAAGTTCTGTCCACAGGGCCAGCGTGTCAGAGTCACAAGACCCTCTGAATGATAGTGGCCCAGAGATAGAGACAGATGGAATTAATTATTCTGAAGGAAAGGATATTACACAATTATACCATAACTCCATAGCACAGTCAAGCTCTCCCATTTTTCTGGGAAATCCAACAACTCCAACACATCCAACACACGTTTCAGACTTACCCCAAATGACCTCTTCACCACCACTTGGGAATGAACCCTCTCTAGAGTTGCCCTTGGAGGCAACCAATTCCTTTAAAGCCCTCACTATAGAGTCATTTACAGATAGTGAGAAAAGTGAGAAAAACAGCTCAGCAGTTGGCTCGGAAAACACAGCAGCCCATGGAGTACCCACAATGCATGGTGGTATGGAATTTACACAGAGAAATGAAAATGCACCCCAAATGGACGGTATTGATTCTGAGCACTTAAAGGACGACACAGAATTCTTTTCCTCCGTCAGCTATGATTCTGAGGACTATATATCGGCCACAGAGTCTACAGAGGAACCTCAAAAGTACGCACAATGTAACATTTCACAGATGACACCGAGTTTATCACAATACTCTTTGTCTACCTCTAGCAGTTCCTTCATAACTGAAGCTAATTTGCAGCCACCAGCTGGAGACGACTGCCTCCATTGTGCCTTGCCACAGCAAGGTGAAGGTTACGAAAGCACAGCTGACCAGGCTTACATTGAGCCTGCCAAAACATTGGACACTGGACACAGTGACCGCATGAAGCCAGAGAACAACTCTTTAACTTCTGATTCTCTGCACAGCTCACACTCCAACATAATGATGGAGGAACATGGAGACAATAACCCTTTGACAGACTATACGATTTTACATAGGGCTAGCGTGGCAAGAGATGTAGCTAGATCTCCACCTCTTCCTGTGATAACAGTGACAACTTTCTCTGCGACTGAAGGCCCTGAAACATTTACAGATGCACTTGGCCCGACTCGTCCTGTGTATGCCATTTCGTCTTTTTGGGATGAAATGGAAAAATTGACGATTAAAGACATCTTACAACTTAGGTCTAGAACTAGAAGCCCATCTCCTTCAAGAGAAGCACACGCTCTTCAGGCAACTGCAAGAGCACAGGTGGATGGAGATATGGAGAATAGTTCTTTGGCTGACAAGGCGGATTATGTTTCACCCGATGGCACCCTAACGGACACATCAGACACTGCAGACTCAGATTATTTCACACACATCGATGACTCCAAGCCAGACCGCTCAAGCTGTGAATTCTCTACAATTTCTGATTTTGATGAAGAATACTACTTTCAATTTCTTGGTGCCAGCACAAATCCAAGTCCAGAACCCCAGGACTTAAAAATGCAAAGTGAAATATCTACTGAGTCCCCCTACTTGATTGGATCCTTGCAAGAAGAGGGAATAGGCCCTTTAGGACAGGCAGATCCTGTTGATGTTGAGCAGTTAACAGTACAGAATATGATCCTTTCAGATGATAATACATTTCTAAGAGGGCTAACAAAGAACAAAAGTCTACGCAATGTACACGCGTTTGGAACGGAAATGCATCTAAGAGATGTGTCCTTGAACTCAATATTAGAGGCAGAAAGGACATTGATTCTGAGCCCTCACCAGGCCCTTGAAGACAACCCATTTCTTGGTGTGAACGGCAGGATCACACCCAGAACAAGAACGCCTTCCACAATTATAACCAACACAGATATTCTAGATGAACGTTACCAAATCTCCTTCCCAGAGGTCTTTGAACACCTTTTTGTAGACGATGAGCCAAAGGACAACTCCCAGACACTGCTCTCTGTCTATGAATCACAAAGCATATCAGCGCCTGACACATACAACTACTCTCTTCCAAAGTATGGAGCTGGTATGTTACTATCTACCCTTCAGGGACCCCAGTGCAGTGAAGAAGAACCTGTTGCTATCTTCTCCTGCTCCCGCGCCGCTGCTAGGGACCTCACATTCCCAGAGGAGGATCTTCTGTTCCCACATGACACATACGCCCAGTCTGAGGAGGAGGACAACAGCTCTCCTATCCGAGTGGTGACTCGCAATGACATCCAGGCCAAACCTGCTACATCCTCCTTAGCCTCAGATGGGAACCGGCACTTCTTCACCAGGCAGAGCTGGAGTGGAGATTGGAGAAGCTTGCTCTCCCTGAGGAGAGTCCGCTTGCCAGGGAAAGGTAGCATCTGGTGCAGAAGATCAGGTGCCTGGATGTTTCCTCCTGTTCCCCAGAGGAATTTGAAACCTCTAGAGATGAACCAGGCCACTGAAACAATCAATGAGACGAGGATAACCTCACTGCCGACAGCAATATCTCCACCACAAGTCATCCAGATTGGACAACTGCTTTTAAGAGAACTGGCTGAACAGCAGAGGCGATTCATAGCTATGCAGACAACCATCTCGGTAGCAAGTAAGTGTAATTCAGAGTTAATGTGTGAAGGTGGAAGCTATGATGTTATGATTATGATAGCCTGAATACTCAGAGAACAAGGATACCCAATAAAATAAGATAACATGCTTGTATTGCACATAGAATAATGTATTTACTCATCCAAATGACTCATCCTTCTTGCAGGGCAAGATGACCTCCTGTTCACCCTTAAACTGTCCGATATGTGCTTGGTGTGCATTGCCTTTGCCGCCTGGGTCCTAAGGTCCACTGATTCACAGGCAGCAGACGCATGGAAAGCAGGTACATGAAAACCATTACAAATTCAAGTTTTTCTGTCTGTCTTTATTCTTGTAGGTTTTGTATTCAAGATAAAATCAAATTATGTACAGTACTGTATATGTTAGAATTCAATCAATGCATATTTGTGTTATTGCAATTGAAAACGACATATTTTTCAGCCCTGCTAGCGAATGTGAGTGCAATATCTGCCATCCAGTACTTGCGGAGATGCATGAGAAGGCAGCCATCGACTGAAGAGGAGATGTGACATGTACAGCCTGGAGAAAGGAACCTTCTCCAGACACTTTCACTTGGGTCCATGGTTAGAGAAGTTGGTTGGTATTGTGACAGTACTAACTGGTACTAACTGCCAAATAGCCACACACTGTATCGTGCAAAGGTGAGCCTAAAAAGTAGTTTAACAGTGAAACATTTTCTACATAAAGGGATGACATGTTTTGTATACAAGCATTGTCTCCAATAGGATCAAACATTCTTTAAAATCTGAAATAAAATATTCTGGGTGAGAGGAGGTTGAAATGGACCACATTGTAGAGCAGTGTAGTATGTAACTTGATAATAGTGCTGAACATGGGAATGTGCTTCATAATGTGAAAGCTATTCTTGATAAAGTGTTATTATGGTTGTTGAAATGCCAGGCCTGATTGTATGTAGGCCTAAAGTTAAGCTTCATACTGCTGTGCACTTCTGTAGTTTTCCAGAATGCAGTATGCAGGAAAAGTGTTATTATCTCTGTTAGTAGCAGATAATGTTGACGGCCAAGGCCAACTAACAATGGAAAGCCTGTCCCTGTTGCAGCAAAAATGTATTAACCGAACATCCTTATCTATCCCGGCTAGACAGGAATGAGCGCATATGACCAACATGATAGACAGTAGTTTCAACCAATCAGGTATTCAGATATGTAGTCACGAGGTGTGGAACAAGCCTAGCATTCTTAGCCAGTATAAATATCCTCTCCCGACAAAGGGGAGTGCGCTTATCCAGATACTCTTTGTGCGTGTCTGTTTAACTGTCCCTTTCGCTGCGATTGAAATAAATGTAAGTTCTTTTATTCTATTCTGTTGTATCACTCGTCCTCATTTTAACAAGGTTGTGTGGTTGTGCTGGCTCCTACTTTGAGAACCCTGTGGTAGGCTATCGGTGAATTCAATCTGATGTGTGACGAGAGTCTGTTTTGAGCCCAAACATCCCAGATCAACCGAGCACCCAGCCACTACATTACTGGTGTCAGAAGTGGGATTCCAGCTGATCTGTCCGTCTGAGTGCACCTTCGTTGGACTGATCACCCTTCACGCATCAACTCTAATAGCCAAGCCGTCGTCGGACGAGGTTGACGGCGAACGCAGGTGGCTCAGGCGGCCAGAAAAGCCCGGAAACCATCGATAGGAGAGCCAACTAACATAACTGGAGGACTTTTGCTTTTCTGTCATTCAAGTAAGTTCCGAAACGTACATCTATTGTCCACAGAGTTAAAAATTCCTTTTTAATGAGAGTATATGTCTAGGGCTGCGCTTAATGACGTAAGCATAGAATATAGAGAGATTAAAGAGGTCCGCACATACACATTGGTTGCAAACGGTGAAGTTATAATGCTCGCTACATTATAACCATATAGCTCACAGAGAAGTGCTGTCCGTCCATAGACCAAGAATTCCCGCACCCAAAACACCGGTTACGCTCACAGAGAAGTGCTGCGCCTGTGTTTAACATCTTAGTTGTTGAAGAATTATTCTTTTGGTTGGGTTTTCGATTTCATTGACTGTGTGAAGGTTTAATATCGGAGCGGTGTGAAATAGAACCATTACGACTCTGATATTAAACAGTGTTGCTTGTTCCACATAGAGTACGTTCCTGTTCTGACTAAGGTACCATTCTGTTACTTCTGTTACTTCTGTCATTATTGTACTACTACTGTTAGACTACTATTACTTAGCACTTGTTAAGACGTGTGATTGAAGCGATTGTTGTGTTGTGTGCATTAAGAGACCGGAGGTGCTTGAAATATGGGCGCACAAGCAGGCAAGACACTCGCTGACCTCTGCTCTCAGAGTACATGTTACGATTATATGAAAGAGACGCAAGGCGTCCGTAGCGTGGTCGGCCTCCGCAACCTCGATAAAATAGGCTGGCCCGCTAACGGTACGTTTGCAATAAGTGTGATACAAGGTGTGAAGGAGAAAGTGGAAGAGATGACAGAGAAGGAAAGGAGAAGGTTTAAGTTAGAGAGTGATGTTTGTACGGTTCTCGGTCTCTGGGAAAAAGAGGCTAAGAACCGTCAGGAGGGATGTGAGATTACATTGTTTTCCAGTCAGGGGGGAGACACGATCGGATCGTTTCAAGCTGATCAGGCTCGCAGAGATGATGAATATAGTCCGTTCGCCACCCCAGCCCCGCTGCAGCCAGCAGCTCGACCTCGACCTCCACCAGCGAGCGCCCAACCGGCACCAGTGCCCTCTCTCTACCCCAATCTCTCTCTCTCTGTCCAGGCACAAGGCCCGCTGCAGCCAGCAGCTCAGCAACAGTCATCTCCACCCGCCTACCAGCAGGGGTCGTACCAGGCCAGGGAACCGCTACAATCAGGGCCACCCTCAATGTCCACCGCGGAGGCGGCCATAAAACTCATCACCAACTACATACAAAAAAGTAAACTATCTGAGGACAATTTTAACAAATTAATGACATCTCATAACTTCTCTCCAGCACCACAGACACCCGCCCAAAGGACTCCACAGGCCGCGTCCACACCCCACTCAGGGGGTGCCTGCGGCGGCCCTGAAGACTCCGACACCGGGTTCGGAGCATCCGTGTCAGCTGAGGAGGAGGAGGAGGCAGAGGAGGGGCAGTACCCGATGATTGAGCTCCCTAATGCAAACGGAACAATGAGTTTAGTCCATCGGGCTATGTCTCCCAGTGACATTCATGAAATGATATTGCAACTACCCCCACTAAAGACAGATTCTGAAGGGTACGCTAGACAATTAACCAAACTTTCTAGTGATTGCCTCCTCACTGTCCAGGACCTCGTGCGTATCATTTACAAAACCGCTGGACCAGGGGCGCTGTGGGACCGGCTGAATCTCCGGGTGTTCCGGGTCGTACCGCCAGGCACGAATTGGGTCGAAGCACCAGGAGACAGTCTGGCAAACCACCAGATGCAGCAGTTCCTGAGAGACCTCCGCCGGAACCTGGTTCTCATCTGGCCCGTCAGCCGAGACCCCACAAAAGTAACCAACTGCGTACAGGGAGCAGAGGAGCCGGTGACGACCTACATAGACCGGCTGAAGAAAAGTATCGCTGATCACTTCCGTATGAACGACCAAATGGAGGGGTATGGATCCACGCTCGTGGGCATGGCCCTAAAGGGGATGAAGCCCGCCCTCTCACAGCGGGTGACCCAGACCTGGATTGGCTATGATGACAATCCCACGGCACACGACCTCATCATCCACGCCAGACACGCCGAGAAGCAGCAGAACGTGAAGGATGCCGAGGCTGTCGAGCAGGAGAAAAAGAAGGAGGCCAAAAGCAAGGCAAGTCTGAACACTGCACTAACTATGGTTATGTCTGATGCTCACGCCAGGCTCCACGACCCGCCCAGGGGGCCACGCCAGCAGCCAACGGTGCAGGGGAAGGAGCGGACCAGGAGCGGGCCACCGAGAGGCCCGTACGGACCAATGAGGTGCTTCAACTGTAAGGAGGAGGGCCACATGATTCGGGACTGTCCATATCCAGAGACGGAGCAGCAGAGAGAGTGGAGGAGGAGGCACCAGAACCGCGAAGGAGACACAGGTAGAGCAGGGAGAGGGCCCTTCCAGGTTCATAACGATGTTTCACAATACAAACAGGACCGTCCAAGGCAGAACCAAGGAACCGGAGGATCCGGAGGCACCTGGAAACCAGCCAACCGCAATGACGTCGCATGACGGGGCGAGGAGGCCAGGGAGGGAGTCTTTGATGATTGGCACGACTCGACCGTCCCTCCCTTTTCCGACAAGGCTGAAGGTACACTTAGCACTGATACGCACACCGAGGGAGTATACACTATGATTGAGGGAGCACACAGACGATTGCCCACTGTTCTTTTGACAATCGAAGATCAGGACATAATGTTTCTTGTTGACTCCGGTGCTACCACGTCTGTGTTATGTGCTAACCACTGTAATTTCAGACCTACACTGTCGGGAGAGACCAGAACCACTAGAAACGCGTCTGGGGCCTCCATGACTGAACCACTCACTCTGCCAATAAAATGCACGTTTCACACTGATCCAGCATCAATTGATTTTGAGCATTCATTTATCTTTAGCAAAGGGTGTCCCATGAATTTGCTGGCCAGGGACATCATGTGCAAACTCAACCTAAATTTAGTAGTTACAGATGCCGGAGTCAAAGCACACATACCACATCCAGACACAGACACTGAGTTCAGGCTAATGTTAGATGAGCAGGACCGGTTTGCCCTTGTCCTGGAGTTAGCAGAGGAGGATGGGGACCTACTGGCACTTATGGCTAATAATTTTAGGGAGGACATGACCACAGACACACCTATTTGCACAGTGCAAACACCACATGTCACTATGCAGGTTACAGCAAGCAAGGAGGAAGTTGAAGAATGGGTAAGGGATGTAGATGGAGCAGGTCCCAAGCTAGGCACAGGCAGGATTAACAGCATCTATTTCAGCGACTCTATCACCACAGCAGGAGTCACCCTAGGAGACGCCGAGGCACACGACTTTGTGGCCGCCGTCCAGGAGGGGGTGCCCCATGTTTCTCTCACCAAAGGGCGGATGGATGCATGGGTTAGCCTCGGAGGTTTCACTGGGGCCTGTGATTGGCTGTGGAGAGGGGGTAAACACAAGAAGGAGGGTTATACTCAGTTCGGTGAGGTAACCTCCCTCTTGATGTATAGTGAACTTGTATATAGATTGAAACTGTTTGACCCCATGATGTTGATAATGACCCGAGATGTAATGGCAATTTTTGATCCACAGTACCTGAAGACCGAAGAAGAATCAGCCGATGTAGGGGACATGTTAGCTAAGTTACCCCACTGTATCTGGGCATCAGGGAAATATGATGTAGGGAAAGTCAGGTCAGCCACCCCAGTGGTGGTATCCAACAGAGACGGAGGGGCCCAGGCGCCCAACGTGCGGGTAAAGCAATACCCCATCTCAAAGGAGGCAGAAAAGGGGGTAAGGCCGGTGCTGGAAGAGTTGTTAAAAGCGGGGGTGATTAGAGATCTACCACAAGGAAGCCCTGTTAACACACCCATCTTCCCAGTAAAAAAGCACCAGGAAGCAGGTCAGCCACCAGAGTGGAGGTTTGTGCAGGATCTCAGGGCCGTGAATGAGGTATGTTTGAAGCTCGCTCCTTTGGTACCAGACCCTAACACAATATTTGAGCCTTTGACACCTGACTGCACGTGGTACACTGTCATTGATCTGGCGAATGCCTTCTTTTCTGTACCCGTCGACCCCAAATCACAGCACTGGTTCGCATTCACTTTCGACGGTCGATGCTACACCTGGACACGCTGTCCCCAGGGATGGACGAATTCGCCTACAATCTACAACGCTGCTCTATCCAACGACCTTCGTGAGTATGTCCCACCGGCTGGTGGGGTGCTCATTCAGTATGTTGATGACATACTTCTTGCTTGTCCCACCAGAGAAGGCTGTCTGGAAGGGACCGAGAGGCTCCTACGCCTGCTGGCGGCAGGAGGCCACAAGGCATCCAGGAAGAAAGCCCAGCTTGTGACACAACAGGTCACATTCTTAGGCCACACACTCACGGCAGAAGGTAAACGCATCACACCAAGCCGGGTCACAGCAATCCTGGCCATGAAAAGACCAGGGACCAAGAAGGAAATTCTCTCTTTTCTTGGAATGGTTGGTTATTGTCGTACCTTCATTCCTGAATGCAGCAGGTTAGACAAAACACTGCGCACCCCGTTTCTCTCCCTTAAACCAGGAGAAAAGGTGATTTGGAGCCCGGAGATGGAGTCGGCGTGGGAGGAGCTAAGGTCCGCGCTCACCACCGCACCGTGTCTTGGGTACCAGGACCCCACGAAACAGTACGACCTGTTCGTTGATGGGAGCGGTAAGTATGTGAGGTGTGTGCTGACCCAGAGGTATGGGGGAAGACACCGACCACTCGCTTACTTCTCACAGGCGTTCTCTGCTGTCGAGCTGGGGCTCCCTGGGTGCACGCGGGCCGTCGTGGCGTGTGACATCGCTCTGGTAAAGTGTGCTCCGATTGTAGGATACTGTAAAGTTGTCATTCAGGCCTCACACGCGGTGGCGGCGATCCTTAACTCTTCAGAGCAAGGCTGTCTTAGTACTGCCCGTGTTCAGCGGTACGAAAGTTCTCTCTTGAGTCAGTCCAACGTGTCAGTTGTCCGCTGTACCACACTTAACCCTGCAACCCTTCTCCCAGATGTCGACTTGGCGGAGGTGGAGCACGACTGCGTGGAACGAGTCGACGAGGAGTGCAAACCAAGGGCAGATTTGAAGGACGTGCCCCTGGAGGGCGCACGTGCACTTTACTGTGATGGTTCTGCTTCCATTGATCCCAATACAGGTCACAAACATGTGGGTTTTGCAGTTGTCTCCGACACAGAGGTAGTGACCAGTGGCAGGCTACAGGACACGTGGTCGGCACAACAGGCAGAGTTGTGGGCCCTCACCCAGGCGTGTGAGGCATCACGTGGTAACAAGGTCACCATTTTTACTGATAGCAAGTATGCGTGGGGCGTGGGTCACAGTTTCGGCGCCCTATGGGCCAGAAGGGGTTACAAAACATCAGCGGGCACCAACATCAAGAATAGGGAACTGATTGACGGCCTACTCGCAGCTATGCTGCTACCCTCACAGCTGGCGGTAGTCAAGGTCATAGCACACACCAATGCAACAGACACAGCATCAAAAGGCAACCAGCGGGCCGATGAGGAGGCCAAGCGAGCGGCTGGTTACCACCTGACAGCTAATCCTAACTCTCTCCCCAATTGTGACACTTGCTTTCTCTCACAGGAACCAGAGGAGCTGACGGAGGAGGATCCAGTTGAGGGACAGGACTGTTTGGGGGCTGCAGGAGCAAGTGTGCTTAGGAGAATGTATAAGACTGATCTGGGCCCTGTGGAAGCCTCCCTATGGGAGGAGGAGGGCTGCACCAAAACAGACGGTATCTGGAGGGCAGCAGACGGTAGACCATGCATGCCGAGAAAACATTACACATATTACTGTCACGTTGCTCACGGACGCGGTCACGTGAGCAAAGGGGGGATCAGTCAGATCCTTACCCGAGCATGGTATTGCCCAAGCATCACACAAACAGCAGAGAAAATTTGTCAATGTTGCATCACATGTGCCCGATACAATGTATCCAGGGGCCTCAAAAACACACCAGGACACCATGGGGGTTTAGCCCAGGGTGTAGGAGCTCATCTAATGCTTGATTTTGTGCACCTTACTCCTGCAGCCGGCAAGAACGTGGCGTTGGTGGTCGTGGACATGTATAGTAAGTGGGTGGAGGCTTACCCAATGAAACGGGAGACAGCACGAGGAGTGGCTGAGGCACTATGCAGAGGTTGGTTCCCCACATTTGGCTTACCCAAGAAAATCTCCTCAGACAACGGCAGCCCGTTCGTCAGTGAGATACTGGCACACGCCACAGAACTGTTGGGAATAGAGCTCAAAACACACTGTAGCTATCACCCACAGTCGGCAGGACAGGTAGAAAGATCCAATGGGACCCTCAAGAGCAGACTCGCCAAACTCATGTCTGAAACCGGTCAGAATTGGGTCAAGTGCCTGCCCCTCGCTCTGCTGTCCATGAGAACCACGCCAAGGTCAGGGACACCTCTGACACCTTTTGAATGCATGTTTGGCCGTCCCCCATACACAGGGGCGGACCCACCAGCAGACCTGGTACCACCACCCAATGCATGTGAATTCGCTGTATGTCTGTCTAAACAATTTTCTGTCATCAGATCCACTCTCACAGCCCAGGCATACGACCCAGCACCAGAACCAAACAACCCCATCAGCCCAGGATCCTTTGTGCTCATCCGAGCGTTCGGCCGCACTAAGTGGACCGACCCACGGTGGAAAGGTCCGTACGAGGTCATCCTGGCCACCCCGACAGCCGTCCGAGTGAAGGAGAGACCAACCTGGGTACACACAGCACATGTGAAGCGTTGGAGAGGGGACGACATCCCAGAGGAAACCACCAGAGACTTCCCATCGTGTGAGCCAGAGTCACCCACAAAGGGGGGACCCGACACCCCACAAACTGACATTCCTTCTGTTCCCAGTCTATTCCCTGTCAAGGAAAAACAACCAGTCGCAAAGCCCGCGGACCCTCAGGAGATCCCAGAAGAGGAGGAGGAGCCGACCCCAGCACCTAGGAGACCCCAGAGAGCGCGAAAGCCACCCGCTCACCTAGCCCAATATGAACGAAAGTAAGCTTATCGTTGCCACCGCCATACTATTTACTGCTCTGTCATTCATCGACACCAGTGCTAAGGCCAGTGCCACTGCCATACTATTTACCGCTCTGTCATTCCGCAACACCGGTGCTAAGGCCGGACAAACATTCCATTGTGAGGAGGGGAGGGAGTGTGAAATGAACATTTGCGGATACTGGTACTCGTACTATGGGAAGGCGTACCCCGTGTACCTCTGTATGGAACCATGCAACTTTAAGTGTGATGTGTTCCGGTCAACAGGGACGATCGACGGATTAGGGACCCGACAATGTAGCCAATCCTACCGGAGAGGCATGCATTATGCAAATGCTCCACAGATAAAATTCCGAAGCGGGTCTACGAGAGGAAAGATCAGCCAGACGGATAATTGCGTTACCTGGACCCTGACCCCAAGACTGGGCGATGGAGGGGCTTATCAGGCGGGGGTGGATGTATGGGGAGAAGATCCCTTGGAGCCATTCCAACTCATAGTAAAACCTCGACCCACCACTGCCATCGGTAAAATCAATCAGGCTGCACAAGCAGGGTTAAACAGTGTAAACATACAGGTGACAAACGGAGAGGAGGAGGCCGAATTTCTCTCCAGTAATCATGACCCCCTAGTAGGTACAGATCATCACGGACCCACACAAGAGGCCCGGAGCGCCCTTCGCCGCTGCGGAGGAAACATGGCCTGCGCCCGAGCTGTCCTCATCAGTCAAGTCCACAACGGACCCTGTTGGGTGTGCCACGAGGGAGTCAGGACGGACTCCTTCGAGGGCATCAGCAGCAAAGATGTGGACTTCAATAACACTGGTAATTGCACTACACCATTTGACATTCTAAGTTTTCTCTCAATTGACCAAATGATCAGGAACAACGCAACCAGCCCGCCCCCAGTAACCTGTCAGCACCAGAACGAGCCAACATCCGACGTCCGGAGACGCCGCCGAGTGATCCGGAAAAACGCACCAGTATGTCTCTGCCAACATGACCCCAAAGCACCACTGTTGGGATGGTCTCAGTGCGTCACAAACGTCCATGTGGACGCCCACAATCCCAACTGCACGGTAACCTATCGAAATGTCACACACAATGTAACCTGTCCTTGGGGACTTATATCCACTCCTAAAAGCATGCTGGCGTATGGGTGGGTTTGTGGAGAAAGACACAGATACACCCTAGGACCAGCAGGAACCTGGAGGGGATGCTGCTACCCAGGACTCCTGACGCCCGAAAGTAATATCCATCCAGCCAATCCAACTGGCCCAGAACTCTCCACCACTGCCGTCGGACACCGAGACAAACGTGAGGTAGGCCCACAATCTCAACACCCCAATCTTAATTTTCGCAATCCCTGGACCTCTCAAGCCGAAGAGGCGGGTCTAGGGGTCGCTGCGTCATTTGGTTTCACTGCAGCCATCCCGGCCGTTTGGAGCCTCGAGAAAATCAACCGCCTCGCCTGGAATGACGAGTGTCTAGCCAATGCCACCCGAGATATCAATACAGCCATGTCCCAACTGACAGCTGAAGTATCCGCCATGAGGGAAGCTCTCCTGGAGAACCGTGAAGCCCTCGATCTAATCACCGCCAAGGAAGGTGGAGTATGCAAAATGTTAGGCATAAGTTGTTGCTTCTTTATCCCAGACGCCAAAGACAATGTCACTAACTACCTCAAACACAGTGCCACCATGATTGAACAAGTTTTGAGCCAGGTTGCCCCCACCGGAGGAGATCTGCATTGGCTGACCGAGTTCTTCTCTGGCTGGGCGGGGAAAGCAGTCTACATGATCGTGAGTTTCCTGCTTCTAATTGGAATACTAGTGTTCTGTGGCATTCCTATCTGCAAGTGTTTCATCACCAAAGCAACCAGAGCCACCCTGGGAGGAGACGCCACCGAAATGGTACTGCTGCAGGACGAAGAAGCCTCGCTGTCTCCAGCACAGCAGAATGCGTGGGACATCCAGAGATATCATGAGGCTAACCCCAGAGTGATTCACCAGCAAACAGGCAAGATCTGAGCATACTACACACATTCTCAGACACTGATAACAAACATACCCAGGAACCTCCTAGCTCGGGTAGACACGAGAGCCGTGGCCCGAGCTAAAGTCGAGCTACAGAGCACCTACACACATTCTCAGACCCCCTCTTTCAAAATTTCAAAATTCAAAATTTCAATTTCAAATTTCAAATTTCAATTCGAAATTTCAAATTTCAAATTTCAAATTTCAAATTTCAAATTTCAATTTCAAATTTCAAATTTCAAAATTCAATTCCAAATTTCAAATTCTAAATTTCAATGCAGTATGGCACTGATAACAAACACACCCCACACGGGAACCTCCTAACTCGGGTAGACACGAGAGCCGTGGCCCTTGCTTAGTAGAGCTACAACCACCTCCCTACCGTGACAGACCAGCTGGCAGTCACTTAAAGGTTGAGCACCGGAGAGGACTTTTGAAGTCCTGAAGACCAAATCACCAAGAAGCTGAGTAAAACTGACCAATAGGGTCAACCTAAAAAGCAATAATACTGTTGTAAATTTCACTATTAAAGGCTCATGCCATAACTGACATTTTGAACTGTTTTATGATTGTACTAGTTACAGTACAGTAACTAGGTTCTATTATGTTCTATACTCTGTTTTAAAGTCACTGGGCTATTCAGATGTTTTTAAGTACTCTGTTGTTCCCCATTTTGATAGCTTAGCTTAGCATCATTCACCAGTAATGTTAACAGTAGAATGATCCATTGTATGGATCAAAGGGGGGAATGTGAAAGCTATTCTTGATAAAGTGTTATTATGGTTGTTGAAATGCCAGGCCTGATTGTATGTAGGCCTAAAGTTAAGCTTCATACTGCTGTGCACTTCTGTAGTTTTCCAGAATGCAGTATGCAGGAAAAGTGTTATTATCTCTGTTAGTAGCAGATAATGTTGACGGCCAAGGCCAACTAACAATGGAAAGCCTGTCCCTGTTGCAGCAAAAATGTATTAACCGAACATCCTTATCTATCCCGGCTAGACAGGAATGAGCGCATATGACCAACATGATAGACAGTAGTTTCAACCAATCAGGTATTCAGATATGTAGTCACGAGGTGTGGAACAAGCCTAGCATTCTTAGCCAGTATAAATATCCTCTCCCGACAAAGGGGAGTGCGCTTATCCAGATACTCTTTGTGCGTGTCTGTTTAACTGTCCCTTTCGCTGCGATTGAAATAAATGTAAGTTCTTTTATTCTATTCTGTTGTATCACTCGTCCTCATTTTAACAAGGTTGTGTGGTTGTGCTGGCTCCTACTTTGAGAACCCTGTGGTAGGCTATCGGTGAATTCAATCTGATGTGTGACGAGAGTCTGTTTTGAGCCCAAACATCCCAGATCAACCGAGCACCCAGCCACTACAATACAAAACTGAAAAATAATCTGTGTATTCAAATCAGCATGATTGATGACTGCTGTAATTGTATAGAGTTGTGAAGTTAATAAGAGTTTCTATTTTTGATAGTGCCAAGCAAATGGGATCTATTTGTGGACAGTATATGGTCTGTCAGTCTGAAAAACGCAAGTTTTTGAAGAAATGTCAGGTTGGTTTATGTAGATGTTTTGAGAAAAGAATCAGCAAGTATTTACCTTGTCACATGCCATTCAGCTGCATTTGGTGAAAACTAGCCTCATTTGTGTCTGCCCTATGGAACCTATGTACAAATGGGGCAAGTGTAATACACCAAACAGACATGTACAGTATTGTGACTGATTTACTAAGCTACTGTACGTGGTAGGTTGAGTGAATTTAGCATGCGATGTTGGCTCTGAAGGACATAACTGCCACTTATTGTGAAATAATGTAGGCTACTTTAGCAACACCCATGTTAGAAATGATGGCATTAATGTAAAATAAGTCTGAACGATGCATGGAGTTAAATATAACACAATATTTAATTTAAAATACTATTTGTGCTCATTGAGCAATAAAACCATGTCCTTTCCTTTCCATAGTCTCTACGAGTGTAATATATACGTGTGTCAATTATCCTACTGTACCTGGCATGACTGTTGGGATGAGAAAACAAAACAGCATCAGAGTTGAATTATGTCTGAGAAATGCAGAGAATGGCTCAAATGTTACACATAGGAACTACCCCCAGCTAACAGGACAGCTCAGAAGCATCCAGATGAATAAGACTATTGTGAGTGTGAGTGAGTGGCGCCCCCTACTGGAACCACAGCATATCAGTAAAACAGTAAGAGAGAGTTGAATGTGATTGCAGAAGTATTTATTCAAATAAATACACAATGCATACAGTATTGTTTCATATTATTTCACATAAATATTCAAACAGGGTTTTTCCATTGGGACGCCAACTTTTAAACATCTTTCTTTTCTGTCTATGGAAACCAATTATAGTACTATCTGGATTCACTGTTCTAGACACCTTTTTCTGTCAGGGGTGACAAAAGTGATACTCCAATTTACAATTTCTCACCTTATAATGCTATATTGATATATAGCTTAATAATTTAACTTTACTGTGCCAGCTTGAAAGTCAAGAAATCACACCTAATATTAATATCAATCATAGTTAATAATATAGAATATTGAACATATATTATTTACAATCTCAAAAATGCATGAGTCAGAGCTTCGGTTAAATTGTGAAAAGATATCTTGTCATATAAAACTTTAGGATTTAGACAAATATTTAGAATAAGATTGATCTCTACTATCTTTTTTCTCTAAACACAAATAAACAATGCAACTCGTTACTCTAGTTTGATAGGAACTGAAGGGAAACAGTCATGCAAGGTTATTACAGTTAATCATCCAAACATCAAGTTAAATGCCATTCTGTACAAGGAGCCCAGTTAGATTGCTTAGAAACCAAAGAGATAGTTAACCTAAAAATCAAGGTTTGACTGATGATTTTACTCATATATTGTATAGTAAGCCAAGTCAAGTCTGTTGTGTTTTGTTCCATATGCACTGTGAGTTAGCAGGCCTATACTCCCACTAATCCCACAATGGAAAAGACTGGTACTATTTTCTGGTTTTAAAAAATGCCATGGAAGACAAAGCACTATGCCACTCCATAAGTATTTATCTGTCTGCCAAACAATGACTTGGAGTTAACCATCCCTTTAAGTGCTGAACAAGAAACAAACATACAGATCCACAAAAGATTCATTTTTTGGAAATATATTAAAACAATAAAAAATATTTGTTCACTAAGATTAATTCTGTCATAATGTCAAAAGTACACAGTCATTTGTCTGTTCGGCATTCTCATGACTCATACCATACGCTGTCTCATGATGGCTTGTCACCTTCTTTCTTCAAACGGCTGTGAAAAGGAAGGCACTTGTCAATATTATGATCCTCTGTTTTGTGTTTTTTTCTCTTGTAGATGACAATGTTATACTACTATGCTATAAACATAACATTTTAGTTGTGTGTCCTGTCCTGTGCTTCCTCTAAACATAGCAGTCCAGAGTAAGTGATTCTGCCTAGTGTACACAACGAGGTAATTTTTTTTTTAAATAATAAAGACGACCTTATGTTATTAAGGTCGTGTTTATTATTATACAGCAGAATGATGTCCTTAGACAACCATACATATTATGTTATTAACTAGTGTTTGAGCAGAGTGATGTGGGTATGAAATGCGCTATACAAATAAAGCTTTGATTGATTGATTGATTGATTGATTGATTGATTGATGTCCTTGCCTGTAGTAATCCTCCTGTCCCGGCATTGGGCCTCCGTGGAGGTGGTGATGTCCATGCAGCCACTGCTGCTCCATGGCCATCCTCTGCAGCTCCGCTGACTGGGCGTGCATGGCCTGGAGCTGGTGGGCAGCAGACATCTGGGGCATGGGGCCCTGCAGCTCTCTGGGATACGCAGCCCCTGAACCAGCAGCACAGCAACACATCCTCACATACACTCAGAAACACAAGCCAGCCTTAATTCAGACTGATGATGAGCATGCGCATTTGTTCCTGTTTGAAGATGTTCACAACAGCTGGACCGAACGAGATTGCTTACAACAAACAGGTACCACATTGGAGTAATGGCTGCAGACAGAGCTGCCGGAGGCGAGGTAAACGAGGTGGCGTCCTGTCGAGGCTATGACGGCGTCCTATTCGGCCCCCCTATTCCCAACATAATACTGGTCAACGCCCAGTCCCTCGACAACAAGCTGGACGAACTTTAATGCCGAATCAGCTCCCAAAGGGACATGAAGGACTGTTGTGTGTTCTACCAAATTTTTTACCAACATGTCAACTGCCTAACCAGAGGCAATACGAGTCTCGACCAAGGTAGTTTACAGGTCTATCCCACGAGCACGAAATCTGACCACCTGTGCTATTGCTTCCCGCCTACAAGCAGAAAGTGAAGTGCAGATAACCCACTGTGAGGTCAGTACAGCGCTGGACTACAAAACATGAATCCAGATGTTCTGAGTCAACAGACTGGTCAATCTTTAAGGATTCGGCCTCAAGTTTGGATGAGTATGCTAAATCTGGCTATGTTAGATTCTGTGTGGATAATCGTATCCCAGTATTGATCTACTCGCTCCAATCCCAACCAGAAGGCCTGGATTGACACTGACATTCACCTGATGCTCTAGAAGCACACCACTGCTTTTAAATCGAGGGAGAAGGAATGCTACAAAAAAATCAGAGTATGACCTACAGAGTGCCATCAAAGCCAAACGAAGACAATAAATATAGGGACAAACTGGAAGAGGACTACAGTGGCTGTGACTTGCGGTGCATGTGATTACAGTGTTCTAATAGATCTGTAGATGATCTCACTTGCTCTAAGGGATGGGCACAGATAGTTGCCTAAACGAATATAATGGTGCAGCTTTTGCTAGCCGGCTAGGAAATACTAGTAGTACAAACTATAAAAATAATTAGCGCCACGTCACCTCGCACACATCAATCTTAACTGGACTAAACCTAACAACTCAAAACGCACCCACTGTGAGTTGTTAAGTCACACCAAGAGTCGAGAGAAGGATCCGAGAGAGAGAGAGAACGAGATGTAATTTGGAAATTGAGTATTAAAGTTTATCTGGAAGCATAATCTTGGAGCCGGCAGCAACATTTAACTGTGACTGTACACAGTACATTACATGTGACAAATAAAATGAATCTTTAATCTCTTGAATCTTGAGTTCTGCAGCAGTATTGAGTCACGCAGCTGTCTGGTCATAAACTGTAGTTTGGGAGTACTTTGAAAGACGATGGGAAAGTTTCATTTAGGTTAAGTCTGACGAACTGGCATTAACCGTTCGACTGGATTGATGAGAATCACATCCAACGTGGTCTCTGGTGTTGATATGTTGATTTCTCTGAACTAAAATACAGGCTGTTTGTTTAATAATATGCAAAATTGCAAATATGCCATACTATTGATCTTATGTAGCTGCCTGTTCATTTAAAATGTTTTATACCATATTGGGCCTGTATAACCTCCTAAACATTTTAAACAGTCAAGCCAGAAGGTCTGCTGTGAACCCCTTTCACCTTCTTCACATTTTATTACGTTACAGACTTATTCTAAGAATTTTTACAGCTCACTTATCTGGCCCCCGGGTGATTACTGTTTTTTTGCTTCCCTCTGGAATATGTAGAGAGTGGGTCGTATGACCACCTCCCTTGTTCTCTGTAAAGCGCATTGTGTTGCCTCTGGGTATGAAATGCGCTATACAAATAAAGCTTTGATTGATTGATTGATTCTACAGTAGATTGAGAGCAGCCACCCCGCTCATGCTCTGCTCTCTTGCTACCCGTCTCAGTAACACTTTCCTTCCATAGGCAGTCAGGTTGCTGAACAGCGGATGCCATCATATACACCGCTCATTGTTGTATAATATGTAACGTTATCATGTGTCCCTTGTGTTAAGAACAATAGAGTCAGAGCACAAGACTTCATTGTATTTTGATAATAAAGTTGAACTTGGAAGTTATGACTCACCAAACAAAGGGTGGCGCAGCATGTCATGATCGTGGGGCAGGTCATTGAGCAGGGGGTTGGGCATGGGTCCGTTTGGGAAGGGGAACCTGGCCAGACGGGGCCCCGTGGCCAGAGGATCCAGGGGGTGAGGGCCTGCACCTGAAGGAGACACACACAGTCGCAGTAGGGGGCAGGGGTTGGTGTAGAAGCCTACAGTAACTAAGACAAACAAAAAAAGTTAGGGGAATGCACATATCTTATGTCACGTTGTATATCGCTTGAATTTCTTGAACGTTTGGATGTACGAGACAACTGGAATATGCTGGTTGATCTGATAGATCACCTTGGTTGAGTGGGTCCTGTTGGTGCAGGTGCAGGTGAGAGTGGATGTGCGAGTGCTGGTGATGGTGCGGTGTAACGCTGAGCATCTGCAGCCTGGCGGCCGGGTCGTTGGCGACGGAGGCCATCCTCTCGGCGTGAAGCCTTTCCGCGGTCAGCCGCTCGGCGTAGCTCAGCTCCGGGCGCAGCTGCTGCCCGGCCAGGGCCAGCCTCTCTCTCTCCAGGTGGTTCAGCCCAGGATGGAAGGCGGCAAAGGGGTGCGGCGGCCCCGCTATGTGGGGAAGCGCTAGGGCTCCGTGTCGGGCAAAGTGCTCCATGGGGTTGGCCGAAGGATGGAGGGTTTCCATCTCGGGGGGCTTGACCTCGAACCCGGGTTTCATCCTCTCTCGGAGCTCCCTCTCCCGGAGGTTCCGGAGCTCGCGCTCGCGCAGGCTGGGCTCGGCGCTGTACAGGCCGGGCATGTGGTACGCCAGCAGGGGGTCGCCCGGGCTCAGCGACACGAAGAACGGGTGGTTGCGGTTGTTGGGGGACATGACGTGAGGGCGGGCGTACTCGCTGAGGGTGCGCAGAGCGGGCGTGTCGGGCCCAATGTAGGGGGGCACGGCGGCTACGGTGGTGGGGGGCTGCTCGAATGAGGAGCGCATGTGGCCCTGGGCAGACATCGGGGGCTCGCTCATGCGACTGTCGTGGGAGGAGCTGGATGCTCTCTAGACGGAGGAGGAAGTAAAACAGAGCTGCTGGTTCATATGATGGAAACCATGTCTGAGGTAAAATGCACAATTATACAACGGTTAGTTCTGGTTCTTGATTCTGATTGGCTGGAAGCCGTGTTAAAATACTTTGTAACACACACCTGGGACCGCATATCATTCCATTTTCAGTATGCGTCTCCCATTTGATCCAATGCATTGTAGTTGTTGTTGCTTGGCAACCCTTTTGTTAGGGGAACTATTTTGCTTGGCGGAATTGAGGGAATGATGCTTCGTTTTGAATAAATGTTAATATTTTACATTTCTGTGTGTTTATTTTACACTAATAGCTGTAGTAACCGTTGTATAAAAGCAATAAACCACTAGAGGCCGTGTATTATAGTGATTTTATAACAGCTAGGGGGCGTTGTTAGGCACGCCACTTCGCGGCATGCCTAACAACGCCCCCTAGCTGTTATAAAATCACTATAACACACGGCCTCGAGTGGTTTATTGCTTAAATGTAAACTGTGGAGCATACTCACAGCATTTTTGTCCGCCTCCCTCTCTCTCTCCCTTTCCCTGTCCTTTTCCCGCTCCCGTTCCTGTCGAGCGTTGAGCTCCGCCTCTCTCCTGGATTTCTCCACCGCCTCTTCTCTCTTCTTGGCCAGCTTGGAGGCGGCGAGCGGAGTGAAGAACAGGTCCGTCCTGGAGCACGAATTGTAGCCTCGGTCCAAGTGTTTGATAAACCTGAGAGGAGTAACAATAACAAAGGTATAATATACTGTACCTACAGCACGTTGACACGATCTGTTGATGTAGGGACTGAGAGAAATGCGATTGAGAGAAATGTGATTGTACCGTGCTGATTGGCTGGCGTGGCTGGCGATGTCGGTGACAGTCGGTTCCGGTGAGGGGCTCCTGGGTGGAGGGGGTGGGCTCTCACCTTCCTCCGACTCATCCAATGGCTCCTCTTTAATCTGGATGTGTGACCCTGCCACGGGGGCGTTAGGCGAGGGCCGCAGAGGAACTGAAGGGAAGGAGGACTGGAGTCCGGGGACGGGGCCCATGGTGGAGGGAGTCGCTGATGGGAGAGGGTGTGAGGAGCCAGCGGGGGGCAGGGAGGCGTGGCAGCCTCTGCCGGGGAGGCTCTGCAGCTGGGTGAGGACCGGAGGCTGGGGGGGCAGAGGCTGCATGGGCAGAGACTGGGGCATGAGCTGGAGGGGGGGTGGAGGGGCCCCTGGAGGGTGCTGGTTGGGCAGAGCGTTGAGGGGCTTCAGGGCCGGAGGAGGGGGGAGGTTGGAGGGCATCTGAGGGAAGGGGGGAGCGGAGAGGTGCAGCGGCTGCTTGTGTGACGGTGGGATGGGCGTGGTCGGAGGAGGTTTGATCTGATGCCCGGAGGTGGGGGGCTGAGAGAACTGGGGGTCCCTGGAGAAGTGAGGCGGGCGCTGGGATGGGGGGCCGGGAGGGGGCAGAGGCGGAGTGGGCTGAGAGCCAGCGGGAGGTAGACCCTGAAATGCGGGCGAGAGGGGGAAGGCTTGTCCCAGTGGGGGAGGGAGGGGTGAAGGGCCTGAGAGAGGGTGAGAGGGGGGTTGAGGTCTGCCTGTGTGTGGGCCTGTCTGGTAGCCTGTGATTGGCTGAACAGAGGCAGGCTGAGGCTGTGGGGGCTCTGGAGAGGGAGGGCCCGGAGCGGGCTGGGGAGGGGAGGTGCTCTGGGGGGGCTGGGAGGTGGCGAGGGGGGGCGCCTGCGGGGGCGGGGCCGACATCTCAGGCGGAGGAGCAGCAGGAGCAGGGGTCTGTGACTCTGCCTGGTGGGCGGCCTGTTGGGCAGAGGAGTCGGAGTCACTCTCGTTGCCCTGGCGAGGGCTGGGGATGCTGGGGGAGGAGCTACGGTTGTCCTGGTCGATATCTTTGGCGTCGCTGCTCCCGTCGTCGTTGGCGCTGCGGCTGTCCGAGCTCTCCTCCTCCGCCTCCCCCTCGGCTTCTCCGTCGGACCGTGACTCCTGCTGCTCCTGCGGGGGGACGACACATCAGCCCCACTCAGCTATGCAGAAGTCATAACGCGACGCCAAAGATACCACATGACTGTGGTGTACATCCTTAGGCGACATTCATTCCTAAGGACGTTGTAGATTTTTAACTGATCTAGTCAAAAAGGATTTGCCAAGATTCGCTCAAACAGGTTAAGTCTGGTTTATTGAGAAAACATACGAGCGCAAGGACTTCAGAGGAAACGCACATGAGTGGTATCCAGCAGAAGTGCCGCAGTCTGGTCTTGCGCGGCCTTATATTCAAGCAAGACACAGGTATGGCGCTTCCAGGGATGTGATTGGCTAACCCATTGTACACGTCATATTAAATGGCAGGCGTCGTCAACAGTGGTCGAGAATACAGACACGTGACATGAGAAAAGGCGGTAATTCTTGCAGGGACAATGGGACAAAGGATGGTTATTCTGGAGCAGACAACGTCTAGGTCTCTCGACCTCCTGGAGAGGTCATCCTGTTGTAGCACAGCTATGTGAAAGGTTGAGGGAGGTGGTGAGGTGGTGAAAACTACAATTTCTATGACGACGTCGTAGTGACACTCACCTGTGTTTTGGGTCTTTTAGGTGTGGCTTTCTCTGGCTCCTCTACTTCCTGGTCTGCACCCTCTCTTGCACGTTTGGGTGTCTTTGGTAACGATGTCTCTTCCTTCACCTTCTGGGGTCGACATAGTTTAAGTAGTCAAGTAGTTATCAGGGGTTTTCCTGGCTCATAATGGGTCTTTGGGGGGTGATGCGCACACTTTAAAAAATAATAATAATTTTTTTGATCTTTGCTGACCTCGATTACTAGTAATCCAAACCATGGACAATGCAAGAAAGAGGGATGGGCTGCACTTGAAACAAGCTACCAAACCCGTTTGTTGATTATTTGAATTGCTATTTTTATTCTCAATTTTTAGCATTTTGGCACTAGTGATTTTCCTTTGGCTCTGGCTAAAATCTCTTTGGGGGGCGCCGAAAAATCCTCTATGCAGGAAAAACCCTGGTTAATAATTTGACCATTAATTACATTAATTTAAATTTTAAATTACATTCTATTGTTTATTTTAAATCTGTTCTTCTCATTGTGTTCACATGATTTAAATTTGTATCCATCTCTTTATGTAAAGCACTATGTGCTACATTGATTTGTATGAATGGTGCTATAGTATTAAAATGATATTGACATCATAACAGAATTATAGTTGCATTTTATCAACATACCAGACACACAAAAAATTAAAAATTAAAAAAAATATATATGCACCTTGTTGGGCTTCTTGGTGGAGTCAGCCTTATTGTCAGCACCAGGGGTCCGGGAGGCGCTGGAGGTCGGTCCACTTGGAGACCGCTGGCAACTGGAGTTCTGGTCCTCACTGGTGGGAGAGCCGGTCAGCCTCTTGTGGCCACTTCTTAGAGAGGACAGCTAGAGACAGACACAGTTTGGGGTTACGTTTTCACAGCTGACAACACAAGACGAAGGGTGCCCAGGCACAAGAAGGAGTCAGTATATAACTGATACAGTGAAAGTGGTGGTGGTTTAACCCTTTTAAAACGACCACGTCACCGGCAACATTTTAAAAATATCTAACAATATTAAAAAAAATTTTTTTTTTTTAAATCAAACAAATCTAAAAAATTCCTCACTCCAAACCTTGCTGAAAGCTGAGAAACTTTGCTTTCTAGTATTATAGGGAAAATCCAATTAATATTCAAAATGTTGTCACTGTACTTTCAGGGTTAAAAGGGGTAAGCGTCTGGAGTAGTGAGTACAGTATGTAACTGATACAGTGAGAGTGATGGTGTGTGGGGGGGGGGATATACAGTATCTCAGCCTTACAGGTGCTCTGCTGCGCCGCGTCCTCATGCCGTGCTTCCCGCTGTGGCTCTCCTCTTCCTCTTTGACCGGTTTGAACATGAACGGTGGGTCTGCGGGTTTCTGGGCCGGCGGCAGGCGGCCATGCTTGTTGTAGTAGTTGCGGCAGGTTGTGCACAGGAGGATGTTGTCCCTGCCGCCGTGGTGCCAGTCCTTCGAAGCTGAGGAATATGGATTTGCTTACTTCCTCAGAGGTCAGAGGTTAGAGGTCGAGTCGATGAACGGGAGGGGTTGTACTTACTTATGGTGGCACAGTGGCCACAGGTGTAGCCTTTCATGTCCTGTTCACTGTCCTCACTGTCCACGTCGTCCTCACTGGCTGAGCTCTGCTCCACTACAGACCGGAGAGATCAACTCGGATTCAGAGCAGCGTCACACCTGCCTCAGCCCAACATACATGAAGCCCAGGGACTGCGGGTGGAAATTAGCTGTCTAGCTATAACCTTGTACAGTGCATCTCTCCCTATTCTATAGGGTAAATGTCTACTGTACCTTGTCCCTGTCTTAAAAATAAATAAAAATCAATCAATCAAGCACCACAGAGAACCAAGAATATTCTATGGATGAGATCGGGCGTAACTGGAGGGACTATAGCCCCAATAATCACTCACTTGATTGGGATCTGGAAGGGGCGTTCACAGGTGTGGCAGCAGAGCGGGTCTTAGCCTTGCGGGAGGATGGCTGTCTACGGTGCTGCCTGTATGGCCGTGTCCCTGCAGCCTCCGGGGTTTTCTTCCAGTGGTAGTAGAATGTGATTAACTCGCCCTGAAAACAAGCCAGACACAACAGTAAACATGTTGTCTCCCTTCCACGATGCATGTTGTGAATATAACGACTGTAATTAGTGATAACTGTACCCACAATGCACCTAACCTCGATACTTACCTATGAGAATCCAAACATTTAGATTAACATTTTACACAAGCACCAAGAGAGCTACTAAACACCACAAGCTCTGAATTCTGTGGATTTAGAAAGTAGTATTCTCCTGAGTAGAATAGACTATAGAGCGGGTCGTTCAGTGATCGAAGGGTCAGTGGTTCAAATCCCAGCTCCCACTGTCCACATGTCGAAGTGTCCTTGAGCAAGACACCTAACCCCAAATTGCTCCCAATGAGCAGGTTAGCACCTTGCATGGCAGCTACCGCCATTGGTGTGTGAATGGGTGAATGAGAGGCTATTGTAAAGCGCTTTGAGTGCCGCTAAGGTGGAAAAGCGCTATATAAGTGCAGTCCATTTACCATTTATACTTTTACTAAGTCACTGAGCATAGTTGTCTTATGTACAAAGCAAAATGTACTTGGCAATAGGAAAGATGAATTGTGGCGAGCACCCCCAGCTGGTGGGCTCTGGTACATGTGGCAGACGAACAAATGCACAACACAACATAAACGGGTCAACATCCATCGGGTGAGGGACAACAATGGACAGTCATCATGACGCATATTCTGATCCAAGTGTAAAATAATAACAACAAACAAACAAACTTATTACCGTTTTCTTGCTGGGCAGCAGTTCTTTGCGGATCCGGAAGAAGTTCTTACCATACTGTCTCAGGCCTTTGATGAAGCGTTTCTGTTGTAGAGATTTGCACAGGAAGAAAAAGCAAACGTAATCAACACAACTGGCTCACACCCTAACTTCACATTCCTTGGTAGCAGTTTTTGAGACCTGAAGTGGTGAGACTGGTTCAACTGTGGGTGTCTTACCATGTCATCTTCTGACCAGCATTTCTCAATAAGCTTAGGGACAGGTTTCTTCACCAGACGCTGAAGAGCTTTGGCCGCATCATAATGGCTGGCATGTAACTAGGGTTAGAGAGAGAGAGAGAGAGAGAGAGAGAGGGATGGAGGGAGGGAGGGAGGGAGGGAGAGAGAGAGAGAGATGGAGGGAGGGAGGGAGGGAGAGAGAGAGAGAGAGAGAGAGAGAGAGGGAGGGAGGGAGGGAGAGAGAGAGAGAGAGAGAGAGGGAGAGAGAGAGAGAGAGAGAGAGAGAGAAGGAGAGAGAGAGAGGGAGAGAGAGAGAGGGAGAGGGAGAGAGAGAGAGAGAGAGAGAGAGAGAGAGAGGGAGGGATGGAGGGAGGGAGGGAGAGAGAGAGAGGGAGAGGGAGAGGGAGAGGGAGAGGGAGAGGGAGAGGGAGAGGGAGAGGGAGAGGGAGAGGGAGAGGGAGAGGGAGGGAGAGAGAGAGAGAGAGTGAGAGAGCAAGAGAGAGAGCGAGAGCGAGAGTGAGAGAGAGAGAGAAGAGAGAAGAGAGAGAGAGATGCCTCTGTGACTCCACATATAGCTTTAGATATGTGTTGAATAACCGCATGCAGCGAGTGTCCCTGCTCACCATGTTTAGCGCGTTGAGTGTGGTGTCGTCACGTGAGGCTGCTAGACACCCGTCCTCAGTGGATCCACCATCACACATCCCTGCAAATGCTGCCATGCTCCTTCAACCAGAAGAGACACTTTCAGATCAAAACATTAAGATGGCTGAGGATGAAATGCACTCAAAACATGGACGCGAGAACAAAATGGAGGCTAGGCTACAGTGTGGGAGAATGGTACACAACCCAATGAGCACACTAGCCTAGCGACTCTGAGGTACATGAGCACACTAACCTAGCAGCTCTGAGGTACATGAGCACACTAACCTAATGCAGCAGCTACATAACTCATGGCAGATCTGGCAGATCTGAACACACTAACCTATTGCAGCAGATCTGAGGTACATGAGCACACTTAATCTTGAAGATCTGAGGTACATGAGCACACTAACCTAGCAGCTCTGAGGTACATGAGCACACAATCTAGAAGATCTGAGGTGTATGAGCACACTAACCTAGCAGCTCTGAGGTACATGAGCACACTAACCTAGCAGCTCTGAGGTACATGAGCACACTAACCTAGCAGCTCTGAGGTACATGAGCAGGTCACAGTCATTGACTCCTGGCATCCACACCAGCTCTTCATTCTCTGTCAGTGTCTGTATGCCAGGCACTGGGCGTGGCTGCAGCTCCGGAAGCTTTGCCTGTGTGACGTCAAACATACGATGTAAACACCAGAGCAGATAACAGAGAACATAATTGGTTTCTGACACAGAATATGGCATTATGAAGATATGAAAAAAACATTTCTGGGGAATTATGGGAATTATTTTACAGTTATGATACAGTTTTAACACCTGCCAATTCTACCTTAATGGTGAGGTTTTACCGGCACACTGACCTGGTGACTTGGTCCCACTCTGATCTCCCCCTGTGTGCTGTTCAGGCTCCTGCAAATAAGGAGATTGTTTCTATTATTCTCAATAAGATCTCAATCAAAGTACACAGGCATTTCAAGTAGACCACCTCCTCTCAACAAAGAAGGAAGACAAGAAGTAGTAGGCTATCATTTGTGAAACTAGAAACTCCTTGTAACAATTTAAGAAATGTATGAGTCAGGGGGAGACACCACAAGACAAACATTTTGCTGATAGTATGAAGATCCTGTATCCATGTGCTCCTCGGGGCTAGCTACTCCCAACTCTGAGTTTGGAATTACAAATATGTAAACACGGGATGTCTTCAAAAGTTTTTTTTGCTTCTTGTCGCTTAGAAAAGTACAGTGCAGAGCTGCAATCACTTGCTATGTGAGTGCAAAGAGGTAAGAAAAACCATTAGGGGAGAAAACGTATGAGTAGCCTACCTGTAAAACACAGGTACGGTGTTTCACACTTGTTTTTCACAGGTACGGTGTGTCACACGTGTCATTTAAGGCTACATGAGATAACTCGGCACTTTGGCGGCCCCTCTCGTTGTGATAAAATCAGCACTACGTTTTAAGAACCACACTTCCCACAATCCCCCACTCACTCGCTGTAATGATGGGAAAAAATATATAACAAGGCGTAGAGCAGACTGGATTGGGAGATTGTAGCTACTTCAATGGACTTTCTGGAAGGATGACTTCAATGCAGGTAAATACTGGTCTTCAAAGCAAAATGCATCACTTCCGTTTCCACCACAACATTTCCCGCTAGTGGACTAGCCAGTACAAAAAAATTCTAAAATAATAAATTCACAGTGTCTCATGCAGACTCATGTCCCGAAAATGATTTTTGGGGTCTTGCTAAGGCCAATTCATAAACTAATAAAGGTAAAGGTGAATATTGTACGATAAAAAAGTTATCTCATTGAGCTTTAAAGCTACGTAACTTCTGCGCTATGAGCTAGCAACAAGGGAAAACTGCCTATCTAAATCCAGCCAACTTCAATCTCACAGGCTGCGTTCCGAATCGCATACTTCTACTTTTTAATGAAATTTGACCACATCCGTCACTGTCCATGAAGCGGCATTAGTCTACAGCTGGGATTCATCAAAATGCCTCTGGCGACTTTCACATGTGACATAATTTCCGCTGAGCACAGGATTGTGGGTATCAGAATAGCCAGAAAAGTGTGCTTGCTTACATACTGCAAAATATGACCGGATATGTAGAACATCCTGGTATTTTTTGCCATACTGCATGTGGCATACTATGTTTTGACATACTACATACATTTATGGCATACTATATAGTATGGAAGCACGCGATTCGGAACGCAGCCACAGTTTGTGAGTTTGGGTACCCATAAGGCCATAGAGGAATGTCCTGTGTTGCTGATTGGTTCTCAGCACGCACACACTTTGAACCAGGTGTGGCCACGCCTCCAAGCTCCAAGCAACCCAACAACAAATTATAATAATCAATACAATTGCTGTAGCAGAGTCTGTTGCGGTTTTTGGAAAGGAATCCCTCTCGATTTATCTCAAAAATCTTAGGGTGTTTTCACTCTTGGTCTGTTTAGCAGTTTTATGTGAATTTTCATGCATGTGTGAATGCGCCAAACTCAAGACATCAGAAGCAGAAGGGCTTCAACATTCACAAAACTCATCTTCAACAATGTATTTTAACTTGTAGAACAAAATGTAGTCTCTGTTAAACACAGACTATTTTCGGCATTTTTCGCAAATGCCATTCATTTTTCCCATGGGAATTTTCTACTAAACCCCACAATGGCAGAAATGTTAACTTCTAAGCGTTATTGAGTTACATCAGACCTCACCACTCTTTTGGCTCCCAAGTTGGATGAAATGGGATATAATCAGGTATAAATGAAGGAAGACCGAGTTTGGTTCTTTTAAAGAGAACTAGGCAATATGTGAAAACACCCTAATACCGGGTTCACATTACAGGATATTTAAAATCCTAACCGATTTGGAAATCGGGTTGCATCACGCACCCAAGGAGAATCTTAACAGATGTCCTTCTCTGGAATCTCAAACATGCACAGACTACAGGATTTGAAAATAACAGCTCATCACACACTACAGGATATTATCATGCCTGAGGGAGCTACGAACCCCTCCCTCGCTTGTAAAGTATTGACGTAATAATCTTAAATATCAAACATGTTTGATATTATCAGGGCGGCCCCGATGGGTCTGTGAGCCGATCGGGAGGTTTAAGATTGGATCTGTAAACCCCTCACATTACAAGATCATCTGGGCCGAACATCGGTACCGACCAACATTCCAGACCAGATTTCTCCTCCGTTTGTTGGGAGGTGTGAATCGGGGATAAAAATGGATCAACCCTGGCAGGGTCACCTGGGTGAGGGTGATTGTTGAAAGACCCAAAACACTTGATCCCAGGTAACATCACTCATGATGTGTCCAGGTGCATCACAACGTGATGTAGGTCACAAGGTTATTCACATTCTGACTGTTTGGTGATGTAGTAGAGCCACCTGGTCTTTACCTCCCCAAATATGATGAGAGGGAGCATTCTCAACTCGAATCTCCTCATTTGGATGTTTCAGAGGAGGGGTATGTCTAAAGAAATCTAAATTGCAGTAAAACTGTCCTAGATATCTCCATACAACCACTGCCTATTGTTCAATAACACCCTAGGCAGTTGAGTAACCATATATTTGACAGCAATGTATGTTTTTCTGATAAATGAGAGAAGTCCTCTTTTCCTATCGCCACACAAGTACAATTTACACCTAAACTAAAGCTATGTTTACAGTATTATATTTCAGTATAGGTAAATAACATTCTGACTCTTTGGTGATGTAGGGCAAACGCCTGGTACATACCTCAGCAAATCTGATGAAGATAAGAGTGAGCATGCTCAAGTTTTGGGCTTTTTTCTCATCATTACCCTATTTGGACTGGCCTAATTTGGATCTTTTTCAGAGATTGGGGTAGGTCTAACGCATCCATCCTCAAAGTCCGGAGGTCTTGATTTGCTGTCTCTGAGCAAATTATACGTTTCATAGTATTATTTCACAGATATTGCCTTATAATTGTATTATTGTATTGTATTATAATTGTTTTCTTAAAAGACGGACTTTTGGATTATTGTGGGGGGGGGGGGGGGATTTGTATTTGAGTACCCCTGGTCTAAAGAATAGTCCAAAAAAATAAGTTCTTCCCAGAATAAAGTCCAAAACAATCCATTTCATTAATGGGACATATATGGACTATAAAAAAACATTGTGTTTTGTTCTAAGTCGAGAAGGGCTACCTCCAAATATGAGCGGCCCTCCTGCTAGACTATGGGGTGAATACTTTAATGTCAACCCAGCACATGTAATGCCCTACAGAGTATAATCTTATTGGCCCGTGATTTACTCAAGTCCCACCTTCCCATCAAAGACAGCCAATAGAAACACACCTACTACGCTCCAACATTGCATAAACGAAACGCAGGCCCTTCCGAGGAGTATCAGTCACATTACACACACCTCGGCTTCGTTTCCATAAACATCAACTACACAGCATGTGACAGTATTTTTTTGTTGTTGCCAAGATTCACAATTATGATACTTAACGTAAGATTAATAAGCAACCTAAGTGGTTGTTTACGTGTCTTGCAGTCGTCAATGTGTAGCTCAGCTCACGTTAATCGCAAAATGGAGTGTTGACATAACCTACATAGCAAAGCCAGCCCTAAGAGAAAGGTGCACATCATCAGAAAATACAATTAATCGGTGACAGCTGACACATTAGACAACATTTAGTCCCCAATGCACCGCCTGTTACAGTTATGCAAATGTACATATACAAAATGTGTCCCGTAGACCTGCAGTCACGTTAGCCAGCGAGCTATTCACGGTCTAGCCAGCCAGGACCGAGCCAGACGAGAACTCCGTGACCATTGAAATTCTAAGTATTTCATCATGATTGCAAAGTAAACACTGTGCTCAAATGTAACACTATGCAAGATAGAGCTACTTAAATACCTTCGCGGACTGAACAGGTCGTCCATGTCGGCGGGTTTTATGATGTGCCTTAATGTTGTCACTGTGCAGCGGTCGATACAAACTATGCGATTCCCCTATTTCATACTCCTCAAAATGGAGGCTATGGTAGTGGATTCTTTCCCCTGCCGCTAAGCTGTGCCCTCACGCTCGGCTCTCAAACTTCTGCTCCGGGGGGGAACTGAGCATGTGTGATCATCCTGGGGTAACTGAGCATGTGGGATCATCCTGGGGGAACTGAGCATGTGTGATCATCCTGAAGTGTCCACAAAGAAATGCCCCAGCGACCCTATGACAGCTATGCGGGAGGGAGAATTACTGTAGGACCTACTGTACTGTACACAAACACACAAGTGTGTTTACAAGCTGTGTGCAAAGATTTGCTTTAATGAAAACATTTTAAGAACATGCATATCATCTTAAATATTCCATACTGATACTGTAGATATATACAGCATGACAAAGTAAAATCAAAACAAATTTAATTGACATTAAACACTGAAATTAATACATCCAACAGTAAATATAAATACAGTACCAGTGAAAAGTTTGGACACACCTTCTCTGGTAGGTCTACTGTATATGGCTATATATGTTTCAATATATTTCAAGGTAAAGTTTGTTGTCAATTTGCTAGTGGAAATGATCAAGGACACACCATAGTATCATAATAAATCCAAAGTCGTGTAGAAGCTACAGTATGCTTCATTTACATCTTGGAAACACATTGGGAAGGATGCTCCTGTCTTTTCTGATATTGCACAGAAATATGCCTAATTGTAACAATGACAAAAACACATCCTAAGTTACTTTTTTTCCAGGTTCAGATTCAGATCTGTTTGTCACATGCAAATGTACAGTATACAATCACAGAGAAATGTCAGAAATGTGCTCAAAGTTACAGATAATTACAATACACAAATTACACAAGAAATATAATCTATATAATGTGAAACTAAAAGATAAGGTGCTGGTGTGGATATATTATGTATGCTGTAAATATACATGCATAAATAACCCCAGGATGGGGGGCATGGATGTATTTTGTACATGCTATATTTATAGCTAATATTTATGATATTTATGGATTTAGCGAAGTGATACCTATAGTTAAAAGTCCCAAAGCTGTTAGACTGAATATCAGCACTCATGGAATGCCTCTTGTTCAATCAAATTGTTTGGTCGGAACTAGCTGTTGTATAAATGTTCAATAAAGGCTATCCTTGTAATGATGAAGCAAAGTTTATTCATATAATGTTCAATGTTTGGTTTCTGTATAATGATCCTCAAAGGCTCCACTACATACACTATATGGACAAAAGTATTGGGACACCTGCAGTACACATTACAGCTACAGGAACTTTTATGACATCCCATTCTAAATTCATAGGCATTAATATGGAGTTGGTTCCCCCTTTGCAGCTATAACAGCTTCCACTCTTCTGGGAAGACTTTCTACAAGATTTTTGAGTCTGTCTGTGGGAATTTTTGCCCATTCATCCAGAAGAGAATTTGTGAGGTCAGAGTGATGCTGGACGAGAGGGCCTAGCTCGCAATCTCTGTTGTAGTTCATCCCAAAGGTGTTCGATGGGGTTGAGGTCAGGGCTCTGTGCGGGCCAGTCGTTCTTCCACACCAACCGCACACAACCATGCCTTTATGGACCTTGCTTTGTGCACTGGGGCACAAAGAACAAGACATTTGAACCCCTCCAATAAAAATTACAGTGCAATTATTTAATTTTAAGCAAATTTGTTTATTAAACTGCATCTACATAGAACCTTTGTTGTTCACACCTAGTGCAAGGGTTACACAAATACGTTTCTATATATTCAAATACAGTATCAGCTGAACTACCCCAAATGTGCCAAACAAGTCTCAGTTTAAAGTGCCTTCCTCTCAGCAGTCTGTTTCATCATAAGTAGTTAAGTTTAACAAGGCAATACATGTAATTACTTCTGCTTGATGATAATGACAATGATGAGCTCTTTATTTGGTAATGCTTATTCAAGGTTAAGTGCTTGTGTGACTCAGCTCTAGTTTATCAGCGGGTTCCTGAAGTTTTTCCCGGCAAAGCGAGCCTTGTCTCCTAACTCTTCTTCAATTCTGTGAGTGATGGAAAGAGATTGAAAAAGTGAGTTAAGCAGGCTTTGGCGAGAGGGTTAGGGTTTAGAATTCAGACACTTTTTTCTTTTCTTTTTACACAATTGAGCATTTGCAACTGAACGGGCTTGAATCTATTGCAAAGATGGTTAAGATTTAAGATGGTGACAATGAAAATACACAATGAATACCAGACTGGCCTACACGTAAAATCAATACAGTATCACGGAACAAAAATATTGCGATGTATTGCTGTGTCGATTTTATTGCACAATCCTAAATTGGAGTACTGCCCAAAGGAGCACGTTACACACTCGCACAGCCTGACGTAGATACTCTGTGGGATACACTTGTCTTGAGTATGAACTGGAGAATGTGTAAAGAGAAAGATCCAGACACGGTACTCAATGACAAGTTTCACTTATGTAGGCCTGTGCCTGACATAGCCGAGTTAGTTAGAAACTTTTATCCCACCAGGCTGAATTATTATTGGTTAAGATGTTAAGTTAATAAAAAAATATTTAATCATGTGTTATTTCCCCTTTCTGACATTGACAACCTCAACATCTGACGAACATCAAAAGCATTTGATTAGAGCTATATTTGACAAAAAACAAAATTGCCTTAAACCATGATAGGATTTCTGACTGCCTTAATTTCAAGATGTGCAACTGCAGTGTAGACATACACCACTAAGTATGATACAGTCACTTTGACTTATTTTTTGAAGAAAATCACCTGAGAAGTTGGTTGTACTTCGCCAGACGCTCAGAGCGGCAAGGTGCGCCAGTCTTGATCTGGAAATACCAAAAGTTGATGTTACCGATACAGAAATAGTAACAGGCTTGCTGCTCTGTTCATTGATCTCAGTCTTACCTGTCCAGTGCATAAGCCCACCACCAAATCAGCGATGAACGTGTCCTCTGTCTCCCCTGAACGATGGCTAACCATCACTCCCCAGCCACTGGACTGGGCCATCTTACACCTGAAAGGAATTCACTGAGGATTAGAAACGTGGCAATGTTTTGTTTTCAGTAGACAAAAGCTCAAACATTTGAGTATGACAAAACCAGACCTGTGCCGAATACTTGTCTATGCTTGATTGTTAGTTTGGCACAATGGAACCAATGGGTTGCTTCCAAAAATCTCAACCCCCACCCACCTGACAGACATCTGGACAGACAAACAGAGTAAAACTTACGCCTGAATTGACTCGGTAATGGAGCCAATCTGATTGACCTTCAGCAGGAGACAGTTGCAGGCCTTGTCCTCCACGGCTTTAGCGATGCGTTTGGGATTGGTCACTGTGAGATCATCTCCAACAACCTGGATGTCCGTGCTGCCAGTGAAGCTGGACCATGCCGCCCAGTCGTCCTGGTCAAAGGGGTCCTCAATGGATACAACTGAGAAACAATGAAAACATATGAAGTCAAAGCTTAGTCATTTATTTCAATAGCCAACTTTCAAAAGAGTTCAAAGCAATGTGTGGCATATAAATAAATATAATTAAATGATGTATATAAATTATAATGAGGGTACGTCTCCACTAATATGTAAAGGAACAGGTAAAAAGAGAGTGGAGGAGGGACACCTGGGTAATCCTTGACAAAGCTCTTGTAAAGGTCAGCCAGCTCATCTGGTGTGATGTATCGGCTTGGGTCATCAGGGGACTTGAAATCCAAATCATATTTGCCATCACGGTAGAATTCAGAGGCTGCCACATCCATGCCAATTACAATCTCATCTGTGTATCCTGCTTTGGCAATGGCCTCTTTCAGCAGCTCCAGAGCTGGGGAAACACATATTTCAAGAATGGAATATGGATGTGTGCATTCAAAGATTATAGGCATTATAATTGGTATTGTGAAGTGGACTAACACAGTGTAATTCAGTTGCATTTCACAACTGCCTGACTTGATCGTTTCTCTCTCATACCTTCCTGGTTCTCAAGGATGTTCGGAGCAAAGCCACCCTCGTCACCCACATTGGTGGCATCCTGGCCATACTTCTTCTTGATGACATTCTTGAGATTGTGGTAGACCTCAGCTCCAATGCGCATGGCGTCCTTAAAGGTACTAGCACCCACGGGCAGGATCATGAACTCCTGCATTGCAAGCTTGTTACCTGCATGAGATCCTCCATTGATCACGTTGAAGGCCTGGAACAGAAGAAAACCCAACAGAGGAAATGTAACTTCAGACGATCAGATCACAAGTGGACAGCGAGACGCATCGTCGTTTACACCTGTATCTATCATGCGTCTCCAAATGTGTCCAGCTGACCACTTGTGTTCATATAGTAACCATAGTAGCTCACTCATTCCTGCGTGCGTGCCTGTCACACAGCTGTTTCATGTACAAATCAATAAGTCAGTCAACAGTCAGTTTGACTTCAAGCATTTTTTTATTTTTTTTTAAGTGCACATGAAATCAACCGAAGATGTTTGAAGAACTAATGTACATAATAGGACTATTCCAGGTGTTTCGATTGATAGGAGAAGTCATTTGCAACTTGCAAAAGAGTGCAGGATAAGGTGAAAAAGGAGAAATATTCTCCTGCATTGATGACATGTTTTCCTGTGACATGTGGTCAAATGCGTCCCAGACCACCTTGGCAAGTGGTTTGAGTAAACTAGAGCAGATTCAACTTGGCGCTCGGGTGAGAACAAGGTCATATGAGTCTCTCAGGTGCTCCTGGGGTTTGGGAGGGAAACTTCAATGCAAAAACAGCAGGTCTCCAGGGACTCAAAACCAGAAGGCGAGGAAGGTAGGAGAAAAAAGCCTTAGACCAGTGCGGTCGAAACATGTTGGTTTTTAAGATTTTTAGCCCAAGATGACTGAATAAAGGCTTTTTTCTCCTACCTTCCTCGCCTTCTGTTTTTGAGTGCCTGGGGACCTGCTGTTTTTGCATTGTGGTTTGAGTAAACGTTTCACAATGTGTTTTGGCGGTCGTTTACACTTGTATTTAGCACTGCTCACAAAACACATTTTAAAACCAAGTCTAAACAGTAAATAAGTAATCAAATTTAAAATTCTAGAGCCTATGTTGCTTAATCAACCATGACTGAATTTAAGGCCTTACCGGCACAGGCAAGATAACCTCTGGGTTCCCAGCAAGGTCAGCAATATGGCGATACAGGGAGACTCCTTTCTCTGCTGCACCAGCCTTGCACACAGCCAGGGACACACCCAGAATAGCATTCGCTCCCAACTTGGCTGATGGGGGTTAACAAGTTAATAAAAGACAAAATTGAAGTACATAGGACCGTAACACTTCCAAATTGTTCTGTACCTGTGCATGTAATAAGGAATAAATGTAATGATCCTGATAACCACATCAAACAAAACTGGCTGTTGTAATATGAAACATGACTTACACTTGTTCTCAGTGCCATCCATATCCAGCATCATCTGGTCGATTTTCACTTGGTCGACCACAGAAACATTCTGAGATGGAGAAGATGGTAAGGGGAGGTGGGAGGGAACAGATTACATCTGAAGCCACTGTCACATATTCTAAATGAGAAACTAGAAATAACACACCAACATGTAAACTAGAAATACAGCCTTGGGGTTGTATGCCTCTGCCAACAAGTCAAGTTGCAGTTTACATCCATGTCTGTCCAGAAAGTCTTTATAGAACATGTATAATTAATGTGATTAGATGATTTTCTCAGCTGTAATGGTAAGCAAAACATTATGCTCATGTCAAATTGAAGTTGACCTTTAAACTTTGGATATACAATCTCTTCATTATTTTATCTTATTAGACATTTGTATGAAATGTTATCATAATAAACGTAGGAATTCTTGATTTATGGCCAAGACCACCAAAATCTAATCAGCTCGTCTTCAAGTCCAAGTGGACGTTAAGGACAAATTTGAAGAAATTCCCTCAAGGCATTCCTGAGATATCACGTTCCAGAGAATCAGACAGACATGAGGTCACAGTGACCTTGGGACGGACGTGAAGTCACAGTGACCTTGGGACGGGCGTGAGGTCACAGTGACCTTGACCACCAAAATCGAATCAGTTTATCCTCGAGTCCAAGTGGACTTTTAGGCCAAATCTGAAGAAATTCCCTCAAGCCATTCCTGAGATATCACGTTCACCAGAATGGGATAGACGTGAGGTCACAATGACCTTGGGACGGACGTGAAGTCACAGTGATCTGCACCTTTGACCACCAAAATCTTATCAGTTCGTCCTTGAGTCCTAATGGACGTTTTGGCCAAATTTGAAGAAATTCCCTCAAGGCATTCCTGAGATACAAAAATAATACAACTTTACCTGACCAACGAGTGCAGGTGCAATAATTGAATTTATGTGCTCCACTGCTTTTGAGACACCTGCGAGGACAAAAAACATTACTGGGCAAGAAATTAAGAGACACTTACAGGGCATAAAGTGAAATACATATTGAATCATGCAAATTCCAACTCAAGTCTGTATAAACATAAACCAAGATTTCATTTATGAACATTCATGCTGTAAGTATTCAATGTTGTGTTAAAATTCCTAGTTTAAATTCAAGGGTTGTTGCAATCCACATGCTGCACTAATTTAGCTCATTCCTTACTCAACCGGCACAACATACCTGGCAGACCATAAAAAGCATTCCATTGTTACAGTATGTACAGTATACATTATTACCTGAAGGTGACAAAACCTTACTAGCTTACAAAGCCTTTTTGAAACCTGACAGGGGATAGGGAGATAGCAAGAAAAAGACAATAAGGAAGGGAAGAGAGAGTAAAGATAGCAGCTAGCCTCCCAAAGTTTTCACATTGAACAGTGAACCCAGAGACCCCCATTATCAATCAGATTGAGAGGTCTGAACTACACGTTCCTACACGTAGCCTCGTGAGATCCTCACATTCTGTTTCTCTCGCAAATCAGTCTGGGTACTCTCTATAGAGATCCGTTTGTGCGAGATCAGAAAACGATCTTGTCAATCAGTGTTGGTTCTGAGGAATTTGAAATACAAAAAGCTATACTGAACAGGTTTAGATTGTGATGACGGGAGGAGCAGTTAAAGTTAGCGTGTGATAGATAATTCATCCAGTCACCTGCCCTTTTCAAAACAGTTTCCAACGGAGAGTTCCCAGATTGTTATGCAAAGCAAATCATCTGGTGCGTCAGGTTAACACGTATACTCATTTAATTTCATTTCAAACCTTTATTTTGACTCGTAAAAGCACTGAGGTTTCCCTCATTTTCAGGGTTGACGAGTTCACAATACACAAACAAAATCCTACTATACAGGTGCATCTCAGAAAATGTGAATATTGTGGAAAGTGCATTATTTTCTGTGATTTAATAAAAAAAACTTTCATATATTATAGAATCATTACACATGTAGTGAAATATTTCAAGGCTGATTGCCTCCATGCCACGCTCCACGTTAATGCAGTAATTTGTGCAAAAGGAGCCCCCAAGTATTGAGTGTATAAATGTATGTGTTTGTGTAATGGATCTAGAATACATGAAAGTTTCACTGTTTGAATTAAATTAGAAAGAAAATAATGGACTTTTTCACAATATTCTAATTTTCTGAGATGCACTTGAGCATTACATTTTATATCCCAGACCTACTCTTTATTACTAAACCAGGAGGGATATACAAACCTTTCCCAAGATAGCGTGACTTGTCATTGTCCCTCAGCTCCAGGGCCTCATAGATGCCGGTAGAGGCACCGCTGGGTACAGCTGCTCTGAACAGCCCTGAGAGACAGAGATATGAGTGATACAAGAATTCAATTAATACAGTGAAAATTATCAATTGGAAATAACTCGCCTACAACTAATTCGCTATTTGTATGGGAAAACATTACCCTGCCTGATATGGTATATGGAGAATATGGATGAACATGTGTTTTTCTGTGTAGCCTACATTTCCTGCGTACAATGTTATGCCAATAGCACATACCTTTGTCAGTGTAGAGATCAACCTCGACGGTGGGGTTTCCACGGGAATCAAAGATCTCCCTGGCATGGATCCTGAGGATGGACATGGTGTAGGATCTGGGGAATAGAGAGTCCTGTCAACCCTATACTGTACCAGATAGTCTGTGCTTTCAACAAGAAAACCTGATTGTGTAGAGTAGGCTACTCAGTCGACATCATAATTTATTTGAGTCAATACCAAATCAAGGCAAGGCAAGGCAAGTTTATTTATATAGCACATTTCAGCCACAGGGCAATTCAAGGTGCTTTACATGAGACAACATCAGCCTCAATACAACCAAGAGACAACATCAGCCTCAATACAACCAATTAATGTTCAAGGACAGATAGCTATCTCTAACTTTAAGTTGGATCTGAGGAGTGATTAACGTCGTTACCCATCTGAGTTGCTTTGACTGTGGTTAAATAATTGATTTTGATTAACACTAGCTTCCCAGCGGCTTAAGTTAACTTAGTCCAACGTGACTCTGACCTACAAGCTTCGTTTAGCTAGCAACTAATTGGATTATGACCCGTCAGCTGTTCTGATCAGGTTAATAAACATGACATGGCACATACAGTGCAGGTCAACATTTCTCTGATTCCGTTTCATTTTGTATACTGGCTTTCGCTCAGTGACCCTTTCCCCTAATCAGTGCACCGATGACGTTAAGTGCACGTACGTCAGACAGAGCAGACATAAGTAACTAACTTAGTTGAAGATCAATAAAACACCATAAAACTCGAGGTCAACTCCTAGACGCGCCTTCATGAAGCAATGTTATGATACATCTAAAAAAAATGTCTCAGGTGAATCCTGTCACTTACCTTGAAAGCTAGGAGAACAGTGAAGGTGAGAGGAAGGGCAGATCCAGCGCCTGTTGTCTGGAAAGCTGTGCAACACTGTGAAGTTTGAACCACCCTAGCCTTCTTCTTCTTTGGGGTTTATGGCGGATCGCAACCAGCTTAGAAGTGCATACCGCCACCTACTGTACAAGAGTGTGTGATATCATGTCATATCTTAGATCCTATCCTTTTCAAGAGCCCCGTGACACCCAAGAATGTGAAAAGTGCCTCTATTATAGGGTTTATTATAGGGTTATCACACATAGTGGAAATTGTTCCCTGCATTTAATCCATCCCAAGCCGTCCTCCAGGAGCAGCCAGGAACAGTGGGTAGCCATCATTCCTGGCACCCGGAGACCAAGTCCAAGTGCTCAGTCCAGGTCTTGGTCAGGGACCTCTGTTGGGTTCTTAGGGAAGGAAACCCTTGCAAACACGGGGAGAACATGCAAACTCCAGGAGACCTTCTTGCTGTGAGGTGACAGTACAAGGTACTGCGCCACCATGCCACACGTGAGCGATTTGGTATTTCAGTGTCTTGCTCAAGGGCTTCGGCACACTCCGGAAGTTGTTGTGGTGGTGGTGGTGGTGGTGGTGGTGGTGGTGGTGGTGGTGGTGGTGGTGGTGGTGGTGGTGGTGACCCGGAAGCGGCTCTTCTTTTTCTACGGTAGCCTCCAAACTCAGTCAAGACCTCCCAAAGTTCAAGCGGAAGTTTACAAACGTATGTACTGCAAGTGAAAATAGTTCTTTGCTAAATGATAAATAAAAACCGAAAATAGGGCATGTGAATATGTTCACGAATACGCCAACGTGTCCGTATTTCACACTAAAATCATCGTCATTGTCATCATGCAGTCATTATTTAGGAATGGAGAATGGTGCGGTTCATTGACCATTTATAAACAATTGTGGGCGTTAATTAGGGTTTGACCAAGACGCATGCTCACATGCGCCAAGTTTAGGGTTGATTGTGATTTATAATGGGAAACTGGCATTGAACTGAAGTCGATGTAGGACGTGATATGCTCTCGCTCTCTCTCTCTCTCTCTCTCTCTCTCTCTCGTGTAAATAACCACTAGTTCAAAGGTTGTTGTTTCACCTAGTGAAGGCATGGGTTGAAGGGGACTTTGAAAACGGTAACACGCAGATAGCAGGAGGAGTCTCAATTGAATCTGATTGGGCCAGAGAGGAGGAGGATCTTCTGTCGCCTACGTCCGCTGAGTCAGACCAGGGTGAAATTGATTTTTAATTGATAATCTAATATTATTGGTATTATACAATAATGTATCGATCCTATTCATTCAGATACAGGCTATAAATCAAATGCCATTCTTACAAAGACAAAACAATTATCATCACTCACTGATTCCTTACCCCCGTATTGAGGATGCATAACCAAAAACAAAAGGGGTGGATTAAAGGAGTAGTAAAGGGAAAAATCATGTTTAGCCCTGTTTTAAGGTTAAGGTTTTAAGGTTACTTAAATATTGTTATTGTTTATGTTGCGAGGCTACCTAGTTTGCGGAGGTTTACACACGTATGTGCTGTGACGCAATAGTTCTATGCTAAATAATTAAAAAGCCCTTTCCAGATGAACTAGAATCTTACTTTATGGCGAATTTTATGTCAGAACGCCAACTAACACCTCGGTGAGTTTCTTGTCTTTGAAATTGAGAGTTTAACATGTTTTTTGAATGATTTTTCAAGGTGCCCACCCACATCCATTGTATGACCAAAACGGTGGTAGAGCAATTATCAGACTTTCTCAAAAGTGCTAGTTTTGTCAACGTTTTGATCTGAACCATTGTATATGATCATAAGTAACCATAAAACAGGGATAAACATGCATTTTCCCTTTACTACTCCTTTAAAACAGGGCTAAACATGATTTTTCCCTTTACTACTCCTTTAAGGGTGAAGGAGGGGGGGTGAGACAGATTAAAAGGGACCTATGGCTTTTCTCCAATAGACCCACATTATAACATCATTATCATCTACTTTAGTCAGAAATAGTTACAACAACAAACATAGCCTAATGATAATTACTAGGCCTACTATGGGTTCTTAGTAGCCTATATCATACAATAAAATCACAACCATCCTCACTGTTTAGTGTTGTGGCTGGCCAATTCCTTTGGTAAATTATAGCCACTGTCGAGCTTTTAACACACCTTTATCATAGATCCAGGCAGATGAACATTATTCTAAGACTCATATTAAGGGAAGATGGTTTGTTCTCAAATACAGCTAGGACCTCATTGTCCCTCTATTCAATTAAACTGTATTGCACAGTTCCAGATAAATAAAAAGAAACATATAGGCATACTTTCCCCCTTCCCTTGGTGCAGCACACGCCAATTAGGCTCGGCATACAGGTGTAGCTTAACTAACAATCAGTGATGATTGTCAATCAAAATCAGTTAGAGCCTATCAGTAATATGTCGGTGCTCCAGCAGGTGCGCAGTGGCTGCTCTATAATGTCTATAATGACTTGCTTTTTGTTTTAATGCTTTTAATTTGTCCTGCCTTTTGTTTTAAATGTCTTTAATGTCTTGCTTTTTGTTTTAATGCTTTTAATGTCTCATGTAAAGCACCTTGAATTGCCCTGTGGCTGAAATGTGCTATATAAATAAACTTGCCTTGCCTTGCCCTATCTTTGCCAGCAGGTGTCAGTAGCGAACAAAGCATTAATGAGGCTTCGAGTAAATGGATCTTTTTGCGATATAATGTTCCTAAAAGGCTCGGTGTTTCAGAAAGTAGGTACTAGTAGTAGTACTAGTAGTACTAGTACCTAGTATTGGGACGTACTACAGCCCTTTTTGCGATTAGGAACGCAGCGTCTTGCCTTTGGTAGCAAAACCGGAAATGCCCAGAAGGCTGGTCCAAAAAAAGCAACCCTCGGTCGCCATTTTCAAAACGCTGAAGCTTTATTGCGCCGTGTAAAAAACACAGTTGTTCATCGATGGGGTTTAAATAAAGAGCCGGATCATTTGAATAACAGTCAAGGTAAAGAAAGCGAGGAGCTGTTTGTTACATTTAAGCTGTCTTGAAAATAAACATTTCATCTTTTACCCATGGACATTTTCGTGACCTTATTCCACTGTCCTCTAGACTTGCTCCTGTGCTAACGTTAGCTAAGATTTATCCAGCTAGAACTATGTAGCTAGCTAGCTAGATGACTAGAACTGTAATGTTCTTGCCATTTTCATTTTACCAAAGTTAGTGATTCTTGAACTCTTCACGTGACTCAGGGCTAAGCTTCAAAAGCCCAACAAGGCACTTAGTGTTCATAATACTAGACACCAGTCTTCTGTCTATTTATAACATGACCTCTGCAGAGAAAACGCATACAATGTCAAAGGTGTTCTTGGGCAAGACACTGAATCCCAAATTGCTCCCAATGAGCAGGCTAGTGCTCATTGGGAGCAATGACAGCTGGTTGCCATTTGTGTGTGAATGGGTGTCAGGGCATAAGTCCATTTACCATACAATGCAGCTCAATGCTTGTCTCATTTCCCCTCAAATTCCTTTACAGACATAGACATGGAGCTACCCAACTACAGCAGACAGCTGATGCAGCAGCTCCGTGCCCTGAGGAAGGAGGGACAGTTCTGTGACTGCACCATCCTGGTGGGGGACAGTCCCCACCAAGCCCACAAACTGGTTCTGGCCGCCTCCAGTCTACTCTTCAGGTGTTTGAGTTTTGTTGTTGTTGTTGTTTTGGATGGGATCAATTCACCTTTCGATTCATTTCAGTTGAATGGGGCATTAGAATTTGACCTCACCTTGCTCCGAATGAAGTTTAGTACCTACAACCCTAGGCATTACAGAGATAAAATCGACATAACTTATTACAGTAATATAATTATTCCTAATTATTACACTAATATAACATTATGCCTAGCGCAGCTAATGCACTCTTACACATGCCCAGTAGTACAACACCACCTATACTAACCAACTAGAACCCTAACCCCTGCCTCTCCCAGGTCTCTCCTGGAGGGATCCGACAGCATCTCCATCGACACAGCCGTGGTCTCAACCCAGGAGTTCTCCTGCCTGCTGGACATGGTGTACACTGGGAAGCTGCCCCCGGGGAAACACAACTTCACCCGCATCATTGCAGCAGCGGACAGCCTGCAGATGTTCGATGTGGCCGTGGGCTGTAAGAACATCCTCACCAGCCTGATGAAGCAGTCCACCACCACTACCTCCATCACCACCCAAACACAGATCAAGCTCCAGAGTCAGGGGGCTGAGCTGACGACCTCCCCCGAGAAAGTGGCTTCTAGCCTGGGGAAGGATGATGTCAGAACTGGAGTTCATGTGGAGAGAGAGATGGAGAAGGTGGATGAAGGTGGGGGCTCAGAGGGTGGAGTGGACAAGGAGGACCCACAGGATGAGATGATGGAGAAAGAAGATGATGATGGTTTGCCCTGTAAACGAGCTCATCTACAGCTCCTAGAATGCACAGGTGGGTTTCAATCAGGGGATCAATTCCATTCACCTTCATTTATACTACAAATGAAAAAAACAAGATACTGTTCACCTTTTACACTGTCTTTTCTACTTTGTCATGGCTAGATGAGTCTGGAGGAGCAAAGTCCCAAACTAGTGTATCTCCAGCTGAGAAGACCAGCTCCACTGTGCCTGTAGAAGAGGGCATAGAGCCCAGTGTGTCTGCTGAAGATGGGAATGGATCCAGCCTCCTTCTGGATCATTCCTCTGAGCTGACAGAGCTGCTCACTGAGGTCCCCTGCATCACAGAGCTGCTGGCCCAGGCAGCAAACACCAGTTTGGCGGAACAGGAGAGAAAGGTACAGTACACACACACACAAACACACACACACACACACACACACACACACACACACACACACACACACACACAACCCGATAAATAACAGGACGATTTCTGTCAATTGTCTCTGCAAGGTGGTGTGTGAGTGTTGCAAAGGCGGAGAGCCAGGCCTGGCGATACAGAGGCTAATGGACAGAGTCAGGGAGGGGATCGTGAGTGAGGGGGTTCTGCTCAAACTGCTCCACGTTGTCCATGAGACGGCCAGCTCTCCTTCACCACGCCTCCTCCGACTGCTGGAGGAGATAGAGACCGAGGAGGGGGGCGCCATGGACACTGGAGGTAACCCTACAGTAGGTGCATGTTGTGGCCAATGGGATTGTCTGTGTTTGTATGTGTGATCCATTCATCCATCAGTCTTCCATCTGCTTCTTGTATCTGTCTTTTCAACATATTGAAAGTCTTGTCAATCAGTCTATCTTGCCATGACCTCCAGGCTTAGATGCTGAGGAGCACGAGGACCAACCCCAGTCTTCCGGTAACGCAGATGACAAAATCAACGATGAAGAGGAGGGCAATGAGAAAGAAGAAGGGCAGGAAAACAAAGAGGAAGCAGTAGAAGAAGGAGACAGAAAAACCCGGGCCAGAGCGAAGCAAACCCCTTCCTCCCAGCCTTACTCCTGTCGCTGGTGCTCTAAAGCGTTTGCCTACAGGTGTCGTCTGGTGGCGCACGACAAGAGCTGCTCTCTGAACCAGGAGGTCAAGCAGCAGTGCCCTCAGTGCCCAGAGGTGCTGCCCACGTTGCGGGCACTGCATCGCCACCGTACCCAGATTCACCTCGAGACTGCTCGCGTCAAGAGGAAGGTGGCGTGTGACCTGTGTGGTCGAACCTTTGCCCACCCCTCAGGTGAGAGATGGCAAGGAGCTGGTTCTGGTCCTGTGCCAGTTTACTAGTTTTGGGGAATTTGTATTATTAGCGCCCCATGGCTAGGTCAAAAGTATTTAAAATCACTTTTGAATGATTTGAGTATTTGCTGCCTGAAGTGTCAGGTGTGCACGCTTTGCATTTTTGGGACTAGCCCATTACTTATCCATTTCTTAAATGATTTCAAATAGTATTACGAACCCAAGTCGGTGGAGCTCTACCCGGTACCGTTATAAACTATGAACTCCAACAACTGAGCAGGTCATCATGTTATTGGACAATTTCTTTACTGATAAGAATTTTAGGTATGCTTTATGATACTTTTTAAATTCTATATTGCATTGTATTCTATCATATTCAGGAATGCTGTACCACAAGCGTACAGAGCACTTTGAAGAGAAGCCGTTTGCGTGTGAGGAGTGTGGGGCCAAGTTTGCAGCCAATTCCTCTCTGAAAAACCACATGCGTCTGCATACAGGGGAAAAACCCTACCATTGCAAACACTGTGCTATGAGCTTCAGTGTGGCTGCGGCGCTAGCTTACCACACCAAGAAGAAACACTCTGAGGGTAGGTGAAGACGTAAACAAGCGTTTTACACACACACACGCACACACACACTGAGGATGTCTCCTCAAAACCCACTTCCCCTTAAAGTCGCACTGAAATGAAAAAAGCATTCTGTCCCATTTTGGTTCACATAATTAGTCATAGTGTTCACCTATTCAACGTTGTATGACAATTTTTTATATCAAAGTATATAAAGTCTTACTTCCTGGAAAACGGTAGGTCACGTTCAATGACGACAACAGTACCTTAGATTTTAGGCCAATAATCTCACGACATCCACCCGTCAATCAACGCTATCCTTCTATCGAATCTGTCTAAAGTTCTTAAAACCCGTCCACTTGTCAATGTTCCAATCAAATTCCTCTAAACATATGTCCCACCCTCATAGCTTGTTTGCGTCGGAAATACGTCAAACTACGGAAGTTAGATGATCTCAAACATCCGTTTCAGTGCGACTTTAATGTGTGTCAAATGTATACATACTGTGTGTGTGTGTGTGTGTGTGTGTCTTCCTAGGTAAGATGTATTCGTGTCAGTACTGCGAGGTTGTCTTTGCCCAGTCCATCGAGCTGACCCGTCACGTCCGAACACACACGGGGGACAAACCCTACGTGTGCCGTGAGTGTGGGAAAGGCTTCAGTCAGGCCAACGGGCTGTCTGTCCACCTCCAGACCTTTCACAGTGAGTACTACACCTGTCTGTCCACCTCCAGACCTTTCACAGTGAGTACTACACCTGTCTGTCCACCTCCAGACCTTTCACAGTGAGTACTACACGTGACATTACACACCGAGGACCTGGACCATGTTCCAAAAACATCATCGTGGTCCAATTCCATATCAATTGAAATCGGATCAATTGCTAGCTTGTGGTTTATTTCTTAATGGATGGCAATATCTTCAAAGCCCGCTCCTTTCCTTCTCACTCTCATTTTCTGGCCCCCGGGTGATTACTGTTTTTTTGCTTCCCTCTGGAATATGTAGGGGTGGGTCGTATGCCCACCTCCCTTGTTCTCTGTAAAGCGCATTGTGTTGCCTCTGGGTATGAAATGCGCTATACAAATAAAGCTTTGATTGATTGATTTTCTCTTTCTATATCTTTAGTAAATCTCTCTCATTCTCCCCCCTCTTGCTCCCTTCATCTCAGACATCACAGAGCCCCATGACTGTCACAAGTGTCGTCTAAGTTTCTCCTCGCTGGAGGACCACAGGAAGCACATACAGGAGTGCCACCCCAAAGAGTTCCACCAGTGCCCCCTGTGTCAGAAGACCTTCAGTAGCGCCGCCCTGCTGGACAAACACAAGGCCAGCCACACAGGCAGAAAGCCCTTCAGCTGCAAACTCTGCAATAAGTCCTACCAGGTTATAATAACATTTTATGTATGGGAGAAACTAATCTAATGTGAATATAATTGTGATATTGGACATGGGGTTACACGTATACTCTTAAACCTCTTCTGTGGCTCTTGATGAAGTGACTACGAGAGATGTTTGTGTTAAGGAGACACACACACTCACACTCTCACCTCTCCACTCACTTGCTCATCACAGCAACTGTCAGGTCTGTGGTACCACAACCGGACGACCCACCCAGAAGTGTTTGCGAGTCAGAGCCACAAGCAGCTCAAGACCCTGGTCCAGTGCAGCGCCTGCCTCCGATTCTTCCCCAGCACCAGCAGCCTGGCCAAGCACCAGAGGGCCGAACACCCAGGTGAGGATCGCCCCGTTTAGTTAGGGCTTTTTAGAAAATGTTATAACCATCTGTGGAAAAAATGCGTAATAGCTTTCTTCACCAATGTGTTCATATATAGGTGTCTACTAACACCTCTCAATTTATTCCAACCCAGAAAGGTCCAGGCTTCAAGTTTTCTGTTTTCAGATCTCATTAGTTCGAATATAAAGTCTGACAAGAGTCTAATTTGTGTTAGTCTAATTTAGTGTGTTAATTTATCCCCCTGCATGCTTGTGTAGATGTAACTATATTAACTAGAGCAATCAATTCAGCCCAATGTAACTCTAATCTGTTCCATTGATTGAGTGAGAAGTATAAACAAGACTTCAGATACTTATTATTTAAGGCTTGATGTTGGCCTGCTGGGTTCTTTTTTTACATTTTGGATTTTCTTCTTTTTCATTCCAACAGGCATCATTGATGTGGATGACCAGGTGATTGGGAATACAGACCTGCCTCCGGGTAAGAGCAGTCCTGCCATACTAAGATCACACACACTGTACTCTCATACAGTAATCATCATGGATCATCCGTGTATGTACAGCATGTTTTCCTATGTGTCTTTGTGATTGTGTGTGCACCTATATCCCTGTGTGTGTTCCTCTCAACCCTCATCTATATCTCCAGACTCCAGGACGGTGAGATGCCTGTACTGCCCTGCTCTGTTCCCCAGCGAGGAGGAGATGCAGGAGCACATCACCAGCGAACACGTCATCCAGGAGAGGGAAGCATTCGGCTGCTCTCTCTGCCCCCTGGTCTGCACCTCCCAGCTGGAGCTCCAGGAGCACCTCCTCTCCTGCCACATAGGGGTGCTAGAGCAGGGGGAGGAGGGAGGGGAGGGGGCCTCCACATCCCAGACGGCAAGGCTTATAAATAGATCACAGACCTTTTTAAATGCTCCAAAAAATGTGTCCTTGCCTTGAGCTACGTTAACATTCTTGCTTGCCACTGCGTTGCTCTAACCATGCAAGTGATTTTTTTTCAAGAAGGGATGCATTGTAAGGGGGCTCTTGGATAAAAATTCTGATCCAGTAGTTGAAGCTAACTGAAAGTGATTTGTCTAAGTTCTGTTGTTTTAATGTCTTGTCACCAGACAGAGGACCAGGACAACCGGGAAGAGCAAGTGATCTCCTTGGACCAATCACAGCTGGGCGGGTCTCAGCAGCAGGTGTACGTCACCCTGGGAGACGGGGATGAAGGTCAATCCTCCTCGGAGGTCGTGGCGGTCAATATGGAGGACCTACTCAACGGAACAGTTACCTTTATCTGCAGGGATGGTCAATGACTCCTGAACTATGACCCCTAACCTTTGCCTGAAGCTCTCCTACCTCTCTGCTGTCTTTATTTATCTCTGAAGTAACGCCAGTGGATTGTGTACCTCTACACAGCTTATTATTATAAATATTAATATTATTAATATATTTTTTTTTTTTACAAATGATCAAGTCAAAGGAAGAGAATGCAAACAAATCCACAAATTGTGCTTTAAGCACATACAGTATTGTCACATGCAAAATGTAAGAAAATTAAGCACCAGAGAGGTTAACATCTACCGGTATCATTTCAGCCATCATTGTACTTCTAGTATCAAGTATTTCTGAAGCTAAGGAGTTCTGTGAATGGGTGTCAACAATAAACCACAATGATCTTTTCATTGTGCAACATGTGCTTTATGAGTTTTGATACTGCAAACTAAATTGAGATACAGAATTCACTAGGTGCAGTCAGAGAGCAAATAATTGGTATGCTGTAGGTATTCTCAGATTACTTTAGCAAACTCAAAATTTCACTGTATGATGATAGCCTCACCTTATTTTTTATGTATCATTGTATCCAAACTTAGCACTAAGTCTTTGACACAAGATTCAAGATTTCTTTACACATACATTACATGTGACAAATACAGTTACAGTGAAATGTTGCTGCCTGCTCCAAGATTATAGCGATTAATATAATGCTCAATACAGATAAACTCCAATACTTAAATTACAAATTTACAAATAACTCTAAATATACCACAGCAGGGTCACCGCCACCCACGGTACACCATGACTAGGACTAGCCAATCACCAGTCACAAATACTCAGCTCATTCAATAAACACACAGGAGTTCATAGGTCACAGTCCTGAGTAGTAGCGTTTAATTTATGAGATGCTCATTCAACAACAGTAAGGATATAAACATTTGAACATAAACATTGTATTATACATATAATTGCAGGTCAAGTATAGCCACACACACGTATCAAGGAAAGCTGTATTAGTGTATTAAATGACAAACTTATAGAGTTTCATCACATCAGCAGCATGATTATTTCTTTGCACCTAAAAAGGTAATCTGTCAGATGCCAGGGCCTCCCAAATCCCTGACACAGACATCAATAATTAAGATAAATAAAACCTGTCAATCATAAAAATGCCATGGTTTTTTAAAGGATTTAGGGCCAAATCCACAAAAGGATTGCATGGCTTTTGCAGCGGCAAAACCTGTGGAAATGACACAAAAAAAATAGCATCCAATCCATGATATTGCGAACTGCACCAATGAGCAAATAGCTTCACAGCTGTACCAGTCTCATTTTAATGTATGCAAATTAGGTAATTCCCTGCACAATTGCCCCAAATAAGCCTTGCGTCTGATCCACAAAGACCATGAGCTAAATGCCACACACGGTTAGAGAGGTGCAAATACCGCTTTTGAAAGGCTGGTATTAATTGCAGCAGTCAGCACACTGTCTCCTTCTGTCTGTCCTCAGAACTTGAGGTTCGATATTGAATTGATATGGGATGATATTAAGGGCGAAACATACATAGAGTAATACATAAGAGCCAGCTGTGATGCAATGCAACAAGCAGAACTGATAATTTTCTGAAAAAAAGTGGAGTCTGTTGTTTTCATTATGAACCAATCTATGTCCTGAAATATTGAGAACTGCACTAACGCTCTATGATATGCATTCCAAAATACGATTTCTCTCAGCTGGGTAAAGATTCTTGATTGCAGTTTGGCTGCATGTCTGCACCTCGTTAGTGAGGACATTCAGCTCTCGGTCTGAACATGTATATGTGTGCTTTCTCTCGGCCATTATCGTGGATATTGTGTTCTTGGCACAAAGCCAATATTTACCACATGACTAATTGCAATCATGGGTGTAAATTGCACACAGGTGGCAAATTTGTGGGCGTGTTTGCCGGGCATATCATTAGAGCAAAATCTTTTGTGGATATTGTGATAAACTGGAGCAGATTGCCATTACAATTGCAATTGCTGTGCTAAATATTGAGCTATTAGCAGGAGCAATCCATTCTTTGTGGATTTGGGCCTTAGTATTTAAGTATAACTACTAGTACCACAGGGATGACATATAAAACCTGAAAATGGAAACAATAGGTAGGTTTTATTGGAAAATGTCACCCCTCATCTTCCTGGGAACATAACATTTATTTTGTCTTAACCTTTACTTATCGAAATTTTATAATGACAAATAATAGAATGGTCCAAACCGTCAAAATAAACTATGACCATTTCGGCATACATATTACTTACTGAGAGATAGAGAAAGGAGCCTAGGCATTGAGCTGGTACAGTAGGTCTATACATCCAATAGGTCTTTGTGCGAGAGGGATTTCTGACAGTTTAAAAATAGACCTGGGTAAGGACACGTCCTCCCTGGGAGAAGTTAATACCTTACAGTGTTAAGGACGGACACACACACACACACAAACATTGTCTCCTATTGATGGCAGAGGACAAGACACCATACTGTAGAACTCAGGTGGAAAAAAAAAACATGAGGTAAAAAAGTGGAGAAGGAAAGAGAAGGGTTGGTATCAGAGGAGCCAGAAAGTCCAGAGTAGTTACTAGTAGCTCTGGGAAACGGGACACTCACCCACCAAAGATGTTGTAAAAATGTAATATGTGGTTTATGCACAGCCACTGCATTATGCCTGTAGGCACTGAGAAGAAAGTTGAGAAGCTATAGATGTTTGATGACCTCTAGCGAGTGCCAGCCGCTTGTTTCTGTAGTGACGTCAAGTGACGAGTGAGTCCTACCTTCAATTACGATAACTGTTACAGTAATTAAAAGAACACTCTGCAATGTGACGTCAGCAGACACATAACGGACAGACAAGATATACAAAGAAAACGAGAAAAAGAAACCAAAGAAAAGGTATTGGTAAAATCTGTTCCCTGCACAGATAGAAAACATTACAATAGAACTAAAGTGCCTTTGGGGAAATCGTCTCCACAATGTGTCCCACAGACTTTTTTTTTGCTGGATAGAAATGTGCAAATTTGGCGTCCGGAGAGACTAATGGATCAGAGGAGTCAACTTCAGCCTCAGTTCGATGTGCGCCAGTGCAGGTTATCTTTCAATGGTCTCTTAGGGCAGGTAAGCCATACAAGTTTAGCAGGATCCCACAAGTGCCACACCCAAATATTTGTGGCGGTCCAAACTTCAGTTCACTAGGTGTGCTATACCTGTATTGCGTGTAGGTGTGACGGTTCAGGCTGTGGGTGCAACATGTAGTGTGTGATATGTGTTTGTTTTCATGTCAGCGGGTCATCTTACATGAGTGGAAATGTGAGAATAGTGTGTATGTGCATGTATGATTGTGTGTATCCATCTCCTTGAATCCCCATTTTCACATTCTCCTACCCACCCCCTCTAGGCAGTGATCTTCTTGCGGGGCAGGTAGGCATTAGTGATCTGGTTCATCACCACCAGTGCTGGAAACAGTGGCAGCAGAACAAAGGCATACCACACCACCCCTTTAACCGTGGCCTGGAACCAATCAGAAAAGACCGCCGCGACCACGGTGACCATCGACAGCAGGTACACCACCAACCCGCAGGTGGCGTGGTAGAGCTTGAGCCTGGGGGGCGACGCCACCCTCAGGACTTTGGGGAAGAGCAGACAGATGCCGCAGGCAGCTTGGAGCAGGGTGGCAGCCAGGGTGCCCACCCCCAGGAAGCTGTGCCAGGTGGCCAGATGGAGGAGCTGGGAAACGTTCTTGCTTGCGACCATGAAACCCAATCCGGTGGTGGCGGCTACGAGGACCAGGGCTTGGAGGAACCAGTGCAGGCGGACTTTGCCCTTGCGAGACTTGAAGCAGAACGGGTTCCCCTCAGCTGAGAAGAGGAGGATGCCTTCAGTCATGCAGAGGCAGTACTGAGGGGAGGAGAGGAGAGGTTATTCAACTCTGATGCCTGGACAGTTTTGTGTGTGTATTTCATAGATGTCTCTGTCTAAGCACAGGTTGAGGTAAGCGATGGAGAAGCCACTAGGATTGAGGTCAACGGGGTCCATGAATTTACTGTTTTTTTGCTTCCCTCTGGAATATGTAGAGAGTGGGTCGTATGCCCACCTCCCTTGTTCTCTGTAAAGCGCATTGTGTTGCCTCTGGGTATGAAATGCGCTATACAAATAAAGCTTTGATTGATTGATTGATTGATGAACACTCTACAACCAACACACAGAGGCTAGCACTGAGAAACAAAGGCCTTGTTGTGCATTGTTGGTGTGAGTGACTTTGTATGAGAGAGACACGGGGAGAGAGGGAGAAAGATGAGGAATCATGCTTTACTGATAAATGTATAGTTATAAACAGTTCTCAGCTGTTATAAATGGCTCATATTTCTACTAGAATGTCATTGTTGAACGCACTACTAACTATGAACAGCTTTTTGGAGAGAACAGCTTTTTGGAGAAAATGTCTTAACGTTCCCGTGTATAGGACCTACTGAGTTGGTTGTAATAGTATATCTCCCAATTAGATCATCAGCCCTAGAGCACCAGGTGAACCCGTCTGTTATACCACTGTTCCAGCCTGCTGTATCTATTATTTACAACGGAGAGAAGGAGACGGCAGTTAGAAGGTATGGGGGTGGGGGGCTGGGGTAGAGAGAGAGAGGATATGCATATATAATTCATGCCTTGCCCAGGAGCTGGCAACAGAGCATGGGATGTACACACGGTGAAGACGGTCATCTCTGTGTAGCTCATGTGCTCATGTCTGAATGACTATCAGACATGTTTCATCTGGGTGGTGATTACATCTGGACAAGCGCTCCCTATCAAGCTGTAGAGGGGGGTCTGGTTATGATTTGAGGGCTCAGACACACAGGGTGTTTCGATAGTAGGGTAGAAATACTAAGTCGTGATTGAGGTCTGAGCAAAAAAAAAGTAAAAACTTAAGCGAGGAGTTTTCTGATACTAATAGCTTGTCATATTGTGTGCGTGTGAGAGAGAGACACATTTTCATCAGTCAGCTGGTCACAGTCACACTGTACACTTACTGCAAAAGACATACAGACTGGATGCCAGGAAAAGAGACCTGCAATATAAAAGAAACAAATTACTATTGTTGTATGCTACTATAAGAAAACTACAACAAATAGTTAAGTAGCCTATGTGAAGCATAATGCTATTGAGTAAATGTATCGTTTGTGCAAGAAAATACGTTTTCCACTCACTCATGAAACATTTCTATACCTGCTTCTACGAATTCTTCTGATATAGCCTACTAGGTCTTGGTGATAATGCCTAGTTGATATGTTGAGGTGTGGCAGTAGCCTACAGAACCGGAGCAAAAACCAGAACAGTTTGTGGCTCCTTACAAAGGATTGCACTGAGCAGAAACCATGGGCTTGTTGAACACAGCCTGAAAGCCTGCTTTAACCATCCATTACATTACATTACATTACATTACAGTCATTTAGCAGACGCTTTTGTCCAAAGCGACTAACAATAATTGCATTTAACGTAGGAAGAGCCAATGTAGCCTACTACTACTTGCCAGAACTCACAAGTGCATCTTCTCTCTAAAACAAGTGACTAAGAGCATAATCTAGTGCTGAAGGCAAAGTGCAAGAATCACAATCTAAAGTACAGTGCAATATAATATAATACAATAAGTGCTTAGGAGGGAGGATTGTTGTAGTACTTCCCTGCTGGGAAAAAACATCTAAACCCAGCTTAAAATGTAGAGCTAAGCTGGTTACCAGCTCAAGATGGATTTTCCAGTAGGGATGTTTATTCTTCAAGGATAGCATGGCAGTATAGGATTTATTTCTAACTCACTTGTTCCAGGACGGGACAGTATTGAGATCAGGACGGTCAGACCCAGGGAGATGACATGCGCGGCGATGACTGCGACCCTCCTCATCCACACATAGAGCCAGTACTCGCTCATCCCCAGCCCCTCGCCCACCGGGCTGTACTCCACATCAGCAGGCATCGACTCTCCTCTGGTTACCTTGAGTGGATGCAGACTAACTTTGCAGTTGAAAACCTTGGATCGGTTATTGTGAGACAGTGCTGCAGATGCATGCCCATTATAACCTTAATGAATGAATCCTCTTCGCCAGTCTGTATCTTTAAATCCCGTTTCCTTCCGAGATGATCAAACGCGTTCTCTTGAACCGAACCCACAAATGAGCCCAACTCCATCCACTGGGTTTTATTGGAGCATATGCATCCAACAGAGAACGAATCTCGCAATGTCAGGTAGAATAGTCACTTTCATCCTGCGGGAAATGATACCCCACGGTTTCCAGTAGATCAGGTTGTTGAATTCACTTCCTGGATCGGACATCGAGGCGTGCTTGGAAAAAATAGCAACGTCACAAGCTCTCCTCTTTTTCAGATTAGAGACAACCAGACATATCTCCAGCATCACCGACCGGAGAACATAATCTACGACGTGCATTAACAGTGTCTGGCGTACACAGTGGCATTACTGATAACACGTATCTTCCCCATAAAAGTGTGCCCATTAAAAACCATTCAATGCATTCCAGCAGACGGCGCTACACCCATGGCTGCACCGGTGAGCCTGCCATTCACCTGCAGACTATTACTGACCCTGCAGTCAAGAGCCATGATTCATGATCTGAGATAGTAACCAGAACAGTTATGGAATTTAGGACAAAAAACCTTAAAAGTTAAAAGTTGTTCTTTTCTTATTTATTCTTGAATTCTATTTATTTGAATTGTAGTATTTTCTACTAATTGTAGTATTTTCTGCATTATTGTATACATTGTATGTATTGTACTGTATGTTTTAGTTGAGGACTCTTGGAGGACTAGCCGATGGCTAAAAGAGATCCTAATAAACAAACAATAAACAAACAAATCAAAAACTAATTGTAACCCAAGACAAGAGTTATGTATAAAATTACATTACGGTCATTTAGCTGACGCTTTTATCCAAAGTGACTTATAATAATTGCATTTAACGTAGGAAAAGTCAATGTACTACATACAAGTGCATCTCCTTTCCAAAACAAGTGACTAAGAGCATAATCTAGTGCTGAAGGTAAAGTGCAAGAAAGCAATCTAAAAATACAATAGGTGCTTAAGAGGGACAATCGTGGTAGTACTCCTTGAAGAGATGAGTTTTGAGCCTGCTGTGAGGAGGGAAAGCATCCTCATACAAGAGATGCGTTGATGAGGTGGGTTAGGAAGGGAAGGAGTTCAGACGCAACAGACTGAAGGAGAGTGGAGGGGACAGGGTCTAGGGAGCACGTGGTGGGGGGGCTAGATGTAACAAAGTTGAGGGCCCTGTTGAGGGAGAGGGGAGAAAAGTGGGACATGGAGAGGAGGGGGGAGCAGAGAGGGTGGGGAGGTGAGGTTTATGCGTGGCGCGTCAACTAGGGGGTGGGGAGGGGAAAGGATCTGTTAGAATTTCTTGTCAAAGAAGTTGGCAAAATGGTCAGGGAGAAGGGAGCAGTTGGGAGTAGGAGGTGGGGGTTGGAGTAGTGAAGAGAAAGTTTCAAAGATTTTTTAGGATTGGTAGAGAAGCAAGAATATTTCCATTTTGGGGAAATAAGCAGGCCAGTACCACCACCACGCCTTGCAGCTCTGTGTGTTGGAGAAGGAATACACATCTGAGAGTTGAGGGTGTGGCAGCGTTCTCTGGTGGGATCCATGTCTCGGTGAGAGCAAGAAAGTTGAGAGAGAGTGAGGATGATAAATAAAGATAAATTCAGCTTTGGGCAGCACCGACTGGCAATTCCAAAGTCCCCTTATCACCACTTGCTAGCTTGATAGTTGAGAGAGTCGGACAGATGAGATTAGAGGGGTTACGGATTCTGGGGGTGACCCAATGTCTGCGTGACCCCTGGGGAGGGGAAAGGGGGAAATATAGGTACAGAAGTAAATGTAGACGTAATACTTGCCTGATACAGTCTTTCTTGACAAAGTCGCTCTTGAATAAGTCGCCCGGTGCCTTTGGTCACCCTAGCCTTCGGTCATAGGCCGGAGGGAACTGTCTGATGTATTAAATTGTGTTCACCGAATGATTAAATATTCAATACGAAAGCTATAATCATGCCAATTATGTAGTCTGGTACCAGAGAGATACAGTATGTAAGAAAGACAACTTCAAGTGTAAAGGATATTTTTAATCCTTTTTTTTTTTTTATATATAAACAAACATTCATTTAGCAGCATAACCAGAAGGTCTTGAGGTATTTCTAAATTCATACACAAAAATTCAGTTTTCCCCTTCCTCCCACACACATCCACCATTGCAAACTCAGTGACGGTACCCAAATGATTTGACAGTGAACACCACATACTGGAACTCGTACTGTCTTGGTTGCGTGCATGCACACGCAGTATCACATACACTCACATACAGGCTTCACATACAGGCTTCCAAACGTATGTAGGCATACGTACACAACGTTGGCTTGAGAACCAACACACCAACACACACACACACATTCTCTCGAGTCCTGTTTACCAGTCAGAGGCAAGATGTGGGACTATGCAGGGCTGGCTCCCTTAGTGGCTTGTAAGGCAGGCACACTTAATGGTGCAGTTTTGGCTGTGGGGGAGAGGAGAGAAGACAGTCAGCATTAACCTCTGCTATAGTGTGGACAATAGAGAGGACAACATACAATTAAACACAATTTCCTTTAAATTCCTATACATCAAAACGGTTTTGAGTTAAGAAAAGTTTAAAATCAGCCACGTGGTCATCAATCAGTCATTAAACCTATCATAAATAAAAAGATGAAAAGACAAAATGAGCCTAGCATTTGGAAATCGCTAACTGTAAGCTTCTGTCTAAAGGTAGGCAGAGATGGGCACATTGCAGAAGTTGTTGTTGCTCGTCTGTACTACTTTCAGGGAAAAGCATTTGTACGAGGTTACGAAAATGAGGCGAGCTATCCCTTTACCTAAGGCAAACTATCCCTTTTTGTTTGTCTATCCCTTTAAGGCCCCTTACTCCCTCAGACCCACCTTCTGTGTGCCCAGTTTTTTCTCCACCCCTCCGGGCAGCGTCCCCCCTTTACTGTCCTTCCAGGGGTAGAAGTTGGAGCGAGGGGAGGTGGAGGAGGAGGAGGGCGGGCGGTGCGAGGGCTTGGCGGGGGGCGAGGGCTCGTTGTTATTGCCCCCCTTGCGTTTCTTACCCAGCCCCCTGTGCTCATAGCCCCCTGCTCCGCCCCGCCCGTGCAGTCCTGAGTCTCCACCTCCGCCCCGGCTGTGAGAGTTAGTGGGCGTGGCCTCGGGGGGAGAAGAGTGGGCGGAGGGGCCAGAGGGGTGCGTCCTTTTAAAGGCCCAAGCCGCTGACGATGGAGAGTGGGATTCCGAGGGGGAGGGCTGGGGGCGCGGCTTGCCCCCGGGGGAGAGGGTGCCGTTGGTCTGGTTGTGAGGGGTGGTCGAGGGGGTGGCGGCCTTAGAGGCCACGGAGGAGGAGGAAGAAGGGGGCCGGCCCCGATCTTGAAGGATGATGCAGTTCCTGTCGGGCCCAGAGTGCTCGCCCTCCTGCGATGGCGCCTTGCGTTTGCGGAGCGCGGCAGCAGCTGCGGCGGCCTCTTCTCGAAGGCGAAGCATCTGCTTACTGGGGCGGCCCACCGGGTTCTTGGGCCTCCCAGGGCCCGCCTGACGCACAGGTGGTGCCATAGGGGCCGCAAGATGTCCGCTGCTGCTACTGGAGTTCTCCGATTGGCTCGGGGCAGTGGAGGGGGAGGAGAGTTGAGAGCGTGGTTCCCTCCCTGGTCCACGAGAGGAGGAAGTCCTGAGGGAGGAGCCGATGTGGCTTCCTGTCCTGACTTTTGAATGCAGGGAGGAAGAGGAGGAGGATGAAGAGGGAGACGAGGAAGGGAGGGTCTTGGTCGAGGGACTGTGGGACTGGAGGTCTGTTGCTTGAGGTATTTTCCTTGAGTGGAGAAAAGAGAAAATAAACATTAGAACCATTAGAATCATATGCAGAGGCCTTCAGCAGGATCAGGTTGTAACTGACTTTACTATTAGAAATAATAATAATAATAATAATGTGATCTGACAGCTTTGGCTAGGCACAAAATCACCAAAAATTATGTCGCCATACTTTCACACATTCAGTATCTGACCAATAGGGACAGGCCATATGTCCCCACACATATCTGACCAATAGGCAGGGGTGTCTTACTTCCAAAGCTGGGCACTGAGGTGTTGCTCCACTGTGGCGTTGAGAGCCGACCGCAGGTGATGCAGCCTTCGGTCAAAAGTGTAAACGCCGTGGCCCACCGCATGGCTGCCGAACGAACACATCTGGGAGGAGGTAGGAAACATTAGGGTTGGAAGAGGAATGTAACAGGTAGTTTAGAGCACACATAATTGACTAAGAGAGTTGTGCCTAGAGTCCACAGCGTATTGGGAGATGTGTACATGACAAACACTAAGGTTCCCGATGAAGCAATAATAGATAAATGGTAAATGGACTGCACTTATATAGCGCTTTTCCACCTTAGCGGCACTCAAAGCGCTCTACAATGGCCTCTCATTCACCCATTCACACACACAATCACACACCAATGGCGGTAGCTGCCATGCAAGGTGCTAACCTGCTCATTGGGAGCAATTTGGGGTTAGGTGTCTTACTCAAGGACACTTCGACATGTGGACAGTCGGAGCTGGGATTCGAACCACTGACCCTTTGATCATTGAACGACCCGCTCTACCAACTGAGCTACAGCCGCCCCTCTCTATATAGATAAGATATTCTATATTTCTCTGTGTCTCTAAAAATATATTGAAGGAGAAACAGAGGTCCCGCCCCCCCCGACTTAAGTATTTTGAGCCAGTGGAATATGCAAGGAGTCAAGGCAAAAGTTAAACCTGTGAGTCCTTTGAATAAAAATTTATGAGAGAGAATGATGGGGTTGCTGTTCTTTGTGTTCATATTTGTCGTTTGTGGTATTGGCTTACCGCCATTGGTTTAGGGTGCGATGCGGATGAGGGGTAGTCTGCAGGCTCCTCTGGCCCCTCCCCCTCACTCTCGTCGCTAGAGATACGTCCATGGATGAGGGGCGACGAGGCACGGGCGCTGCCCGCCTCCTGTCGAGGCACGTCATCCTCCAGGGCACTCTCCGATGACGTCCTGGACCGACTAATAGCAACATACACACCACACATATGTTCAATATAGTCACATGGTGTGCTATACCACAACTGATCAAATCCCATCTTGGTCTTGGACATCAGGGCAAATTACATCTCTTTTAAAGGGATAGTTCACCCAAAATTTCTAAATAATTAGTTGGCTCCCCCCACCTAAAGGCGGGGCAGTTGGTGAGGAGTCTCCTGCAGTGCGGTGGTCCGGCCGGGTCCCTGTCCCGGTCTCTGGGGGTCTCTGGGCTCGGCGAGCGTCCTGTGGATCCGCCCTCCTGGGAAGGAGCGCCTCTCTCCCGGATCCTGGTCCCCGTTTTCAGCTCCGCCACCAGCTGGTCAAAGTTCTTACTGCGGCCAATCACCTTCCTCCGCTGGTGGATGGAATGGATCTGAAGAGGGACAAACGGCAAAGGCGGAAAAGGTCTCAATAGGTGAAACGCATTTTGTAATTAGGTTCTGTAAAAGAAAAATCTTACTTGGTTTAGTTTAGATTTCAAAGAACACGCTGAGTGGTCGGTCAAGCTGGTTTCAAACAAAGACAATAGTTTATTCTATGTTAGGATTTGCAATTCGGACTCTAGCACAGGAAGTGAATCCGGGCTCGAGTGAGTCAATTGGGGACGAGGTCGATAGATTATAACGTGAAAAAGGAAGTGACAGTTTCAGGATGAAGAGGACAGGGAAGTGATGTCACACAGGAAGAATTTGTAGTTTTAACAGACTGATCTATGAGAACGAACTACAAAGTTAGAACAACAGTCAAGTAGGAAAACAAAACACTTTGGTGAGACTTGAATTTCATTCACAGTTCATGTTCAAAATTGGAAGAGGAGTGAAAACGTATACAACCAAAACAATTTTATGAAACAATGTTCTCATTGGACGAGTTCAGCTCCAAAACAAGTGTTCCAATTCATGGTGACCTGATTTGTGATTAAAGTAATGTGCGGTACACAAAATCTAGTAGTTCACAAAATCTCAAGTGAAACAGTGGGAGTGATGCCGCTCACTCAACAGCCTCCTGTCACGTCTGAGGCACAGATGGGTCTTAACGACAACGTGGGATTTCATTAGCATGCTAATACTGCAGCTCGAGATGACCTGAATCAGACACAAACAACATACGCCTTGGAAAACCTGTTCTACACAAGGTTTCAAGACTAGGGGAGCAGCAATCCAAAATAAATTGTACCAAGCCATGCAATTAAATACTAGGCCTTTATTGACTGGGGCCAAACAGCTGGCAGGCTATTGTGTTCAACAGACACAGAAGAACTTCAAATAAAAGTTGGATTTGAAGCCTAAAGTAAAGTAAAGTTGCCTTATAAAGGGGACAAAAATGATGAACAACAATCAGATCAACCAAAAGTCTTACCAATGCTACAGTGCAAGGCAAAACACTCTTCTAATACAGTATTGTAATGGAAAATGATGGATTGTTAAAAGACAAATTTCTCCCTCAATGAAACATGGTGTGTTGCTAATGGTGTTGCTATTGCTATACACAGGGCCGTCTGTGAGATATGTGAGGCCCTGTGCGAAATATGTAGGTAGGAGACATACAACTATATTTCTCTCTACATGTGTCATGGCAGCACCTCTGTGAGCAAGGGAAGACATTTTCCTTTTGTTCTTTCCTTTCTCTCTCCCCATTACCTGAAAACCAGGTCATCTTACCTATACTGTAACTGTACCATACGTGGCCTTTTCACACCTGACATGCCCAGTTCCTGTTCTGAGAAAAGCTTACTGTGCATGACGGCCTTGTTCCAACAGTCTACAGATGCTCCTTTCCTCCTCTCCTTCTTAGGTGATGGCTGAGCTGCACAAAGGCTCTTCCTGTGCTATGAGCTTCTCTATGGTGGCCTTGTTCCAAAGATGTTACCTCCTTTCTCTCCTTCCTCAGATAATAATAATAATAATAATAATAATAATAATAAAATAATTATTATAATAATAAATAGCTAATATAAAATCGATTTTTCAACAGAGTAATCAATAGCAATAAAAACACAAATAATAAAAAAGCCTTTCCCAAAGCCTAGGTGGGCTTTAGCCTAATTCACACCAACAAAACTGTTGGCCGAAAACAGAGGTCTGACCAACAGGCCACCTTGGTTGGAGTGAAAACTTAGACGACTAATGTTGGAGCTGAACAGGAGAGGTCGAGCTCCCTTTCTGGCGTCGGCTGTCGGTCACACTTGAGCCAACCATAGCGCCTCTCTCAACTCAGAATAAGTAGTAAAATCATTTTTATTAATCTTACGAGCAGCCCTCAGCTTACATGCAAGCTTGCAGTCATTATTTCCACGGGCAGAAAGTAGAACTCGATTAAAGCGTTAAAATAGGATATTTGTGTAGGCTATTAAAATATTGTTTTACACTCAAAAATAAATGTGAGTAACCTTGAAGTATGATTGATTGATGATTAATGCACATTCACTTTGAGCAGGAATTCTCTTGACTACGGTAAAATAAAGATATAGATTGTTTAGAAGCGTGACTTCCCGCCTGGTTCCAATTGCACCACTCTTGCACAGGTTCAGAACAAGCTGAGCAGATGAAGTGTAAACAACCATTGAGGCAGTGTGATACAGTACGTATGATAATATAATGTTAATTTCAGACAGACACTGGCCACAAGGGTTCAGGAGCAGCAAACAAACTAAATATCACCCTATATCAATAACAACCTCACACACGATGGGTTACTAGAATGTAAAGACAACTGAATGTCACCAAGCACTTTGATTGCCATGATTTGGACAAGCACTGTCACTGTCACAGAGGAAGAACTGAAATTAACCAATCTCATACCTCTGGGTGATTAAACAAATCTCATACAAAATACTGTAAGAGGAATGTAAGTGTGTTTGAGATGCTATGTTTTACTCCAGACTGAACAGCTGTGTCTGTGTATTCTTTTTTTGACTGTTGTATTGTCTTTAACTACTGTATAGGCCTACTGCTGCTACCATGGCCAAGTATCTCGCAAAATATATTTCAATCTTAATGAGACTTCCTGGGTAAATAAAGGTTGAATGAATGCTGCCATAGTAGTGGAGAGACTGAAGTGTAAGCTAGTAACAGTAAGATAGACGTACCACATCAAACATGAGTGAAAGACAAATGTGACTCATCTTTATACAAGGGCTCGTGCAACTTTTTCAGTAGGTTAAAACCACCAACACACAATCTTGTTGCACTTGAGTTGTTATAGACTGTTAGTTTGGGCTTTACTTATAGTATACAGACAATATTCCCCTCATACCGCAACCGTGGGTACTGTGTTAGCCATTGTGGTTGAAAATAGTACTTATCTTCTTCTCAGTGGGTCTCTACCTGCCTTCATCTGCACTCTCACCACTGAGTCAGGATCTCTCATTGGTTTTCAATCAATCAATCAAGTTGGATTTATATAGCGCCCTTCATGATACCCAGAGCGCTTTACAGAGTCCAGTATTCATTCAGACACAGTCATACCGGTGGTGGTAAGATACATCTGTAGCCACAGCTGCCCTGGGGCAGACTGACAGAAGCGTGGCTGCCAATCAGTCATCATCTTTATGATGGTGGGGGAAGCCGGAGTACCCGGAGGGAACCCACGCAGGCACGGGGAGAACATGCAAACTCCACACAGAAAGGACCTGGAACGACCGGGATTCGAACCCAGGACCTTCTTGCTGTGAGGCGACAGAGCTAACCACTGAGCCACCGTGCGGCCCCCACCTCCTGCTACCTCCTGCTACCTCCTCGACCCTCAATCTCCTCATTTTGTTGATCTCGCTCTCTCTCCTCATTTTGTTTTTTTGAAATAATCTGCTATTACCACTTCATCTTTGCAACATGTACTAGCTAAATGGGTAACGGACAACAGGTGTCGGTGTTGCCTTGTAATCGTAATCCGTGTTCCCAACTGTAATCGTTGGGGGCTCTTGTGCTCTACCTGTCTATACTTTCATACCTGTCTATACTTTCATAGTCTCATGAGTCTCGCTCTTTCACGGTCAGTAGGCTACACACGCTGGTGGGTGCAGGCGGGAGTGTGCATTATGCACTTGCACGAAGCAACCACATTCAATTTAAACTCGCACACATTCAAGAAACAGTCAGACAGCATATACAAGCATTTTGGTCACAGTCTCGAGGCCTGTGAGTGTTCTGATACTGGCTTAATCTACTGTAGCCTAAGAAGGGAATCATTTCTACTGAGATGAATATAGTGGTGTCAGTGAAACAACCACAATAGTCTTCATGAGCTAATTTCCGATACTGAGTGTTTTTAAAGTCGCACTGAAATGAAAAAAGCATTCTGTCCCATTTTGGTTCACATAATTGGTCATAGTGTTCACCTATTCAACGATGTATGCCAAAAAATTTACAAAATTCTACTTTTGTTGTCTATAATTTCTTTCTTCCTGGAAAATGGTAGGTCACGTGCAATGAAGACAACAGGTACCTTAGATTTTAGGCCAATAATCTCACGACATCCACCCGTCAATCAACGCTATCCTTCTATCGAATCTGTCTAAAGTTCTTAAAACCCGTCCACTTGTCAATGTTCCAATCAAATTCCTCTAAACATATGTCCCACCTCATACAGTAGCTTGTTTGCGTCGGAAATACGTCAAACTACGGAAGTTAGATGATCTCAAACGTCCGTTTCAGTGCGACTTTAAATGTACACCATTTGGTAAGGAATGACAGGGGCTGGTTCTACAGAAGAGCAATAAGGAACGAAGGAAGGGAAAAGATGGATAGACTCGATAGAGGATGGGAAGGGGATGACAGGAGGAAGAGACAGAAACATGAGGTGTGATAGAAAGAAGCAATGTTTCCATCCACACGTTTTATGCGAATTAAGTTATATCGAATTAAAAATGCCTTATGAAAACAGTAAAATTAGATAAAAAATCATGAAAATCAACAAAAAGTTTGTACTGTCGATCTCATCGGATTTTCTCTTGTTCGATTAAAGTCTTTTGTGATAAATGCTTTATCCGATTTAAAGCTCTAGATGGAAACGCACGTTCACCGGCTTTATTCGCATTCATATTTTTAGCGATCCTCACACAGTTCGATTGACAAGGGAATGGAAACATGGCTAGAGACAGGAAGAAGAGGTAGAGGGTGATAAAATAAAATAAAAGATGTCAAAGCACAAAAAGGGAAACAAGTGTGAGCAATATTGGTATTAGGGCGAGCATAAAATCAGAGGAGGAGATGGAAGAAGAGATGAAAGGTGGAGGACTGGGAGGGATCGTAGCTTACATTGCAGGTCAGGAGGCGTGTGCAGACCTTCTTTCGTTCGGGGTCCAGGACTCCGCAGTGCTTGTCTAGGTCACACACTCTCCCTGGGGAAACATCATGGTGATTTAGTTTGTGAACTAGTTTGTTTGTGTCCTTAAGTGTGTCCTCAAGTGTTGTCTGAAGTACCTAATAGCTGTTATTGTACTTTGAATTGGAAATTCTGTCTGCAATTCAGCACCCTAAATGCCAATTTGTGTGTGATGTACACTCACTGAATAATAACTCTGTTTTCTCTCATTAGAATACTGCACACACAATTCACCTCTATGCACATCCATTATTTTAGGCGTCTGAGTTGGGCATCTCAGCAATCATACAGTATTTAAGATTCACTTTTTCATTATTGCCTTTTCTGAGGGTGAGTCAGGGCATGCTAAAACCAGAGAGGTTAGAAACCGAGACGCTCAACGAGCCATTACTTCCTGTAAACGCAATGGGAAAGTCACACATTCTCTATTTACGTTGTTTTAGTCTGCATCATGAGCAATACAGGAAGTAATCGTTGAATCTCTCGGTTTCAAATCTTTCTAACCTTACTCTACCCACCCAGTCCCATTCCGACCCCATCCATACTTACTGGACGCCACTTTGTTGTAGGGTCTGGGGACTCGGTGGTGCCCGGGGAGGGAGGGGGCGGAGGGAGACTCCTTCCTCTGGGAGGGGGACCTGTCACTCGGGGAGGGGCGCCCAGGCGGGGTGCCCCCATGGGGCCATGGTGGGTCTCTGAGGGAGGGGGGCGCGGTGCTCAGCGCGGGCTCCAGGGGCGGGGGCGGCTTGAACATGGAGGACTCCAAGTTGCCACCATGGGAGGACTTGTCCAGAGGGGAGTGGCTAGGGGAGAAGAGGAGTTTAAATTAAGGATGCCCAGATGACTCGGCCAGCAATCGGAATCAGCAGATATTCAGTAAAAATATGAGATTGGAGAATTCCTATAATGCTTTCTAGTCGCCGATCACGCTTTCTAGTTGCCGGTCACGACAACCGATCAATGACGGCCAACTCATGGCCAAATGCGTGTTAAACTAAACAACGTGAGCCAATTCACTGTCGCATGCGAGTTAAGCTAAAACATGTCGGTGCTGTAGAACTACTACAATGTGTGTGAGACAGATGTAACACATTCCATCTGCAATGCACAACAGGACAAAATAGCCTATCTCATGGGGGGAAGCAAGGTACATTTCCAACACAGTCTCTCTCACACACTCCCTCTCTCTCTCTGTCGTCCTGTCCCCAGAATGTAGCTCCGTTCTCTCGCATGCAAGACACATAACATTTGCAAAAATATTACTAATGGTGTGATAGGTCGTTTGCGGTGAACAAAAATAGATGCTGGACTGAGGGAGATGTGTTCCCACGTGGGGATTTCAATTCACTTGCAACTAACGTTAAGTTAGGTTGCAGTGCGCTATGTAGCCTACGTTCCTTTGCTGGGGCGGAGTCACTGAGGTGTAACTCACTTCCCTGACTCAGGATAGTGTAGAATGTGTTCACTACTCTGGTTATGTTGCTAAATCATGTTGTGCGACCTAGAACGCACGCACATGCTATTGTATATAGTATATATTGAGGTAGAAAAAAATATAAATGTGGGTAGACCTCCTTTGGACTCAATGTGATGTATGAAATGTATTTAAATGGAAACTTTACTGCTATATCAGTAGCTATAACAAATAAAAAAGAAAAAAAAAGTTTGGTATCGGCAGATATGGCTCATAGACGATCAGTGATTGGTATCGGCCAAAAAAAAAACGTTATCCGGCATCCCCATCTTAAATACCTGACACAAATCTGGTAATCAAGGAGAAATACTAACAATCCTTCACATGCTCCAGTCCTCCTATCCCTTGTCTTTCAGTCTTTTCATTCCATTTCTCTACCCATCCTTTGCCCTCTCACAATCATCATGTCCATCTTCTCGCTATGCATGTATACCGTATCCTTCAACTGTATTCACTCCCTTCACCTTTTTCTCAAACCCTTAATTTCCTCATTCATACACCCGTTCTGTTTGGCCCTGTCCTCTTACCGTATCCCCTCCTTGCCCGGCTTGGAGTTTCTGTACTGGGGCGGGGTGGACGGGGAGGGCGGGGCCGCTCGCGGTGCTCCCGTCCCCTGACTGCGGCCCTCCCAGGTAGACGAGGCCGCCACCGAAGCGCCGTGGCCGGAGGAGGGGGAGTGGCCGTGGCGTGGCCGCTGCTGGGGTGCGGGTGGCGGGGAGCGTAGGCGGGTGTAGAGCTTGGCCAGGGGTCCATGGCGCCGCTCGCAATGCTTCTCGAAAGCCTGGGGCTTGACCACCTGGCCGCAGTGGCTGCACACCACCAGGTAGAAGTCATCCTGGCCCGGGTAATGGCCGAAGATGGACATGTCTGAGGGGACGGGAGGAAGCATAAGAACGAGAGGAAGAGAATGAGAAGAGAGAAGGAGAAGAGGAAGATGGATGAGCTCATCAGGAGAAGGCATAACAGGTGTGCATGATTAATGTAGGCCAGGTGCAACATAGAAAACGTATGCAAACATTTTCTATCCCGTCCTCACTGACACACACACACACACACACACACACACACACACACACACAGACACACAGACACACACACAGACACACACACCAGGGAGCATCTGTCAGACAGCAGCTGCTGCAGACTGCCAAGCTGGTTGCTAGAGGGCACCTGAGCACAACAGTCCCCAGACATGCACCCCCTTCCCTCTCTCTCCCACACTGTGCCCCGCTCCCTTCCCCTGCCCAAAAGACATGCACCCCCTTCCCTCCCTCTCCCACACTGAGCCCCGCTCCCTTCCCCTGCCCAAAAGACATGCACCCCCTTCCCCCTCTCTCCCACACTGTCCCCTGCTCCCTTCCCCTGCCCAAAAGACATGCACCCCCTTCCCTCTCTCCCCCACACTGAGCCCCGCTCCCTTCCCCTGCCCAAAAGACATGCACCCCCTTCCCTCTCTCTCTCTCCCACACTGAGCCCCGCTCCCTTCCCCTGCCCAAAAGACATGCACCCCCTTCCCTCTCTCTCTCTCCCACACTGTCCCCCGCTCCCTTCCCCTGCCCAAAAGACATGCACCCCCTTCCCTCTCTCCCCCACACTGAGCCCCGCTCCCTTCCCCTGCCCAAAAGACATGCACCCCCTTCCCTCCCTCTCCCACACTGTCCCCCGCTCCCTTCCCCTGCCCAAAAGACATGCACCCCCTTCCCTCTCTCCCACACTGTCCCCCGCTCCCTTCCCCTGCCCAAAAGACATGCACCCCCTTCCTTCTCTCTCTCCCACAATGAGCCCCGCTCCCTTCCCCTGCCCAAAAGACATGCACCCCCTTCCCTCTCTCTCCCACACTGTCCCCCGCTCCCTTCCCCTGCCCAAAAGACATGCACCCCCTTCCCTCTCTCCCACACTGTCCCCCGCTCCCTTCCCCTGCCCAAAAGACATGCACCCCCCTCCCTCTCTCCCCCACACTGTGCCTCGCTCCCTTCCCCTGCCCAAAAGACATGCACCCCCCTCCCTCTCTCCCCCACACTGTGCCCCGCTCCCTTCCCCTGCCCAAAAGACATGCACCCCCTTCCCTCTCTCCCACACTGTGCCCCGCTCCCTTCCCCTGCCCAAAAGACATGCACCCCCTTCCCTCTCTCTCACCCCCCACACTGTGCCCCGCTCCCTTCCCCTGCCCAAAAGCACCCCAATTCAATCACTCTCCCTTGAGGAGGCTGGAGAGAGAAGACAAAGAGCTTAAGCTATTCTTGTTGCACGCACACACACACACACACACACACGCACACACACGCACACACACGCACACACACGCACACACACACACACACACACACACACACACACACACACACACACACACACAGCTGTACCATCAAGATATGTTTTTTTTAAGTTTCAGATTGATTTACCATGTTCTCTACAACTGGTAGAGAACATCCATCAATAGAACTATCCTACAGACTTACCCTCCTTACGGAGTGACATCGCCTCTCCAGCTTTCTTTCCATTCTTGCTGCAGTCTTCCACATCTGGCCCTAGAACACACATGCACACGCAAGCAGGGACAATGAGGCCTAGTCTAATGGTCAAGGAGAGATAACCAGACTCCAATCAAAGATACGGTTGTCCTTGGGAGTATTATCGCTTATGGTTTTAGAGGATTTTCATGGATGTTGTGTTACTGTCTGTCCTGTTTTTATGACATCAGGGACCATGTTGGAAATAAGTCTTCTCACTGTTACATGTCATCCCTTTGATTCATTGTCTGCTACATCCATAAAAAACAATCAATCAATCAATCAATCAATCAATGAGCAGTGCATAATGCCACCTGCACCTCATTTCTTTTATCTTGATGTGAAGGAGCTGAATATGTGATAGTTTCTTATGAATGGATAGTGATATTGGTTTTCCACTTCCTGGAAGAGAGGGAGGCCAGGATAACATAAACTATGGGGTACACCCCCGATCTAAATTGCTAAGGCAACAAAACGAACCATTGCTTCCCACTGGCACCTTGTACTGTGTGAAGATGCTGACATAAATTGTTAATACTGCTGTTCCAGGAAGATGGGCATGATCAAAAGAAGATTCCAGATTTCGAGGGAGTTAATGTGTTGTGCCATGGGTGGTTGAAGCTGCTCTTTAGGGCACTAGGGCTGTCCCGTGAAACTTGACAAGGATACTTCCTGTACATATGTAGTTTGTCATATGACAAGGAAGAGGGGATCATTTGAAAGTTGGAGGTGGAGTGGCACTTGGAGAGATGCCAGACAATGAATGCGCGCACACATTCTTCCGAGCGGAGAGGGGAACCCCAATTTTACAATTCAAAGAGATGAGATTTTATAAATTGGATTCGGTGTTTCTAACTGTTGTTGTATTCTGATTTGGCTCTGGCATTTGCTGGCGGACGCCACCTAATAAACACCTCGAAATCCTCCCTGAAATCAAAAGCTAGGCTAGCAGAGACATGGTGGCAACAGCATCTGACTCCTCCTCCGGGGCCGGTGTCTGTATCCTGCTGGATTATGAGCTCGTAGCTCCATGGAAGAAGTTGCTCGCCCAACCATCCCCATCTAAAAGCCTCCTTCCGCTTTAGGGGCCCCATACACTGTGACTTTATACATGGTGATATGGACATAACTAGATGATGCCCTTGGTGTTGGTATATGAGTACATAAGCAGACATTGTGGGCCCGAAACAGGCACGATTATCACTTATTTGTGAAGACGCCGTATGCGCTAGGACCTGGGAGAGTGTGCAACATGTTATCCACCCGGCGCTAGGACCCAGCAGGGTCTTTGTTTGGGTAACATGGTTAGCGCTGCCATTCGTTTCCACGAAAATTAACCTGAGTCTTTCGGTGAATCTGCTTTATCTCGGGCAATATCGATGACAAAGTGCTCCCTTACCTTCCGACGCTGTCGCGCCGGCTCTCTCGGCCCAGGCACTCCAGCTTTGGCCCACGAAATCATCGAGACTAGGCACCCGCCGTTCCAGAGCAGCCATTACTTTTACTGCGCGTTCACGCACCGCCATCATCACTGCGCGGCAAGTGACTTACGTCATATCGCGCGCTCCCGACAGGATGGGAAGTACCTGCGTGCGCGTTCACGAGACACCAGCACGCACAACCCAGGGGAGGGAGAAGGGGCATCGCGGGGCATAGGGGTTAAGGGGAAGAGCAAGAGAGAGCGGACAGGGTTAATTAGAGATGCATTGGCAGGTTTTTAAAAAATGATCTAATTTAATAAGACGGATTGTCATGATTGCTCTCATGCTTCTCTGAACCTTGACCAAGCCACAAGCAAAACCCAGGAGAAACAAGTTGCTCGTAGACTGAGGCAATTTCTATGTATGGTTTCATTTTGGCCCAGACAAGTTTGAAACTTCACTTGTGAGGTGGGGTGAAGTCTGTCACCATTTACTATCCTGTCCTTTCAAATGAGGAAATAGTAGGAGCTAGGAAAAGGGCCAGGTATGGAACTGAGCCACACACCTGAGGCATACCTTACTGTACACACCACACCAGGTCCAGTCATCCACCATCACCAGCATTTCTCTGGCCAAAACACCCCCCTCTCCACTTCCGTCACTAACCTGGGTGTTAGAATGTATCCCCACCTCACCTTTGAAACCCACATTAAACACCTGTGCAAGACATCCTTCTCCCATTTCAGGAACATCGCCAAACTCACCCTGGCAGATGCAGAAAAGCTTATCCATGCCTGTATCTCCTCCAGGCTGGACTACTGTAACTCTCTCCTCATCGGGATCTCTAGCTACAGCCTTCAGAAGCTCCAGAACATCCAGAACAGCGCTGCTAGGATCCTGATAAGGGTGCGCAAATATGACCCCATCACCCCCATCCTAAAGTCACTCCACTGTCTCCCCATCTCACTCAGAGTTGAATTCAAGCTTTCCCTCCTCACCCACCAGTGCATATACGGAAATGCCCCCCCCCCCTACCTCTAGGAACTCCTCACCCCTCAGACTGCCTCACACACCCTCCGCTCCTCCACTGCCAACCTCCTCAAACCCTCTGGGTTCAAGATAAACACCATGGGGATACGAACCTTCGGCACCGCTGCTCCCAGGCTGTGGAACGCCCTCCCCGACCACCTCAGTCTGTGGGTACCTTCAAAAAAGACCTTAAAACCCACCTCTTCACAAAAGCTTTCTGTTGACCGCTCTCCCATGTCATCTTCATCTTTTATGTGCCATGTAATGCTTGCATCATGTTTTTATTATTTTTTACTATTGTATATTTTTATTATTGTATTACCTATTATTGTACTAATGTGTTGGATGTGACTTGGTTGTGGATGTATTGGATGTGTAATGGATGTGGAGCCTGGATGAATGTACTACATTGTAGTAATGTAAAGTGCACTACAAATACAATTTATTATTATTATTATTAATTAAGCCCCAGGGAGTCAGTTCACTGTTGTGATCCTGATGCACAAATCCTACTAGACATTGCTACTGTGTTCTTCAATCACGCTAGATAAGAATATGTCCAATCAGTGCTAGGGTGCGGTTATAAAGTATTAAGATTTTTAGTTTAGTGGCATGCATTTGCATTCTGTATAGTATGATGATGAGTATGATGATGATGAGTATACTCAAGGGATGATCACAGCAGCCAACTACCTTTTATGATTTATGGCATAAATCTGGAATATGTAGGGGTGGGTCGTATGCTCACCTCCCTTGTTCTCTGTAAAGCGCATTGTGTTGCCTCTGGGTATGAAATGCGCTATACAAATAAAGCTTTGATTGATTGATTGATTGATAAACTGCCCGTCAGTCTAGCTAGCAGGGCTCCTTGACTGGTCCTGCGGATCTAACAAGGTTTAAATTAATTCAGCTTTCATTACAACACTCCCAGACTGAACCCAGCAACTGGTGGCTGGTTGCACTATTGCAATTGACATAAAAGTGAGCACCTGGATTGAGCTACCAGTCTTGGTAGAGATTGAGCACACCCTATGTGAGATTTGAAAGTGGCCCACAGCAAAAGTAAAAGAACAGCACAACCTAGTGGGCATAATTCTGAATTGTAGTTTGCAAATAAATACTGACTTTTTCTGAAGGAAGGAAATCTAAAGGAAATCCACTGACACACCCACTCGCATGCAGGAAGTGGTGACCAGAAACACACACACATGATGCAGTCATCCGATGACATTTGTTCTCTGCCTTTGACCCATCCATGCTGTCCTTCCTCCGAGGGCAGCCAGGAGCAGTGGGCAGCTTTCAGCACCCAGGGACCAAGTCCAAGTGCTGAGTCCAAGTCCTAGTCAGGGACAGGACTGAAGAGCATCTTTTCTACTGCATGTTTTTCGTATTGGGGTTCTGTGTGGAGGGAATGCGACTGAACACGGTGAGAACATGCAAACTCCACACAAAGGCCCAGGAGACAGCCCATGTGGGAATCGAACACAGGACCTTCTTGCTGTGAGTTGACAGTGTACTGTATCACAGCCACTGTGCCACAGTACTTGCAAAGTACTGTAGTAGTGTAATGAGACAATTAACAGCAGTTGCAGCTCTCATTCTTTAATGCTTGTCAGTACAAAACATGTACAGAAACGCAGATGTCCTTTTTGCATGGCACTAAATAGTACAGAAACAGTCAAATTTCAGAGATCAGTTGGATAACAGAACCTACACATCTGATTTCTACCCTAATTTATCTAATATAAATTATTGTGACTAAGACTGCCCTTTGTTAATCACTACAGAGAGCTACGTTATACAGAAGACCTGCAATTTCCCTCATCTCACATCAATTAGAACAATTTTAGTGCAGAACAAAATGCTTCATCAAAAAAGTTCCATTAGTTTCCCCACAGAATGCAACTGTTATATTATGTCTACCCCATACAATTTAAAGGAAAGATTTCATGCAAACATGAAAAATAAAATAGCAGAAATACAGCAGGATTCACTTATATTTTTTCAAAATGTTTTTTTGCTGCATGCGCTTTTAATTCTACGTTTGCAGTTAAGCCTGAAGCTTGACCAGTGGTATGACAATTAAACAGCTAAAAGTCAAAAACAACCATAATGTCACACAAATTACTTAGAGAAACTGCACAGACATTATCATTAGGGTAACACACTGAAGCCCAAACTGGCTTTTTAAAATGTATTAACTGACCAATTAACATTGGTTCAAAAAAAGAAAAGAAAAAAGATATAAATAATGACATTTGCCACTCAAACATTTTGAAAAAGAGTAACAGATGGAACATAGTTGGTTGAATGTCTCACTTTGACGCAAGAAATAACTGAAAATGGCAGTTGAGCATACGTATATACAAAAGACCAGCCGCTTGCTGGATACAGGCACCGATGGTTTGAATATCTAGATATAACAGATTCTAGAATTGCATTAGCTTAACTTGAACTACAGTCAACATGACTTGAGATGTCTCCTAGTTTATAATACACTGCTCTTGCTGAGCTACTGTGATATTTGGTGTCAATTATCCAGGCACCTGTGAATATATTCAAGAAAACTAAAACAGAAGCCATATCTCACACATCAAGCATGGTAACAAGTTGTATTCAAGTAGCCATAACAATTCAGTTTAGTACACCAAAAGCAATCTTTAAAAAAAATAATCTACGTGGTCTTGAGGTCCGTTTCAAAACATGTCGCAGGTAAGGCGACTTTGTCTTTTGTATCTTTTATTTTGACTAACCCAGATTTAAAGGCTTTTAATATCCATATGACCTTTGCATTTTCCTTTAACTGGTTCAGGGTGCTTAGAAAATTACTGCACCTCTGAACTTATTTTTTTCTGAATCAAATTATGGGGAAGAGCTGAACAAAGCAGAGCAGCATGTGAACATGAGGGGTCATATGGACTTGAAAGCACCTGCTCAAAAGGAGGCAATACAGTTTGATATTTTGGATCTCACAGACAGCCAGTTTCTTAACAAAGTATTTAACTCAAGACAGCATTTCACTGCATGTGTGCAAGTATGAAGGCATTTGAATGGCAATATCATTAAAAGGGGTTTCAGGAAGGCACTTAATCTACACCTGAGAGGGTAGAATTGCTTTCAGCAGGCACAGCAATCACATACATTAACAAATGAGTACAACGTAAAATAAATAACCTGTCACTGATTTACTTGAGCTGAATACCCATCATTGCAAAGCGAGCTGTGAAAGTTGGGTAATTAAAAAGCATATTTTTCCTTGACAATTTAGTTTCCTTTCTAATTGACTGACATGAGCACTGCGGTCGGGCCCCAAGCTCTGCTGTGGGTTGTGGAGGCGGATCCTCCAGGATCCAATCAGGGTTCAGGGACAGCGCCCTCCTCCAGGGTGGCTGGGGGGTTGCGGGGCTTGTGGAAAGGAGTCTCCTTATAGATGAACCAGCAGTTACTTGCCCACAGAATCACGTTGAGGAACCCGACAATCTAGATGGGTTGGATGCATAATGATGATCAACAACTACACATTAGACCTCATTCCTGAACATTTTCTTAAAGTCGCACTGAAACGAACGTTTGAGATCATCTAACTTCCGTAGTTTGACGTATTTCCAACACAAACAAGCTATGAGGGTGGGACATCATGTTTAGAGGAATTTGATTGGAACATTGACAAGTGACAGGTTTTAAGAACTTTAGACAGATTCGATAGAAGGATAGCGTTGATTTACGGGTGGATGTCGTGAGATTATTGGCCTAAAATCTAAGGTACCTGTTGTCGTCATTGCATGTGACCTACTGTTTTCCAGGAAGTAAGAAATTATATACTTTGATATAAGATTACAACAAAAGTAGAATTTTGTAAATTTTTTGGCATACATCGTTGAATAGGTGAACACTATGACCAATTATGTGAACCAAAATGGGACAGAATGCTTTTTTCATGCAATTGCGACTTTAAGTGTTTTCTTAAATGTCCTCTTACAAACTTTGTAAGACAAATCCAAGAAAAAAAGACAGATCTCTGCTGAATTCATGAACGCGTGGGAATGTGTTCGTAAACTGCAGAATTGTTCTCAGTTGTTTCCCTCCAAATGAGGAATACCACTGATAATACCAGTTCTCTATGTACTAGTGACTAGAATACCAGTTCTCTATGGACTAGTGACTAGAATACCAGTTCTCTATGTACTAGTGACTAGACTACCAGTCCTCTATGTACTAGTGACTAGTCTACCAGCCCTCTATGTACTAGTGACTAGAATACCAGTCCTCTATGTAATAGTGACTAGAATACCAGTCCTCTATGGACTAGTGACTAGAATACCAGTCCTCTATGTACTAGTGACTAGAATAACAGTTCTCTATGGACTAGTGACTAGTCTACCAGTCCTCTATGCACTAGTGACTAGAATACCAGTTCTCTATGGACTAGTGACCAGACCTTCAGTCCTCCGTGTATTATTGTACTATTGTGATTCACTGTTTACCACCCTGACTCACTCCTCTATATCTCAACTCCAATTGGTCCAAAATACGGCAGCTAGCTTTTTAACTAACACAGGGCGTAGGTCACACATCACACCTGTGTTGGCCTATCTGCATTGGCTACCTGTTGATTGTAGGATTGATTAAAGGCGATTTTAATCGCCTGTAAATCTCTGCACGAATTGGCCCCACTTTATATATCAGAGTTATTGTGTCCCCTGGCTATAGTGAGAACTCTGAGGTCTTCTGACTGTAACGTAATACGTATGTATGGGTGTATGTAGGTATGAGTTGTATTGTGTGTGTGTGTGAGATGGGTGTGGTGTGTCTTTCTGTGTTCTGCTTCTATTTTTGACATAATAGGCTCTGTGCACCAGCTCCACTACTTCCTGAAAGTCACTTGGCATCTTTATTTCCTGTCCTATATGATTGGCCTAAGTGATTAATCAGGTGTGCGGAAGACCCAGCGCACACCTGATTAATCACTTAATCCAATCATATTGGACAGGAAATAAAGAAGCCAAGTGACTTTCAAGAAGTAGTGAAGCTGGTGCACAGAGCCTATCATTCACCCAGGAAGATCACCCAATCCTGTCGCAGTGCCGGCCTGGAGCTGTCAATCATCCTCACTCACCACTTCCACTCCACCTGCTGTCAACTGCCTGTTCATTCACATGCCCCGCCCCAAACACACTCTATATAACCTCTCTGTTTGCCATTCTGGCTCTCTCTCTGATTCTTTCCATTTGGTGAGTTCACTGCCATTTAGTTGAGTTATTCTGTGTTAGTTAGTTGTTTGTATTTTATGTTAGTCCATGGCCTAGGGGTAGTCAGGCAGAGGCCTCTATACACTCACACGTAGTAGTAGTTCCTACGGTAACATACTGCTCAAACTGAGTGAGCTAAATACTATCAATCTAGTAAGATAAGTGTATTACCACAGAGGTGTTGAGGCGGCCCATGGCAGGGAAGGCCCCGGCTGTACAGTTGGCTAGGAGGCAGTGACCAATCAAGTTCTCTGGGTCAGTGGCCCTCTTCACATCAGTCAGGCCTTTCGCCCACGCGCAGGAAGACACCAGCCACAGGAAGGCAAACGCTGCCGTCACCATCAGGTCCTAACGGAACAGAAGACACCATGTCAATAGACAGTACAGTTGTACCATATACTGTAACACGTTGTACAATGAATGAATGAATGAATTAATTTTAAGTGTCATGCCTACTGTCGGCCCATCCAATATGGGATTATAAGACACCTTTACGACTTACTTCTGTACATAAGTCATCTATTTACATGCAAAATATGTTTCCAGTGTCGCTGGTCCAGCTCAAATACTATACATACAAGCACAATGCTATACATAGTAAAAACAAGCCAGATATAAACAGTAAACGTGAATCATGAATATATGAAATGTTTTGTTAATTTTATGCGCATAGTATTTAACCTGGCGCCCTAAACTCCAAGTGAAAAGTAGAATGTCCTCTGAAATCTTTTATTCCCTGACTTTCAATGACTAAAAGCTGAATTTACCTGACTTACATCCTTGTATAATGGAAAAACTGTTGATGAGTGGGAAGGAAATAAATCAAGTAACCACAACCACGCAATACAGGAAATGTGTGAAATAACCCGATAAAGAAAAATACAGCATGGAAAATATTACATTTTGATGAATGGCAACTAAAATGTAAACATGCTACAGTACAAACAAAATTCCCTGATATTCCACGACTTTGCCCAAAAAATGATCAAATTAGAGGTTGACCGATCAATTGGCCGGCTGAAAAATACACGCCCAATGGGCGGACGACCGACAAACAATACACCACCACACACAGTTCAGTACTCACTATGACGGGCCCGCGGCTGGTCTGGCGGTAGAGGTGGTTGTACCCCAAGTAGAGAACCAGGGTGGCGGTGCAGTAGAGGAACCCGAACACGCCCACACACACGTAGAACTCCGCCGAGGAGGAGTAGTCGCCCTGGAGGTAGGTCTTGTTGCCGTCGACGCCAGGTGTGCACGAAGGCAACATGTATGGGTGACTTGACATCCTACAGTCAGACAGAGAGAGAAAAGTGGGGTGTGTGTGTGTGGAGAGAGAGATTGCTTGGTCTGTGTCAAAAGACATTGTTTTAGAACTGTAACAATACAGACTTGACATCCTTTAGTAAGACAGAGAGAGAAAAGAGGGGTGTGTGTGTGTGTGTGTGTGGAGAGAGATTGCTTGGTCTGTGTCAAAAGACATGTTTTAGAACTGTAACAATACAGACTTGACATCCTACAGTCAGACAGAGAGAGAAAAGAGGGGTGTGTGTGTGTGTGTGTGTGTGTGTGTGTGTGTGTGTGGAGAGAGAGACTGCTTGGTCTGTGTCAAAAGACATTGTTTTAGAACTGTAACAGTAAAATTTGCCTTCCTTAACATCAAATTCCCCGATCGATATTTTGCATAGTTTGTCAAGGAGTGTCAATGCTAGGTCTCTTTCACGTGGGCGCAAATGTTCAACATGACTGATTGAAATTTAGGAGCCTCTACTACATGAAAAGAAAGGAATACAATAAATTGTACACGTGGGTGTGTACAAAAGTCTAATCTGCTAGTACTAGGGAATATTATTTTAAACACCAATTGAAAACACAGGGCAAACAAACGCTAAACATCACAATTTGACAAGGCCACATCATTGGCGATGACCGTGTGACATCGTGTGACATCGGGGAACGCTGTATGGAGACACAGCACACAGATGAGCTCTAGGAGGCCAGTTACCTGAAGGGGTAACCGAAAACAGCTTCTACTTTGATCTCGTCTTTACTGTCCTTACAGAGCACAGAGAGGTGGGTGGACCCTGAGTAGCCGCCCGTGGTGGCGAAGGCAAAGATGGTGAACACCTACAGAGAGAGAGAGAGAGAGAGAGAGAGAGAGAAAGGACTGAGGGTCAGCATTGTTTATAACAACGTTATTTTACGAACATCAATGACATTTAACAAACATGATGAAACAAACTAAATCTACTCACTAATACAATTCAAGTTTCTCAGACTTCTAGATCTAGATCAGTTTTTAGATGATCTTAATCAATAACGTTGGACAGGGTGGACAATAACGTTGGACAGGGTGGACAATAATGTTGGACAGGATGGATCTCGCAGATCAGCAGACTTGGTGAATATGGGTCCTGGTCACAAATGTCTACAACTCAGCCATTTAGCCAGATTCCATGCAAGATTGGATAGAATTCAAAGTTACAGATTGACCGAATCACTTCCATTTCTACTCTGGCACAATTTCATACAACCCAACTCAAATTCACTTTAAAGCAAGTGACATGTAGCCTACCAGTTCATTGTTCTGTACTGTTCAGATATTTATCATGTTAGTAATTATCAGCTCCCCTTCTAATTTTGTTAATGGGCACATTTAACAGACCTGCTCCAAGCAGTCATAAAGCCTTTCTGAGTGGTGATTCCGCAAGGGAATGTAGGCCGGGGTCCATCCGCTCGGTGTTCACCCACCGAGCTCTTCACGGACAGACCCCGGTCTACATCTCAGAACTTTTACCCCCTCACTCTCTGAGTCGGTCTCTGAGGTCATCCGACCAGGGTCTCCTGGCGGTGCCCCGGAACAGACTAAAAACCCAGGGTGACAGAGCATTTGAGGCGGTGGTGCCAAGACTCTGGAACGCTCTTCCCCAGGCCCTGAGAGAGCCATCCACTGAACTCATGTTCAAAAAACGTCTTAAGACACACATGTTCAGGCAGGCCTTCGGCCATCTATAACGCCTTGCTGCTCGCAATGTTGTTGTTTTATCTGTTCTGTGTCGTTTTAATTTTGTCTCGTGTTGTATTGCCATTTTAATTTATTACTGTAAAGCACTCTGTGCATCCGTGCTGTGAAGAGCGCTATATAAATAAAGCTTACTTACTTACTTACTTACTAGGAAAGCTCAGACTCAGGCACAATGCCCCACTGAGGCCCAGGATGGGCAGGAAAAGAGGCCCCTCGGATGTTGTGGCTAACCAGCTAGCTGAAGTAAAACTGGGCTGAATCCCTGACTGGGCAGAAACTGTGGGACCGCTGCAGACTCGCTGAAAACCACTTCCTTTAAGGCGCTTTCGTTACGCTGTGTAATGGGAGGGGCTGTGCTTCCAGAGAATGTATTTGTTGTCTCTCTACTACAGGTATACGTTTGCAGTCGTGCGGACTCAAGTCGGCCACAAAAATCTTCACAGGACGGTGACAAGAGGTAGCATTGTTGATGCACTACAAACACAAGCTGTGTTCGGAATCGCTCCCTATTCACTATATAGTGCACTATAGAGGGCGTCAGCCATTTTGTTTGTAGTGTCCGAATTCTCCACGGAATTTTCGTTCCCTATATCGTCCACTATTCATTACCCACAATTCACCTTGATTTCCAGGGAACAGTGCATGTACCCTACATTTTCTCAGTTTCCTAGGTAGTTCACTACATGGTGAACCCTATATAGGGAATAGGGAGTGAGGGAACGAGGGAGCGATTCCGAACACAGCTACAGCCTCTTAAGTAGGTGATGCTTTGAGTAGAGTGATCTTTTACACGATGAATGAACACAAACACACACCTCTCCCTGTTGAGTGTTGCAGGGTCTTCGGCAGCCTACATCCCACTGTTTTCTTTTTTCATTCCTTTCTTTTTCACTCATCTCCTTTCTCCCATGACCACCTCACACCAGCTTCCCCTCCAGCATCCTCTTTCCAGACAGGAAAGGGAAATTCCCTCCCACAGGGAGAGCTGAGAGTGCAAACACTGCTAATGCTAACGGTGCTCTGACTGCCTGGCACAGCTAGCAGCTACTGTTGCTTTTCCCAAAGAGCAAAGAAATCAGTTTAAAGTAAAAAGTGAGACATAAATATTTAAAAAATTAAGGTGTGACAGAAAGCGAGTAACGGACTGAGACCACAGTTTGACACTAGTTATGTGTGATTCACATAGGCTATCACTAGCCCCCCCCCCATGATGCATGTTCCTTTGTGGTAATTCGCCTTATTCACCTCAGCTGCCGTATTGGTCAGTCTGACGTAATGAGGGGTGTGGATGCGGAAGTGCCCGTTGCCTTCAATGTTAAAAGTTCGCTGTAAAAACACCACTTCAAGAACCAAAATAGTCAAAATAACAGACTGAATACACTATCGGGGTTACAAAGTCATCATTACCAGACTCATCACTACCAGACTACCAGAAAACACTGCTGTTGTTTTCGCGTTTGGAAATACATCGGAGTGAATGCAGCTGACGGCCAACTAACTGGCTCATTCACCTCCATGTATTTCCAAACGCGAAAACAACGGCTGCAAATAATATATCCTACTAGTTTAAAATATAGGCAGTTACTACCAGGCGAATTGAGTTTACTTGCTCAACGGCGCCTCCTGGCGGCTATTGTGAACACTGAATAAGGAGGTGGTCTGGAGTCGTCCGAACGGTCCTCTAAAACTTCGCCGCTGTTTTTGCTGCTCTGTCCACGAGATGTGGCGAAATATTTAAATTGGGATGACTGTAATGACCTCCCCCCTCGATTTTATCGGGTGGGGGACAATGATGTTCTCTTTCCCTGGTGGTATCAGTGGTATCCTCATTAGAATAGACTACTGCTTACAATGGACACAGTGTCACTCCATCACAACACTGATTAAGCCTAGTTGTAGAATTAAGGTGCTCAGTCCTCTTCTACACATACTCCTGTTTCCTACATTGGCAACAAGAACAAACCCTTGGCTTGGACTAGCTGATTACGTTACAGCCTGATATATGGCAGGCTTCTTGACTGAATCCACCCAATAATCCCTAAACAAACATCTTCCAGTGTTTTGAGTGGGGCAATATTTTGTTGTATTGGAACCCTCACAAAGAGATCCTTCCTCCAATGAAATAGGAGTATGGCACATCCTGACTTCCTCTTAAGAATAATACCCTTTGTTCACTGCGTCCGCGTTGGCCGAAGGACGGCTCCTCGCGGTCACAATCTACATCATTTACATAGTGGTTGAACAGTCTCGCTAAAACAAGGAGAAGCCTTCAATATCAGCACTACGGTATGCCTACACTGCACAAGTTTGGAAGTACAGCCAATATAAGGAGAGGTACCAGTTCACCACACACACACAGGGGTGAAAATTAACTTTTTGGCTCACGGTGAGTCACCTGCCAAGGGGACTGCAGATGAAAAAATGTACCGGCCAAGTATATATTTTTTTCAGATAGCCTTCCGAAATCCAGTTGGAAATTTTACCTGCATTTGGCCGGTGGCAGATGTTAGTTTTCAGCCCTGCACACACACACACCACACACACACACACACACACACACACACTTTCAGGTCAAGGGCGGCAACAACATAGGCAGAGGGAATGGCTAACCATTCAGTAAGCTACTTATGAACTTGTTTCCTCATTCAGGAGTGTCCGGCAATCCATAACATCTCAGCTTTCATCTGACCACCACTGACCCCATCCTCACCCCACTCCATAACATCTCAGCTTTCATCTGACCACCCTGACCCCATCCTCACCCCAAGCCCATAGCACAGACCACTCCAGCTTCCCCTGCTCTGCCTAACCAGCCCCTAAATTAGCCTCTCTAGGCTGGTCTGTTAACCCCTCCACCCCAGCCAATTCTCCTCTCTATCACACCCAACCACCGACTGACTGAGAAAGGGAGGCATGTCAACCTACACCCCCCCCCCCCCCCCCCCCCCAACCTACCTCCCTCTCAACCCCCCCCAACCTCCCTCCTCCCACCCAAACTCCTTCCCTCCCAACCTTGCTGCTGCTAGTTGTTGTGAGCCCATGAGCTAACTGGCTATTCCGCTCTTATTGTGCTGGATTAACATTGGAAGCATTGGAACTGATGTGTCCAAGCAACAAGACCTATCTTAATTTATCAGATATTATTTCATGTAATTTCAATTCACAGCTATTTCAGTGGCATGACTAGCTTCCACCCTACCAGTCCTGAACAGAAACAAGTCAGCCTCGCACCTAAGCCAGGCTGGACCTGGCCTGGTTTATTGTGTGTGTGTGTGTGTGTGTGTGTATGTATGTATGTATGTATGCATGTATGTATGCATGTATGCATATAGTATTTTTGTGTGTGTTTATTTTGTTCTATTATTAAAGTTGTTATATTTGTTCCCAAGTTCCTTTTATTTTGTTATATTGTCCACCATAGGGGACAGCCTGGTGTTGGTGGCTAGTGCCTTTAGGCTTAGTTTTAGTTTAGATTTAGATTAATAGAGGCTAATTAGTCAATTAGTTTAGATATAGGATTTAGGATAGGATTTATACAAACACACAATTTGTATACCGTATGTTCTGGAAAGACAACCTGATTTTTTATAATATTTTTTTAAAATTAAAGGTCAAATTGAAGGTCATAGGATGAAAATTACTACAATACGAAAAGTTGTAGTTAATAAATGTATTTATTGCAAGTGAAGAAGAGAGAATTCTTTCTCTCTACTAGAAATGGCCTGTCTAACACGGATTCAAACTCCAACCTAAAAGATAAGGATATGTTAATTACCCACAGAAGGGCCTATCTAATAAGTTACAATACACACCTTAAGCACATAGGCAGCACTTCAACAGCTAGGTCAGCCTAACCAACACACAGGCAACTTTTTCATATGTGTGACAAAGAGGGAAAAAAGGCTCTTAAATGCTAAGCAATTAAATTGGACCACATGAGCAGAGATCATACAGCATACTGTAGATTAATTTGAAAGAAATAAAACACAGACATGTACATGCAGACCCAGTAATCCACAGTGATGATCAGAAGGCTTCCCCCCTGTGCCTTGAACAACATCTATTCGTGACAGGGCTATTTGTTCATGAATCTAAACTATTAATTTGGAAGTAGCAGATATTCTTCACTTCAGAAAGTCACGCCTCCCCTGAGAAAAACACTTATCAGGGCAGCATGAAATGTTCAACTTTAGCCTAGGTCTTGTTAAGTTTACACTGCTAGACTTATCATAAAAGTGTTCTAATGTGTTGGCTGTTTTAGTGTTGGGCATCGGAGTTGCTTAAGCATGTCTGTTTGGCTAACTAGAATGGTATTACTCAAGCACATCAGAAGTCAAACGGAGGCCAAAGAAGGCATAGTGCCAGTCAGTGATCAGATTATGGAGGACGATTGAATAAACTATTCCTATGTCTTACAAAGTACTGCACTGCAACACGCTTCGGGAAGCTAGTGTTAATAATGGTTCCCACCAATGCCAATATCTCTATATGCAAACATTGCAAACATGCCACCTCCACTCAGGAAATCAGTAGCCAGGTGAAATTCACAAGTGTAGCCTCAATGTCACAGTTTAGCAAGTTAGGTAAAAATGCCAAGGTCCTTTATTCAATCTGGAAAAGGAGAAATCTTGACAATGACACAGTTTCAGTTTGTCCTCGGCTCCCTCAGATAAATGTCATAGTAGTGACGTAACGTTAATCCTACAATTACACAACACGTTCATAAAGCTTATCTCTTGCATCCAGTTAATTCTGACACCTGCATAAGTAACGTTAGCTCATAAGGGTGTTGCCCATGAAGATGCAGGCATGTGGGACTGGACTCAGCTATGCTAAATATCCCTGTGAAATAAAAATAGAACGAACAAACACGAAGCTGATTTGCTATAATAAAACTAATTACTTACTACTGGGTACATTTCTGAGATCAAGGAGGACAAGGAGAGGTGGCACTAACGTTTAGTAAACAGTTGCGCCATGTCAGACCAACATTAAACATACGATATCTAATTAACTTAATGTTATCTAAAAACAACAACAACTACTAGATGTCTCATAATACTTATTGAATCTTACCCATTCTAGGACCCGAATAAACCCCAGCGGTTCTTTCAGCGGTCCCAGATCCAGACGGACTCCTGACAGTGTCTGGCGTTGGAAAAACAGACAAGAAAAGAGAAAACATCGGAATCATGACGGAGAGTTGCTTGCTGGCGAAAGTTAACCTAGTGAAATTGACATGTTTATTTCAAGAACCAATTAAAGAGGAGCTGTTAGCTAGATATCTATGCTAGATCGGTATGGTAAAGGCCAAGTTAACTCATCGTGTGTCCTACCTGCATAACATCCATGGTGACTTTTAACAGCACACGTTAGCAATACAGAACTAGTTTATTCTAAATATGATTGGCATAAACTTGTTTCAAGTGACTAGACCAGACGTTACTCGGCTCAATCGTGTGAACCACGAACGGTGGTATAAATTAAGCTGGCTATTTATAAAGTTTAGCTGGCTGGTGTAAAATCCTGTTGCTGTCAAAACTTTGTGAGCTATCAGCAAGCACACATGACAGTCAACTGCTCTTAAAGAGACAAAGCATATTTATTGGAAATCTAGGGTGTGGACTAGGGAACCAAAGTGTAAAACTACTCCCTCTACTGGTCTGGTTCGCACCCACCCTATCTTTTGCTTGGGAGAAAATGTAGAAATAATTCTTAATCGATATCAACACAAAACTTAATGACAACACATGCCATTGTGGATAAATAAAACAATAAACCTTTGCACAACGTCTTGCACAATTAATTTGAACAATCTTCGCCCCTGCCCTGCTGCCATGGCGCCCCACTCCCCATTGCTAAGTACCACCGAGCCCCCCAGCCCAGGGGTCCCCCTACGCTTAGGGCCGCTCAGAGCTAGGGTACTAGACCTCCTGCTCCCGCGGCCCCCTCCTAATGGGGCTCAAGGGGGTGCTGCCAGCAAACCACAGACCCCCTCCACTGTCCGGCTAGCTGAGCTCCTCCCTGTTTTCCTTCTCGCTGCTGACCAGAGACCTCGACGAAGCCCCGGGATGACCCCGGTGGTTGATCCAGCTCCAGCCCCTCACGGGGCCACCTGTAGCCTACTTAAATTAGCTTACTATCCTGTGGCCAGACCTCTTGTGTCAAAACGTGCTATTACTCAGACCATGAACCAGTTTCAATAGACCTTTCCTATTCAGGCAGCACATTCCGCCCCCCCCCCCCGTTTCCCTAGCACCGCTATGCTTGTGCCTGGCCAGCTCGGGTACCTGGTTACAGGACCTGGTTACTCTCCTGGGTACACTCAAACCTCACAGTCAGAGAGCTGTCATGATGACCACCACAACCTGAAAAGCACACACAAACATAATAACTAATACATTACATTACTTTAGATTTATGTGATAGCACGTACCCCTTATGTTTGAAAGAAGCGACTGACCAGTGTCGCCTGGGACCATCTTGTCCATCTGTATATGGCTGTGATGTGATGCCTTTCTGTGTATAGGACATATAAAAACCACGTCTATCTGAAGCAAGTGTCAGAGCCATTCCTGCAAGTTTACAATGGTTTACTGTAAACTAGCATGAACTGCTAATTGTATTACAGTGGTTACTAGATAACTGTATAGCTAGCACTGACAGGTGTAGTCAACTTCAATTTCTACACTTTTGTGAACAAGTTAAACAAACATGTCCTTACTTACTTACCTACTTACTTACTTACTTACCTACTTACTTACCTACTTACTTACTTACTTACTTACTTACTTACTTACTTACTTACTTACTTACTTACTTACTTACTTAATTACTTAAGCTCTGATAGCTGTGATAATTTATTTCAGAAAACTGTTTTCCTTTTTTTCCCAAGATGATTTTGTAGTCTTCCTGTTGACCTGACCGGATGAATTCGGCAGCAGATGACAGTCCATAATGGCGGCAACACGAGAGCGCCCTCTTCAGGCGGGTGCCACAAATGCACCATGTCTCCTCTTGGCATTCCATACTCTTTGACGTAGCTAGGTTGTTCCAGTTCCGTTGTTTGGCTAGCAGTGCGTTTATGTTAAATAACACTAATATTTGAAGGTGTATTGAAAGTTGCCTGTACTAATCACCGACCTAGCAGTATTGTTTTATCTACATCCTATAGCTAGCTAGATATGATGAGCTGATGTATTTTCTCTCCAGTCCCTCAACTAGTTAGCTAGCTAGCTCAATACCCTGCTAATGTCGTGCTCCTTTAACGTGACAGTGTAAGGATGTATACTTTACTGTCGGGCCTCTATAAGTACATGTTCCAAAAGGATGAATACTGCATTTTAATCCTTGGGTTGGACAATGCAGGGAAAACGGTACGTGGCATGTTTGTAAAGATACTTTGCTACAGTATACAGGATGTATGTATGAACATATTCTATATTTTACACATGCTGTATGTGTGTATGGATGGGTGGATATTCTTTATTCTTTCTTTATGCTTATTTGCTACTATGTATATTCTTTAGTGAAAATGTGTTGAAGTGGCTAGTAGTAGACTAGTAGGCTAGCTCAGTTACCACTACTAAGATAACATTAACTACCATACTACTACTTAATACTAGCTATATCAAATTGGGTAGCCAAGCGACCTGTGTCCTTGTATTAATGTTATTGCTAGTATATGGAATTAATGAATGCTGTCATAATGAAATGCTCATAACAGAAACCTGACTGTACTAATCTAATCTGTCGAAAAATGTTGCCTACGGTTGTCATAGATTGAATCATTTTCTTACCCCTGCAGACATTTTTGGAACAGACCAAGACCAAGTTCAGCAAGAACTACAAAGGAATGAGTCTCTCCAAGATCACTACTACAGTTGGTTTAAACAGTAAGTGGCTGATGTGTCAAACTTGCTTGACATTATATTAAAGGGGTAGTGTGCTATTTTGGACATTTAGCCATATTTGTGGTCTGTCTACCATGAAACTGAAACATAGAGACCATCATTTCACTGATTTCACTGTTCCAGTATTGAGCTAGCTACAATTTTTATGCAGGCTCTCACTGGGCTACAGTAAAAGTCAATGGGGCATATGTAAATGTGTGGCCCAGCCAGCCTCATTCTCCATGCTGCTATCTTCCCAGTCACCCTTGGCCTCTCTCCGCACAGATCTTCAATTCTGATGTGCGCGTTATGACTTATGTCTTGTATTGCACGTAGCATTCTGGTGTAGCATCCATCCAGTGACCTCTGCAGGGAGTGGCTCAGGGTCCAGCACTCACAACCATACAGGAGAACGGCCTCCACAGTGACATAGAAGAAGTGGAGCTTAGTTTCACAGGGGAGGTTGGATTTCCACACGTTGCTAATGCAGTTTCTCTCCACGTGCTCCACAAGCTCTTCCTCATTTTGAGGTCCTGTTCCGTTGAGTTGACCCAAGAGCCCAGGTATTTGAAGTCCTTACCTCCTTCAGAGCACTACCATCAGCTGTCACTAGGGGGCAGATGTTCCGAGGTGTTATAGGTGATGACCTCAGTTTTCTTGGCGTTCAGACCAAGACCCATCTCGAATCCAGGTATCGTTTGAATGGATCAGTTTCGATACTACTTGGTACTAGATTATTTCCGTTGATGCCTAAAAGGTATCGAGTACTGATACCCAGCCCTAATTGTAGCCCAGTGAGAGACTGCATAAAAACTGCAGCTAGCTCAATACTGGAACGGAATCAGTGAAATTATGGTCTCTGTTTTAGGTTCATGGTAGACAGACCACAAATAGTGCTAAATGCCCAGAATCACACAAAGCACACTGCCCCTTTAATTGCTTTCAACTGAAACCAGGTTGAATCTTGTGTGTTCTTCTCATCCCTTCACAGTTGGTACAATTGATGTGGGCAAAGCTCGTTTAATGTTCTGGGATCTTGGAGGACAAGAGGAGCTGCAGTCGCTATGGGACAAAGTAAACACAATTATTAGAAGTCTGGTGATTATATAGACCTCAATGTGTTATTTGAGCTGCAGTCATACCATGTCCTGTTGTACCTCCCACAGTACTATGCAGAATCCCATGGCGTGATCTACGTGATAGACTCAACTGATGAGGAGCGACTATCTGAATCAAAAGATGCTTTTGGTGAGTGTCTCACAGGTTTCCAGAACACACATTATGCCTCGTTCTAGACTTAACTATGTCAGTCCATTGAGAAGCGTGTTTAGTCCCAGACTGAGTTTACATGTCCAAGAACTGGCAAAAATCTATAAATTCTCATCCAGACTATCACACATTTTGATGTCAAGGTTAATGGAGTAACTGTGCATATGCTTGAGTTATATGCTCTTAATTTCCTTTTCCCATCCCAGAGAAAATGATCAGCAGTGAGGTTTTGGAAGGCGTCCCTCTCCTTGTGCTGGCTAACAAGCAGGATGTAGAGGTATGTTTTCTCCTCTGTGGTTATTGTCAAAGACCGAGTCGCCTGGTGTAAACTGCACCACATCTTACATTATGACTTTCCCTGTGGTTGGCAGCATTGAAAGCTGAAAGTTGAAAGCTCATTCTTCTTTTATGTATTGATATATGCTCATTCTTCTTTTATGTTTTTACCCTTTCCGTAATATTGTATGTCTGTCTGTTTTCGTTCAAGAACTGTATGTCTGTGCCGGATATTAAAACAGCTTTTAGCGACTGCGCCCCTAAGATTGGAAAGAGAGATTGTCTGGTGCAGCCATGCACAGCCTTAACAGGGTAAGTAGATATTTCACGTGACAACTTATTATAAATCCAATCTGACTGAAAATAGTTTTATTAGTTTGAGAAGAGCCTACAGTCTTTTGTCACAAAGTTGGCAAAAACAAGATAAATAACTGGTTCTTTTTGCATCCTTGTTTGTGTAAAAACCATAAAGTAGTTACTCTAGTCTATATTATAGTTATCTAAAGATTTGCATGTATTTTATGTTGTATTGCATGTACAGATATCAGAAACATACAAAGGGGATTGGCAAAATAGACAATTTTGCAAAATGTCATATAGTTTTACTTACTCTAATGTGGTTTGTAGGAAATGGTAACAGCATCAGAGTAACATTTTGTAAAATGGGTGGCCTATCCCTCGTGTCAGCTGCATAACCCACATTGCTGGTACATGTAAATGTACTTGGGCAATACTGAAGGTTATATATTATACAATGGGTAGTTCCGAACTCACAATCTGATTGGTTAAGTTAAATTTAATACATTTTGGAATAAGGCTGTAACATAACAAAATGTGGAAAAAGTGAGGGGATATTAATACTTTCCAGATGCACTGTATACCACAGGCAAAGCGTCTTGACCATTCTACTGCGCCAATTATTACTGCCTTTAAAAACGATAGTTCCATTGCGTAAACGTCCGTTGGTTACATAACGGTTTCTCCTAAAAAAAGTGGAAACATTCAATGTCAATTTTGAGTTGTTCTATCCACCCTGTAGCCTACCACTCTGGTTTATCGTCACCACTGTTGCAACTGGCAGTTGCACAGCAAAGGTAGTCTACACTTCGTTCATGGCTAGCTAGGTTGGACAGGAGTATTAGTTTTGGTTGCTAAGTTTCATTGTTCGTTGCTTTGAAACTCCATAGCAACATGATAGTTTTAGGAACTACCTTTCTTGGCGGAGTTCACTAAAATCGATATTAATATTACTGAAATAGCCGGTATTTATCCCATAAATCTTTCCTGATGATGTAACCGTTGTGTAAAAGCAATAACTCACTCTAGGGCTGTGGTATATGGCCAATATACCACGGTATCATCTCATGCCTATGACTGCAGCACAACCTGTGGTATATTGGCCATATACTACACCCTCTCATGAGTTATTGCTTCACTATTTTCTTCTTTCAGGGACGGTGTTAATGAAGGTATTGAGTGGATGGTAAAATGCGTCGTGAGAAACATTCATCGGCCACCGAGACAGAAGGACATCACATAAATCAAGCAGCAGCAATTCACTACCCCCACTACAGAACTCTTATACCAGGCAATCAGTGGGTGCTGTGAACTTCTTCAGAATCCCCCCCTTTATTTCTAGTTGGAAGACCTATAGTAATTGTAGTGTCATCGTGCATTATTTGACCTGCTGTGATTGGGGTGAAAAGTTGGTAGTATTTCAGCTTTCTCATGTTTTTTGTGTGAATGGTGTATTTGTGTTTGGTGTGCTTGTCTTTTTCATCATACATGCCTCTTTCACAAGTCCCCCCTCCAGGTTTGTTAGTACAAAGCATTTCTATTTGTAGCGGGTCAGGTTGAAATGGCAACTTTTCCATGCTTTTGCTATACAAATCTATCCTTGGTCACAACATGGCTCCATATAAAACTATTGTTAATCTTGACATCGAAACATGAGATGAGTTGATGCATATTATGCAAAGACACTTCAGATTTTAGGTTTCCTGGACTGAGGGTCTATGAGTCCTAGTTTTGTAATTTGAACTTGATATTGGTGGATATATTTCTACTCTGCCTAATCCGATGTTAAGAAAGTAACATCTAGGATCTACAATATATGGGAAAATGGATTGTATTAAACGACAAATTAAAATGACCGAATTTGTTTCATTGTTTAAATAATTGTTCTATGACATAGTCTACACATATTACACAGTGCATGGTTATACAGATCCTCTGCAAAATGGAAACAGAAAAGCAACCATCAGAGTACTGGAGCTCACAGATCATCTTTAAAAAAAAAACTTTATTCGGTGCACAGATCACTCACTGACGTTCCGACAGCAGTGTCTTCTACAGAGTTCTTCACTCAGAGGACGCCAGTGAGTGATTAGTGGGTTTAAAGGAGTTTTAAAGGGAAAATGCATGTTTAGCCCTGTTTTAAGGTTACTTATGATCATATACAATGGTTCAGATCAAAAAGTTGACAAAACTAGCACTTTTGAGAAAGTCTGATAATTGCTCTACCACCGTTTTGTTCATACAATGGATGTGGTGGGCACCGTGAAAAATCATTCAAAAAACATGTTAAACTCTCAATTTCAAAAACAAGAAGCTCACATTGTATGACCAAAACGGTGTTAGAGCAATTATCAGACTTTCTCAAAAGTGCTAGTTTTGTCAACTTTTTGATCAGAACCATTGAATATGATCATAAGTAACCTTAAGATTATATACAATACAATGCATATTCAATATACATTATATGATCACAGAGCTGCTACCGTGTCTGAGATAGCCTACAATAATACAACTGTATTAATCAATGAGAGGGAACCAGGTGGGTTAACTGCACTCTTCCAGTTTACCCACCTCTGTATTTACCACAACACCCCTGATTTTACTACAAACAAGTCATGACCAAAGATGCCCTATGGCCAAACCATTGCACTATATTGGAGGTAGGGGCACAATACTAGGCTACTGGAATACTTGATCGCATAGAGTGAATTATTGTAATTTGCTGCCACCCTGTGGTTTTCACCAGAACTACAGACGAGCTTTACAAAAAGAGCAGAGTAATGATTGACAGGCGGCCCCGGAAAACATTGTTTGAGGTAAATGAACTCTGGGCTATGGGGATAGACTACACAGTCATTTACAGCCGAGCTAGTGGTGTTTCACTGAGTAGCCTAGACCATACTTGCCAACCTTGATACGGAGGCTCACTGGAACCTCGGTCTCATACGTAATATCACTATTTTTCATACGTAACATCACTATTTTTCATACGTAACATCACTATTTTTTCACACGCTCTCTTTAACCCACAGCGTGCTGTGACCGTCGCTACCCAGCTGCATATATTATGCTTTGGGTACAACGAGTAGGCATATGTGGACGTCGTCAGAGACTTATTTCTGAATTCAAGCAATTACCAGTGAGGCTGGTCGATCAAAGAAACATGTGTTCGACCGTATCTGAACAACTCAAACCTATTTCTCTGCTGGGAACGATGTCTTTTGGAGGACGCGCTGACGCGGCAGAGAGCCACGAAATGGTCAAAGCGTTCCTGCATCACGGTCATCATGAAGTGGACACCGCTTTCATGTACACCAATGGACAGGCGGAGACAATCATCGGGGGAATGAATCTCCCTAAAACGGGTAGCTATCACACATTTAGTGCATTTGCAGGACATAAACATTGTCTCAAGCCACTATTGATCTATGGTATCAACAAGCTGTTTCACTTGACTACACTCTTCTCTGCATGTAGAGTTTCTAGGCATGTGAAACATTACAAAACTCATAATGTGGAGTTTCTAACACTCATTTGATCTGTAGTGAGCATTGCCACCAAAGCCAACCCCTGGGATGGGAAGACCCTGAAACCCGAGAGTGTCCGCTCTCAGCTGGAAACCTCCCTGCAGAGGCTGAAGACTGATTGTGTGGATCTCTTCTACCTCCATGCCCCAGACCACCAGAACCCCATCCAGGACACGCTGCAGGCCTGCGATGAGCTCCACAGAGAGGTAGGGTACACATGCACACGTATGGAGGCAGGAACAGCCCTCCTCCTCCTCCTCACCCCATCTCCAATCACACTCACTGTTGGTTAGGCTTAGTCTGCTTCACTTCATATGACCGTGATGATCCGAGCTTCGTTGATGGGGCAGGATCCTACATTTCATGTGCCTACCCTATTCTGCTGTCCCTTGTCCAGGGGAAATACAAGGAGCTTGGCCTCTCAAACTATGCCTCCTGGGAGGTTGCTGAGATTGTTTGCATCTGCAAACACAACAAATGGATTGTTCCTACTGTGTATCAGGTAAGAAAGCAAGGAATATGCTTGCTTGTTCTGGGTTTGTCAATAGATTCTCTTTGTCAGTTCAGTTTTGATTTATTGAATCATCAATCTTGTGATGACACTTGTATTAACAGCGCAATAACACTTTCAGAGACTGTTTCATTTACTGACAGTACATCACATTACAGGGAATGTACAATGCCACCACGAGAGATGTCGAGAGGGAGCTGCTACCGTGTCTGAGATACAATGGCATCAGGTTCTATGCATACAACCCTCTGGCAGGTATGGTGCTCTTTGTCCAACACTCTGGAAAGGTAGTTGGTCACAAAGTCAGAGTGTAAACAAAAGAGAATACTTCATAGAATCATCATCTCCAGAGACCCCAAAAAATGGCACATGTGAGACCTTGAGTCTGGTGTGTGTGTGTGTGTGTGTGTGTGTTTATGCCACCAGGGGGTCTCCTCACAGGGAAGTACCACTATCAGGACAAAGATGGAGTCCAGCCGGCAGGACGCTTCTTTGGAAACAGCTGGGCAGGTGCCTACAGGGACAGGTGAGGCCAGGGTTACACGGCTACGTTTCCAGAACGTTTGGTTCCCGTTTGCACCTCACAGTTACACGGCAACGCCGTTAGCGTTTTGAAAACCAGTGAAATTTCGAGAACGCCGCGAGGGCTGTTTTCCTTCTCATTTTCCTGGATTCCGTTGTCGTGTAAACAGGCGATAGCGATCTCGTTTTGATAACGATGGATGTTTGGCTGTTGTACAGTTCAATTATAACATAATTTTAAAGCCCAGAATGTGATTGTCTAATTCAGTGTGATTGCTTAGTCGATAATAGGCAACTCTTGTCTGACCAAGATTCTACAGTATGTAGATCTAGCCTATTAGTTGAGCAATAAAGCTTGTTAGACAAGAGCTTCTTGTCTTTGAAATCGAGAGTTTAACATGTTTTTGAATGATTTTTCAAGATGCCCATCCACATCCATTGTATGACTAAAATGGTGGTAGAGCAATTATCAACTTTATCGAAAATGCTAGCTTTGTCAGTTTCAGCATGTAACAATTCTATATGGATATTCCATGTGTTGTGTGTCAGGTACTGGAAGCAGAGCCATTTCCAGGCGATAGAGCTGGTTCTGAAGGCCATGGAGACGGCTTATGGTACAGAGAAACCCACCATGACATCAGCTGCTCTCCGCTGGATGTACCACCACTCACAACTCAAGGTACACACACACACACACACACACACACACATTCACAAATGGCGACCCACTTCATTAATAAAAATGTTTTGAAAGTACAAATCCTCAAAATATCTTTGCTGTTTGAAACAATTAGGTTAAAGTAAACACACGGACATGAAGCATTCTCAAACATAATTATTTGAATGAAGATCTCGTTGAGGTACTACTAATGCTCTCCAGAAAGTAACTTTTGTATTATTTTGATGGTTCCAGGGGGATCTGGGAGATGGAGTCATCATCGGCATGTCCACCATGGAACAGCTCCAGCAGAACCTGTCGGCCTCCGAGGAGGGGCCATTGGACCAGAGGGTGGTAGAGGCCTTCAAACAGGCTTGGGACCTGGTAGCCCACGAGTGTCCAAACTACTTTCGCTAAACATCTCCTCCAAAGTATCTCTTCAAACAGCAATTTTCTCTCAAATGAACTGATTCATTCAATGATCAAATGTCATGTCTAGACAGTGACTTAATCCTCCTTATGTAGTAGAAGCACACATTGCCTTAGTTTGTATGCAATATTTCTATTCATCAACTAGTGTGATACAAGTCCACTGAGCAACAAAGTAGTGTTGTGAAGGCAAGGTGAGAAAGGCAGATTATTCTTTTATTGATGAATGGCACTTAATGGTAAATATTCAAATAAGATTTAGACGGTGTGTTTCCAGAGGAAATTATTTTCTGAAGGCAGTCTTCAACTGTAATAAACTTTTTCTTGCTCATTGGTGTGAGTGATCAGATCAGATCCATGAAAAGCCGACTACAGAGCTATCCAACTGATATGCATTTCCTATACAGCACACATAAACCATATTAACAAAAACATGTTGAAAGCACATATTTAACAGCAGATTGCATGTGGACAAGTCTCACATGGTTTCAGTGGCCAGATGCAAACATGAAGAACAACACTTTTGTGGAGGGCAGGCAAAAATAGGTTATTTAAAAGAAAAGTCTTAAAAGTTCAGTGTTCTTTGATCCTGTTTTTTATTCTCCCTCGTCCTCATCATTTGCCTCCATAGCATTTTCCTCCTCTTCCTCCCCAGCGAACTTCTCAAAATCGTTTGATTCCGAGTTCCACATGCACTTGATCTGCACTTTAAATTCAGCCATCTCCATCCCAAAGAGTTTCTACAATGGAGAAAAGACAATATAGTTTGATTGGGCCGAATCTGTGGATTCATGACAACATAGCAACTGTGGTCTACTGGTCTTGCAGAAGTATCACTAGCCTACCAAGAGACCAACCTTGGGGACAGGCACAGAGCTTACCAGAATACGAGCCTGCTCGGGCGTTAACGTGTCCCCCTCCTTGCACACTCCATGGGCTTTCAGTAACGTCACAACTCCTGTGAAACACAAGTCATCAGACCATATGGAAACTATCTTAACATAAGTTCATAAAATCACGATTATCAACAATCATCTAGACGTGAAAAAGATAGAAAGTTCTGGTGATCGTCTTGGGGCAGGAACAAGTGTCAGATGGGGAGCCACATGTATAGAACATAGGCTTCACTTTGGCTACCAATGTACAGTAAAAAATAGTTCCAGATAGAATCTGAATTTAGGATGCATCCTTCCTTCATGTTGTCTGGGGACAGGATCATGACCATACCCTTTTTGAGGGAAGTCGGGAGTCCCAACTGCCTCAACTGTGGCTCCATGGAGTGAGGGAACTGTTCCAGGGGTCCTTCATCAAGCATTATGGTCTTCTGTACCTTGTTGCCTGCCCGTGCAAAATCCATTTCCTTGAAATGACTGAAGTACCTATGAACAAGAGAACATAGACAACTTTAATTGCGGCAATCATTGAAGATAGAGCTGAATAATTGATTATTTGGCTCATCACTATGTTTCTACACTGCACCCATCAGTGATGGAAATATAAGCCAAGCCATACTTACTCTTGTACCTCTTCCTTGGTCTTATTTGTGAATAACACGCCCACTTCTCCTCTCAGGCACCTACTGACCTATAACAAGAAAGAGCAAATAACTAATTTAAATGAACATAACTGGAAACTATTACCACAGTAAATTTACTATAATAGTTAATATTTCTATACTAGTTTCTTTAATTTAACTTAGTTATTAGCTTTTTCTTGAACATTAATTTGTGAAAATATATTCACTCATTCATTCACACATTTAACTTGCATACCTTGTGCAAATTGTCTTTGTACTCGTCCCTTACGTCTTTGCCGAGGGCAATCATCATCACTTTATTCTTGCCAAAGAAGAATCTGATGAAGAGAAGACAGTGGAATTGCAGTCAAGCCATCTACTCTACGTCACATTAACAGACCCGTCTACTGCACATGACAGGAAACTGGATAAAGAATTGGGATGCAGTGTACATGCAATGTATATGGCAGGCTGACCATACCTGCTATGTTTCCAGGCTGTCCTGATGTCTTTCAATTTGTTGTTTCTCATGTTGGCCACGGAGAACACGAACACATGCTTGTATATGTCCACACATTTACGCAACTAGAAAAAGGGAGAACATTTAATGATTGGGTCACAAACGGATGAAACATTTGCTTGCTGGCTTCTTGTTTGTGGCAGGTACAGCTTAGATGACAATGAACTGTAGAAAAGAGCACAAACTCAGTCACACACACTCACCTCTTCTATTAAGTTCTGTTTGGTTTCCAGTCCCTTCTTGGCTGTTTTAGTTAGTGAAACTGTGGGGGAAATGTTCAAAATCACAATTAAGCAGATTCGTTCTCAATTGCCCAACAGTGACCCTGCTGCTGATGGGAAGCTAACTTGGCACCATGTCGGCTAGTTTAGTGGCTACTAGCTAACTATGAGTGTCCTGACTTCAGATGTGTAGCTGATAATACATCCACAGGACTAGAATAACTAAAGATAGGTCATTAATTTCGATATCTAGCTTGATAAACTCATGAGACTCACATTGACTGTGCAAGAAGCTACGCCTGCATGTTAGATGGCTACAAGCTAACTTAGCTGGCTCCTCATTGTTTCACATTTGGATGCAAG